>NC_036443.1:21027250-21333236 GCF_002775205.1 Xiphophorus maculatus
AGCATTAATAATAGAAGCCTGATATAAAATATTTATTGTAAAAAAGTGATTACAGACAGGAAAGTATGTTTTACAGAATGATAAAAATGGAGAGAGTATTGCTTTAACTATTTTCAAACAGATAAATCTATGTATTTTTTTGCAAGTTGGTGTGGGAATTGAAACTAAAACACAGACAGACCGTTAGGGGAAACAGAACTTTGATTTGATGTGGTTGGAAACCAAACAGCCTCTGCATTCTTAGCTGTTGTGCTTTTATTGCATTTCCTTAATTGGTACTAAGCTCACAACCCAACACGACATTCTCATTCTGTAAAAAGAATGATGGATAAGTGCAACCTTTTTGCTTTTACAGCAGACACATCAGGTGTAGATGCGGCTTAATGTGAAACAAGAGGTGATGTTTCTGAAGACAGTTTGATAAATAGAATGGACAAGAAAATAGGTGTGCCAGTGCAGCCAGGGATTTTTTAAACATTATGGTTCTTTAGCTTCAAAAGTAGATGTGGTCGAGTACGGCCACTGAGAGCTTTTTTTTATGGATGCGAAATAGAACAGCAAAGTGGCTTCACATCAAAGACTCATTCATTATCATCATCCTGTGAAAAGCAGGCACATGTTTTGATGAACAACCTCTTACAAAAATCCATGAATGAGTTGTGTTCCAGCAGTGTGCTCTGCTGTTTATTTTGGAACAGCAGAAAGATGAAACAATTTATTTTTCTTTTTTTACTTACATCAACATGTTTACGTTTTCTTAACAGTTCTGCTATTCACAGCTCTGACATGTTGAGGCATCAGCAAGTGTTCACTGGTGTGTTACAGCAGTGTGGATGCCTATTGTTGTTGCAGATGTTTGATTATGTTATGTACATCTATATTAACATATAGGAGCCACAAATCATTTAAAAAAGTCATATTTAGTTTGTAAAATTTGGATCCAAAAATGTAAGTCGAAGCAAAAATTAATAAATGGTGCAAATAGAGCAACAAAAATCAAGTATTATCTCTTTTCTGAAACTGAAACAGAATGGCTTTTGTCAACAGTTTATTTTGTCAGTCACTTCTTTTGGTTTTATAT
The DNA here is from genome assembly GCF_002775205.1 of Xiphophorus maculatus. NCBI lineage: Eukaryota > Metazoa > Chordata > Actinopteri > Cyprinodontiformes > Poeciliidae > Xiphophorus > Xiphophorus maculatus. Next base: position 21,028,332 of record NC_036443.1, read on the forward strand.
TCCTTTTCATGAGAGGAATAAATTTCCTTAACTGCACAATTATCCCAAGCACACATCTAAACAGATTTTGGACTGAGAAAAGTGAAGCTCATGAAATGGTTCTTCTGAAGTCCCAACCTGAAAATGGTTGTACAGGGTTGTTTAATGCAGCTAAAAGTGTCAGGTTGAGGTGCAGATTGCTAATGGGGGATTTAAACTAGATGTTTACATTCTGCATATAAAGTTTATACTATTGGCTTGTCATAAAGTTTGGCCATGTAGCTTAAACTTTTTGGTGTGCTTCCGTAACCAAATCTTTTCTGCGTTTTACTGGTTATAAGTGAAGCAGATACAATTTTTCTGTTTGTCTGACAAGAACGATCAACAACAACAACAACAAAAAACAACAACAAACAAACACATAGCCCACTCAAAGTCCAAAAAAACCAAACAATTTTAAACAACAAAACGAAAGTCAATCCTTGTTGGTTCACAGTCACAAAGTCACTCAAATACTCACATTATGTATATCCATATACATAGATAAATACAGTGTTTGCCAAAATACTTTGGTAGCAAACATGAGTTAATACAGTCAGCCAAAAATTGTCAGACATGTTTATTTCTCCTCTAACCCAGCAAACATATGTTTTTGGATTGTCTGAGTACCCATAGAGAACCCACACATGCACAGGGAAAACGTGCAGACTCCATGCATAAAGACCTCAGCCCAGATTTAAACCTACACTTTCTTGCTCAAAGGCAATAGTGCTACCAGGATGTTTCACTGGAAATGTTCCAGTGAAACATCAAAACTACTTTGAAAGATCTCTGTTTTGATTATAAAATCATAATTTTACAGTTCAGTATATGCTTTTATAATTAGTATGTAAAATATCCTAAATAAATCTCTTAATAAGAAAAGCGTGCAAATCTGCTGTAGCATCTATTTGGGAAGCATCACAGTTATCTGTCATTGTGATTTTCTCCCTCCTTTTTTGCTGTTCCTTGTTTGTCACCTGAACCGACAGCAGGATAAACTGAACTGTCATAACAGCAATCTGCTGACAGCACACAGAACCCTTACAGTTGCTTACATCTCACACCTTGTTAATATGCTACAGCATGACACCAGTGAGACTGGCAGTTTTTTAAAAAAAATTCTGTGCAACATGGCTCGGTTGGTTTCATTATCATTAATAATGCAGAAGCCTCTGAACTTGGCACTGGCGCTATAAATAAATAAGGCACGATCCTGCAGGATTGCTTTGCACTGGTTTGGAAGAGGTTTGTGTGGGGGGAGACGTCAGCAATGCTGGCTATACTCTCCACCACACTCCGTACTTAATGAGAGAGGATTACCGACATGGTTGTGTTTAATTGGTCTGCTGTTGTGAAATCAGAATGGATGGCTTTATTCAGACGTGATTAGAAGTTGGCTGAGATATTCAGGCAGGGGATCAACAGCTTCACAGCGACCTGCTTTCATTGGATTGTTCCTCAGTGAATGTTCCCACACTGCCGCTCCTCCTCGTGCCCTTTTCATTCATTCATAAAAGTGTAGCTGCTGAGCTTTGGGATGGATGGGAGTTGTATTTGACAGAATATGAAAGAAATGATCGCTAATTGAAATTTCATATTTATAAGAATCGACTCCAAATAAGACCGGGGGATCTTGTGAGAGACTCTAGCATAGTGATTGACTGCATGCATTGTAGAAAAACCTTGGACTGTGGCTTTTATTTTCCTTTACTCCTCCGCTGAGACTTGGAGAAAACAGAGAGGCGAGGATTATACAGCTCAACCATTATTATATAGATGACAGTGAAGAGAATAAAGCTCTGCTGGGCTGATGTGTTGGAGGTCTCAACCTCTCTCTTTTGGTGTGTTTCAAAACCACAGCAGCAAAGCACAGCGTGTCCGATCAATTGCATCATTTGCTCTATTCATGGCATTGTTGTCAATGGAATGTGAGATAATTAATGAAGCGGAATATTATGCCAAAGGAATTAATGTAATAGATTTATAGAAGGGAAGCACAGAGGATGCACACTTGCAGTTTCTTTTCAAGGTAAGTTATTGCAGGAAAACTCTTGGAGCAGCGGTTTTCTGCAGCTGAGGAAGCGTTTCTAAAACAGCACACGGTGTGGACCAAACAGCGCTTAGTTCACAAAGATATTTAACCTTAAAAAGTCCTTTGATGTAGTGACAGAATAGCTGAGCTGATATTTATCTTCAGGGACAGGAAGTGACAGTGCTGTGTTCCAACACCTGCTGTAGAGCTGTCTCACACCCAAAGCAGGAATAGTCCTCAGGGATCTCTGAAACCCGTCCTCTGCTGCCGACAAATACTCAACTTTGGTGTCTAGGGCTCCAACTGTGTCCTTTGTTTCTGTCCTTGACAAGGGTAGAAGTCCCTTTTGACAAGCAACCTAAATTTTGGGCATTGTTTTTCAAAAGTGTGACTAAATAGATTACCCTACTTCAATACAGTTCATTTTAATCTATCTTAAAATTATTTTATTACTCTGAAGTGGAAATTAGGTTTGGATTTTAGAGATTTTGATTTTCCTTATTAGAGAACAAGAAACTGTATATGTGTAGTTAAAGGATATTCTTGTTTCCTGACTATTTGCTGCTTTGTGTAAAGACTAATATTTCAAAATGAATTCTGAGCTCAACAGGAAGCCAGTGTGAAGAATTTAGAACGGGGGTTATATGATCTCGCTTATTGGAACTTGTCACTGACCTTGCTTCAGCAAAGCAGAAGCTTTCTACAGTTAGGTAAACGAGGCATCACAATGCTCTGAACATTTTTAAGTGAATGATGAAAGACCAAGAGATTCAATTTATATGCAAGTCCAGTGAATGAAAATTTAGCCAAGGTTATAAATGTTGGACTTCATTAATTACTTGATGTATGAGTATATTCTAGGTGGTTCTATAATCATTGTTACTGGAATTTTTCAGAAACAATGTTAAAGTTTTTAATTTTTTTTGTGAATATATTATAAAACAGACATTGAACACAAAAGTAAAATTCTTATTTATACTTCGTGGCAGTTCGTTACCAGAAAAAAAAATCATTTTTCATTTTTTCATTAACACCAAATTAATTATTGTTTATGAAACATAAACTCTTTTGAAATACTGCTTATCCGCTTAGACACAGGAAATTTACAGATGGCAAATTTTGCAAAAGTAAAAATCAGATATTTACTTCATGGCACTTGGCTACCAGAAAACACGTTCATCACTTAGCAACAGATTAATAACAAATCTTATTGTTCAAAAAACATAAGATTTCTTCTGCTGTTTTGAAATACTGCTTATCTTATACTACTTAACAATTATTGTGCAGTTTGTGAATTTTTTAGAAAAGTTAAAGTTCTTTTTTTCTTTGTCATTGGTGGCGAACATATTATAAAACAGACATTCAACACTAAAGTAAAAATTTGAATTATACTTCGTGGCACTTCCTTACCAGAAAAAAATGCCAAGATCCAGCCACATGTTTTGATGTGTATATATTGTGGGAATCCACGCAGTGGTACGAGCCGCATTATTGCTGAAAGGAAGCGGCAGTTATTTTGAGGTGTAGAGTATTAGGTGCCTTCCATGCAATGCGAATCAAGGCATTTCGTTGCTCTCTTATGCTTTGCTATGGCAGGCCCCACTTATGGTACATTATTTTTTTATCAGCTATATACAAGTTGAAGCATTGAAATCCATTTTCAGAAGTCCTGTACAGGAGAAAAGTGTGGTAACCATTATTTGTGATCCATTACACACTTAAAATCATCCCAGATCTTTAATAATGCTGTTTTTTTTTTGTTTTTTTTTGTACCCCGCCAGGGGGTCTGTTTGTGGGCTCTAGTGTCCCTTATTTTTTGAAAGTAGGCTGACAGGAAAGGGGGAAGGAGAGGGAGGAGGACATGCGACAAATGTTGCCGAGTCCGGGAGTCGAACCCGCAACGGCCGCGTTGAGGACTCAAGGCCTCCAAACATGGGTCGTGCTATCCCCTACGCCACCACGGCACGCCCGATAGTGCTGCTTTTGATCTAAAATTAGATTTATTTTTTATGACTTGACTCTATTCATTTTAACTTTTAAAACTGTAAAAGTTCAAATGTGACGTGAATAGATTCAAGACTAACTTTTCTAAAATTTTACATGAAAATGTAAAGTTAGACATCGGTGTGGAATATGAAAGGATGAATGTAAGGGCCCTTCCGGTTAAATTTAAGTTTCTTAAAACATAAAAGAGGAGTTTTTGCTGCATTGATATCCATCCCCCAACTCATATGTAGAATCTAAAGGAAGCAACTGAAGTCGCTCCTCCTCCAAATGTCAAATAGTGTTTGATGATTTTTTATGATGGACAAAAGCCAAAGTGGGGGGCAGCCTATAGGACTTGTTAGACCAACAAGGCGAGAGGAGTGCTATTTAAATCCACTCCATTATACATGAACTCTATTTACAGTAACCTGTGTATGCGAGAATAGTACAGCAGACATAGGGCTTCGTCTGCAACACATCTCTGTCTGGGGAAGAGAAGCTTTCTAAAGCAGCTTTGCCACTTTCAGGTTTGAAAAAAACTTCACAGCATTTGACTTGGTGTCACCCCTGGAGTAGCTAAAGGTGAGAAACTGAGTGAATTCCTTCTTAGTTAAGGTCCATAGCTCTGAATCCTGAATTTGCATATTTCAAATTAATATTTCATTATGCAGAAACAGTAGCAAATGGCGGTAGGCATGACACAATCAGCCTCTGCTGTCTCTCTGGATTTCAGAGCTGGATTTGTGTCTGCAACTTGTTTTAAACAATAAAATTAATTTAATGCTTGGAAAAAAGAAAAGCAGAGCATAGATCTGACATAATGACATTATCTTCTGAGTGGCACGGGCTAGTATGGGATTCTCATGACATGATAACCTTCAGTTAAAATACCAGCGTTTCGCTGTATTCACACAGAATTTCAAAAAACAGAAATATACAGATGCATCTCCTTTAAGTAATTACAAAATATTCAAGCTTGTAAATTTAATACACAAAGCATTTATTTAAGTTTTTTTTAAATATTTGCTTCACAGGTCTTGCCAGGTTAAGATCTCTGTAGCTTGTGCAACCTTTTCTACAACAATTTTTTCTTCCACTCAACTTTCCATTACTATGCTTGGACAGAGCATGCTGAGGGTATCAGGCTGAGCAGTGTTGTAAGTCATTGCTGGTCAAAAGTCATATTATAAAATATTCCATTTTTATGAAGGACTGAGTTTTGGTATTAGTTCTAAGCCATAATAACTAAAGTTAAAAGCAATAAACGCTTTACATTTATAAATAGTTGACTAAGATTCAGTTGTATGACATGATCAAATTGCTTTAATGCTCCCAAAATAATACATTAATAATAGAATTTTACTAATGTTATTTGTAGCATTACATTTTAATATATAATTAAGACTCATTAATGCTATTAAATGCTTTTGTGGTCTTTAAAGAGTAATACAAATATCTGAAGGTATAACAGTCTTACACCCAGCTGCACAGCAACAAGTGGTGGAGGGGCAGAAATTATCTACCACCCTGATATTTTCTCTGCCATCTCATTTAAGGGAAGAATACGATGGAAAATCGTTGTGGTTTTGAAATAATGTTGAATAAAGTTGGATTTCTCGATCTGGTACTGAAATAATCGGGTTACAACTTTGTTCTTAGTGTTGGGCTGCAAGCTTAAGAGCTGTGCTTCATCCATTTGAATCAACCAAAAGCCTTTGTTTTGTTAAAGCATTAGTAAACAATAGATGAGAGAGACATGCCTCTTAGGAGATCTCTATATACAACACTGTTGTGTAGAATACAAACAAAGCTTAAAAGTGAGGTCACATGCTTTACAATTAAACCTAAGTCCTATTGGCTTTTCCTTTCTGTGATCCTCCATATTGGACAAGATTATAATTTCTATTAGCCTGTTATTGCTGATGAACACTTGTTTAGAAAATGTAACAATGAAAATACAGATCAAGAGAAATATTGCACATCATGGTGCATATGACTCATAGCTGATCAACGAATGTACATTATCTAGTAGATAATGTTCAGTGTTTACATTCTAAAATGTAAGTACATTAACATTAATGTATGTGCATAGTTTTAATATGTTTAATATATATGTATGTGTGTCCGAAAAAGTCAATGCCTTTTTTCTTTTCTAATGTTTTTGGGACTAGATGATATTATTGCTCACAATTCAGTTTCTCTCAGTCTGAGCAGACTGGGATTTTTTGAGAGATTGTGTTTTATACAAAGGGAGATCTGAGAAATATGGAGAAAAGTTCAGTTTAAGAACAATAATATTTTCAAAACTAAGCCATATAAGTGATATACCATCTTAAATTAATACAGTTAGGTTCCTCAATATCTGTACAGCTAAATTTTACTGTAACTTAAAGAGTAAAACGTTGGTAGTTCAGTGCAGGTGTATTTCACTTAATTGCTTGGAGATGGTGTAAAACCAATCCCAGCTTCCTAAGAAATGCTGTGTAAACGTCAAAAACAACCAGCTCAATAGTTGTAGTGACTTTTTACAAAATAGAAGAGAAAAAATTAAAATAAATGCCTCAAAAATAACAGAAATATGATCAATAGAACATAAATTAAAAAAGAAAAACAGAATACAAACTCATTGCTCTAATTGACGAGCCGCAGGCAGTAACAGGTACAGTTTATACGTCGATTGTAGTTGTTCATAGTGGGACCTGTGGCCATTTCTCTGTTCTTATAGCTTATCTTTTAATATGTTAAAAATGAATTCAGGTAATATGCTTTAATAGAATTATTTGTGCCAAACAGATAAAAAGATATTGTTTAGCAAATTACTTTTTTTTTCCTTTTGATGACATATTGTATCCATAAAACTGAAATGTGTCATTTCCAGTTTGCAGTTTATATCTGAAATGTTTAATTACTCCTATGAAAATTCATTATTCCAAAACAAAATATTGGGAAAAGTGGAAACCACAAAGAGAATTAGTCCTTCAAACAATTAGTGCTTCATTGCCAAGTGGCAGTTTCACACTGATAATCTTTCTCCTCCGATCTGTCATCACACGTTTGCAGGTTTGTGTTGTGCTGTGACACTGTTTGTCCTTTTTTCTTTCTTTTTTTAGGAGGCATGCATCACTGCCGGTTGAAGCCACAGAAAATCCCGGGAGGTTAGGATCCGAAGGTTGCAAGAGGGTCATCCCCTGCCGCAAGTGGAAGTCTGCGTCCTTTGGGTACAGTAAGATATTATTTGGTGTTACAGTTGTAAATGTGCAGTGTGTCTCTTAATAAGAGCAGCGTGTATATATCACATCCAAACACCAGTGGCTTTCTGTCTTCCTTCTGTCATTGTCTAGAAGTTGTCCCAGCTAAAATCAATGCCCTGCTGTAGTTAGCCTTTCTTCGTCAGATGTATCGGGAGTGACAGCTTGACAGCAGCAAACTTTGCCGTGTCCTAATGTTGGAGGCTTTGCAGCTGTTCTCCAGTCATCAGCGTTTCATGAATGCAGGTCTGGGAGCCTCTGTTTTGTTCTCCTGATGTGTACGCTCATCTTTTTGTGACCAAGTGCACTATAGGAGGAGATAATCAGGTTCAGCCTTAATGAAATATGATCTCGTCTGAAATGAGCCTTCAGTCCTGCTGAACCATTAGCCTGCATTGAGCTCAGACCTTCAGAAACCTTCTCAGCAAGCAAGGAGAAAAAGGGAGCAGTCTGTCAAATCTGTGGGACTGACTAGTGGGAGCTTCAAAAGACTTGTGAGAGTTTCAGAGCTGCCTCCTAGTGCTTTGTGCTTCATCATTAAAAAGAAATATGCGCTTAATCCATAGCCCACTTTTGGCATATGTGCAGCACAAAAATAAATCTTTCTTCACGGTTTAAAAAAAAGAAGTTCTACAAAAAAAGCTGTTCAGTGTCTGATGAGAAACATTTGCAAGTTGTTTTTAGACTTTGTTAAATTGCAAAAACGTCACTGATTAATTCACTTATTTATCCGCTCCTCTCGTCTTGGCTTGATTGTTGCTTAGTGAGTAATTTTTAAAAACAGCTTAAGGCTATTAGGTTAAATGGATTATGATGACTGTAAGCAGCTGAGAAGCTTTGTTTACTGTACAGCAGGATTATCCTGGCACAATTACAATCAGCTGATTGCTAACTGATAATGGCTGAATGCTGTGTGCCTCCATGAAAATCTGTTTCTTTGTCCTTGCTGGATTGTTTCTCAAAAACTGCAGTATTATTTGGAGCTAAGAGTTGTGGAACATGGCAAAGAAGCTAGTTTTTCTTATCAAAAGAATAATGGAGCCTCATCATACCATGCTAAAAGCTATGATTTCGTGGCTGGAGAACATGACAATCCTTTTTGCTTTCTATACAGTCGACTGGGAGTTTCAGGTATTCTGACAGTCAGCATAGTCTGGTCCAAAAAAAGGTTAGCATTAGGGGTACAGCGGTTCACAAAAATGAATCAGAATTCTTGTTAGGTTATTTGATGAGAAGGAACTTTGCAAAGGGACTCCATTATGGTCATATTTCTGCTGGTATAAACAGTTTTTTTTTTCTGGCTTTGGTCTGGTTTGAATTCTTTGTTGCTGCAGTTTTCTGGCCTTGCACATTAGCTCGTTTCTTTTCATCTCATCAGTTATATTTACATTTTTGTGTTTCAAGTTGGTTATTCAGTTCACGGCGGAGTCAGCTCGTGGTGGAGCCAGTTGCATAAATTATCAGAATTGTTTGTGAAAACACGTCGGACAGTCAGACATAACCAACGTAATTTATTACGGTCCAGTGAAAAACTGTAAATTGTCGGACATGTTAAGTGAAATGCTTTTCTTGTAACCTAGCATATGTATTGCAATTGTCGTGGGAAAAAAAAATACTATTTCCAAGCACTGTTCAGGTGAAATCACTCAATCAGGTTTATTCATATATTGCGCACAATACAAAGAGCTCATATGACAATCAATAATGAAGCAGGTCTGGATGAAAAGCTCTGTCAAGCAGAGACGACGCATGAGTTTTATACCAAGGATAAAGAATTAACAACAAAGGGCGAGACAGCCTGGTTCTGATGCAGCTGTAGAAAACAACTTCCAACCTTCTACATGTAAACCAAATAGTGCTTTTGGTGAGAGTTCATATGCATTTCATATAACATGACTAGCAGATGTGACCTTATTGTAATTTTTCCATCACACAATTAAAAAATATATCGGCCAATTATTGTACTGATGATGTGTTGCTGCTTCAGGCATTTCTGTGTTGTGTGTTGATCATTGTATTTTGCTATAACATGTTGCTATTTATGGCTATTAAGGTGTCTAAAATGTGGTTTTATCATTTATTTGTAAAAGTGTTCTTGAGTCAATGTATACAGTAGAAAGTCACATTTTGCTCCAGCTGACAATGAAGTTTGTGAAGTGCAAGGTTAATGTTAGCATGCTAAATCTTTTTTTTATTTCTTTAAATATGACTCGATCATTCTTTTTATAAAATATTTTAGTGTGGTTTCAGTTAATAATGTGGAGACACAACTTGCAGAAAAAGTTGCTCTCATTCTTCCATAGCTTAGTGATTTGCTTTGAACATCTTATAATTTAATATTTCAGATGCTCTCTAGGAGCTCTTTCCTACTCAGCAGCTGTTTGTGGGCAGCATACAGAGAAAGTGACAAGATACAGAAAGGCAGAAAGGTGCGCCAGTCAATACAGTCTCTCTGTCACTGTAAATTTAAAAGTCAGTGGTAACTTAGTGATTGCATATGCATTGGTTCTAATATCAGCAGCTGAGTAAAGATAACACTGCTGATAAGATGGGGGAGTATTTCTGTAGTTCTACACATTGAAACAAATGTGCAACAAACGGTGTATCAGGATCAGCTGTGAAGTGTTCTCAGAAACAGATTCACTACAGGCTGATCATTCATCTAATTCACAAACAAACAGTTCCATCCTGTTTTCCAAATGGATTTCCTTCAGGGATTTGTACATCAACCAACAGCGCTTCGTTTCAGGTTTCTCTGGCTAGAAAAGGTAATTTGTGCCAGTCTTTCCATTCTTTCTGTATTTTCTGTGTCAAGCATCCGTGACACTGTGAAGCTCATTGTTCAGCTGTTTATTGTGTCAAACATTTCAGGCCAGTTTGAAGTGTAACAATGAATATGAGTGGGCAGCTTGCTGAATGCATGCTTTGGAAAACACAAACACACTGTCCATGGCTGAAGGAAAGTTTAAAAAATGAATAGCTGCACGAAACGGATTGAAAGCAAATGCTGAGGCCTCCATCATGACTATCTTGTTATGAATTATTTTTGAGGGATGATTTCCTTCGGTAGTGGAAGCTCTCTCACCACAACGTGACAAAGGTCATGCACCAGATTTGAACTCAGGATGTTGCATTGATGTGGAATGTAATGTTGACCATGGAGTCACTGGAAAACAGCATTTTTCACATTGTGTTTGAAGCGAAATGAGGAAAGATGTTGTGTAATCATTTCCCGCTGAAGCTCTGCGGCTGTGTGAGACTCCTGATGAGTGACTGATTCTTGCGACTGTGTTTTCTGACTGTGTTTGTGTGGTGTTAATGCGAAACGAGTGGGTGAAATATTAATTACTTTGCCACTTCTGATATGCGGTGCCATGCCCGGCAGCGTGCTCATTGCCTCGCTTGGTTTAGATGTATGTGTGTTGCATAATAGAACATGCTGAGGAAAAAAACTTTAATTATCCAAATAATTTGGAGGACTGAATTATTCATTACAAATTTGTGTTGTTTGGAAAAAGGGGGAGTCTGACCTGTGTTAAGTTGTTGTTGCCCAGTCATTTACAGTAATGTTCGAAACTTAACTTCTTTCATATTTTTCACATTGATGCTGCAACATTTTGGAATCTTATTTAGGTTGTGTGTGATAGAACATCACAAGGTAATGGCTAATTGTGAAGGGGAAAGTAAATGACTCATGTTTTTTTTTTAAATTCACCAAAGTCTGAAAACTAAAACCGCACATCATTCTGAACACAGCATATCCTTAGTCGAAATGGTTTGGAAGATGGATAGAGCTAAACACTGGGTGATCCTGGGAAGAATTGTGTTTAAAGCAGCAAAAGACTTGAGACTGGGACAGAAGTTCACCTTCCAGCTTGAATACACAGTCAGAGCTACAATGGAATGGTTTCGATCAAAGCAGAAATGATTCAGTCAAAATCCAGATATAAATATTGAACTCATTTGCAAAGATAAATGGACATAACTTTTTGCCAAATGTTGTAGACATTCCCCAATTGCAGTAAAACATGGTATTAGTTTGGGGAATAAGTGATAGTGCCAACATTTCAGATTTATAGTTGTAAAAAAAAGTTGAAAACTGTCATTTGTGAAGTGTATGACTGATTTCACAGTTTTTACAATATTTTTATGTTTTCATGATGTAAAGCACTTTGAACTGCCTTGTTGCTGAAATGTGCTATACAAATAAACTTGTTTGATTGATTTTACTCCCACTTCACAATTATACACCATTTAAGCTAGCTAATATTGAAGCATGAGAAAATGTGCAGAAGTTGAAGGGGTATAAATAGTTTTGCAAGGTGTTGTATGCTTAGGTTTTCAGAACTCTTATTTTTTAATAGCTCCATGATTTATTTTAGCCTCTGAGTTCTGAGCTTGAGAAGATATTGGAAATTAATATATGAATCTTGACGTTCGAGCCATGCTACTCAGAGACGTGCTCAAAGCTGGAGTCGGAGCAATCTCTGGAGACGAGCAGTCAGATTCAAAAGCAAGCAGAACGACTGCCTTACTGTAATAGTGAAAAAATACTCCAGGGATATTCTTGAATCAGGACTGCTGTTGTATTCTTCTCCTTCCATCTCCGTACGTGTTTGCACTCCTTGTGTCTCACCCTGCTGGTTTTCTTTTTCTGTGCTCAAGCTCTTCTCTTGCTTTCAACAATTACATGCATAAGACACATTTGATCTGCATGTGTAAGGGACTTAACAAGCGCTCTAAAGGCTTAGATGTGATGACTTACTTCCTGTGTCGAAATGTATATGAATCAGTGCATGTTATGATGATTCTGTGTGCAAATTTGTGTGCACAAGTGAGCACCTCACTGCAACAGTTGCAACCAATATTTAAGATTGGAGCAAAGATTTATTGTTTCACTTTAAAGAGCAAATGATCAACTGACCACTGTTATTGAAACCTTTCTTGTTGGGGTTTGCTGTAGAGAAAAGAAATCCTCCTAAACTGTTAGTAACTTCAACAAGAAAGTAAGTAAACCTTTCAGAAAGATAAATTCCAGTGATCATCCAGAGACGGCATGACAGATCTTCAAATAATAGTAATAATAATAAAAAACAGATTCAGATGTTCCAGAAAGAACAGAAGTGAGCTTGTGGATAGGAATACGTTGACAATTTTCTCAGGAGACATAATCTTGATAAATAAGTCAAATTTCTTCCAGCTTTGCTGACAATTGTCAAGTGATGGTTATATATAAGCATCGTTAAGAGACTGCTGGGAGATTTTTCCTTTATTCAGTTGAAAGGAAAACAATCCTTTCAACTATTACATGTATTACGCTGTACTATGTATTCATAATAGGCTTGTGACTATACAGGGATTTGGGAATACTTGGGGGTTTTTATCTATTTATTTTAACAACCAAAAAATGTTTTAAGACTTTTTGAACTTCTTTACAATCAGCGAGGAAACTATTTGCAGTGAGCAGCTAACTCTTAGTAATCTACAGTGAAATGTAACACTGGCCATATTTATTGGCTTATTGGTATCAGGATTGCACTAGTATGATCTCAAACTTATAAATATAGAAAAAAACATCCTTTTAGTACATTTGTTCAGTGTTGAATATTTAATTTTAATATGCTTAGTATTTATGTTTCTTCTATAACTTTTCATAGAGTTGGAGCACAGAGAGAAAGGGATTTATGACTATTTATTTTTGCACAATCTGTCTCTATCATCCACATGCTTTCCTCGGGGTTTAGCACCCTGGACAGCAACATGTTTGAGCTGATGTAATGATCAGCACAGGTAAATGAAACATGCACTATAATGCTTCTGCTAAATTAGCATTTCTGAACTTGACCAAATGCACTAAATTACCTGATCTCTGTCATAATGTCCTCATCAAATTTATAGACGTGTTCCTCGATGTATGTAATGTCCTTTCTCTGTAGTTTTTGTGTGCATTTCTCATAGCGCATCCAGTCAGGAGCCGACAGTAATCCTGAGCCAGCAGGCCACAGTGGGAGAGGGAGAAATAAACTAAAAAAATAACTGAACATTAAAAGAGTAAATATGGAATAAACCGAATAAAAATGGACATTACCTGAATGTGAGTTTTAATTGTTATATTTTAGCTCCCATTAGCTTAAAAAATGTCTCACCGGCCAATAAGTTAATACAGTTAAAATGACTTCCTGAGAATGCCAGGCTGTGCAACACTTAATCTCAACAAAAGTCAGAAAATCTACACTAAAATATTATAATGAGACCCCAAGGGAAAGTGCTGTCCTAAATTGACCTGACTCCAGTCCAAAGCTTGCATTTTCTTTCACCTATTAATATCATTTGACTATGTCCTTCTCTGTGATGACGATCTGCAACATTTTTCACACCTGCAGCTTTTGTTCTAAAAATGTTTGGCTGTTTTTTTTGTTTTCTCTTGGCTCCATGGTCGCCCTGTTCTCCAGTGTCTGCTGAATGCTCTGTGGCATTGAGAGATAAACGCAAGAAGTGTGTTAATGTCAGACTGAGACTGTAAAAGTGGAGTGGTCAGGAAGAGTAGACGTCAAAAAGCAATGTTAGACAGGAGGATAGCTTTGTACTGTAGGGTTTACATGAAGAGAACAAGGTTTTTATAGAATATATCTCCAAATCTTACAGAAGTACAGATGAACTCATCAATTAAGGAGGAAACAACCTTCCTGTCCAAGGCACTTCCTTGTCATCATTAAATCCAAGAGAAAAAAAAAAGTTTGAACTGATTGGTGTACTGCCTGTGAAGTAGCTGCTGCATTCATTGCCTGCAGCTGCCTTCTAGTTCAGTCCTGTGTAGAGTTAAGACCTCCCTGCCTCTCTGCACCCATCAAGTCCAGCTCAAGGCTGAATGAAGGCTTTTAAATACCCAAGATGCTTGCTGTGCTTCTCCTTTTTCCTGACTTCATGCTTCTCTTTTGATTTCCCTTTTCTCCCCCTTTACTTTAGATTTTTCTCCTTCCTCTCAGTCGAAAAAACCTCTGGCAGGTCTCAGTTCTGCCACTTTCTCCAACTCTCCTCGTCTCCCATTCTGTGTCGTCAGTCATGAAAAATCTGATTGGATTTATAGGTATAGATATAGATTATAGGCTTGGCAGCACGTATTTATACTCCTCTCTGTGTTGCGGCGCAAGGCCTTTAATAGGGTTAAACTATGGTAAGTTATATTTATGTTCATATGTCTATCAGTCAAAATCAGTATGGAGATTTAAGACTTCCTTTCCATGAAGAAATGTGTAACATTACAATAAAATAAGCAGGAGAAACAAAAAATTTGACGCTTTACTTGAACACCAAGTCATTACATTCATAGCCTGGTTTTCTAAATGAACAACATAAAATTTTCAATTTTGCTCATCTAAGAGAAACCTTTCCCAAATGATAAACGGTGCAGGAACGACTAGCGTTGTCGTAAACTCAGACTACATCTGGCATGCATAGCAGTTTGTTTTGACTAAATCTATGAACCCTCAAGGCCTTTTAAAGTGTCATCTCTTGAACGCTCCCAAAACATTTTAGGCTCACTAGACATTCGGCACATATTTAGGTTACGCCTCCTAATTGGTTGGTGATCATTAGAATGAGCCGCATAAATAACTCATACGCATTATGTTCTTCATTACAGTGAATGTCCATTTCAGGACAGAACCTGTGATTATCTCCAGGCGTTTTAAATAATAGCACTGCAGAATCAGAGCCTATCGATTTAGAATCGCGGAGACGCTGCCTCTGCTGCTGAAGCAGCTGCCCTGTTATTTGCTGACTGCTTGAGGCAGAAAGGCAGCTCATAAGAGCATGTCGCAGAACTGAACACGGTGGAAAACGACACGCTGTGGAAGTGGAAACGTCTTCCCATGTGTAGGTTCATGAACCCCGCATTGTGGCATTAATTGTAACTATCTCACCAGAGCGTTTCCCCTTTGTGAGGGATGACTATAACTGAAGTCATTTTGAGACAGGCCTTAACAGCACAATAAACATTTATTGTATGTGGCAGCAGACAGTGTTTGGTAAATAAATGAGCAGTTATTGTGGGGATGAAATACTGCTGGGCCAAAAAAAAGGAATAAAGAAAATGGCTTCTGCTGAACATAACATTCCACCAGCTGTAGGAAATCCATCTTTATTGGGCTTTTTATTTACTGCTGTTTGTATTGTAAAATTTTGATGCCACCAGATGGGAAATCACAACTTCACAATTATTTAATAGGCCTATAGAACCAAAGACCCACTTCAGTAATGAGTCTGAACTCCTGGGAACGCTGTCTTTGAGGTTCCCAGCTTCTGTTTCGTCACCATATTCCCCAACAGTTAATTACAGGCTCAGTTCGGTACTCTGAGGCTGGATCTGAGGAAATGCATGCTTCTGATCAAGGAGCACATGGTTTTTCCTTTCGGCTTAGAATGAGTTTCTTTGACCGAAAGTCAGGTGGGAGAAAGTTTTTGCAGTGTTCCTTTCACTTCACTCAGTCCTACTGATGATCCTATCGGCATTATCTTCTGCTGGGACCATGCACAGAGTGTGTGGTGTGTATGCACACTATTTTGCCTCTAAGCAGCTATGCCATAATATTTTTAGGGACTTTGATGCAGTGAAAGGTAGGCAGGAATCAGCTATATTGATTACCCTTTTATGTGCATCAGAATTAACTCATTTCTAACTTTGATTTCAGTAAGAAAATGCTGCACTGTTTCTGTGCCAGATCTGCTGACTGATACCTTTGCAAAATGATATAATTGTTGGTACTTTTTAGCACGCCAGCAAACTGTAGCTTTAGAAGAAGGATGTAAAAGAGCACGTCAGTAAAATTCGACTAGGACTGCTGAACTTAATTTTGAACTTAAATGTTCAGTGAGGTTGATGACAGGAAAATGAATCACTAAGACTGAATCAAAACAGTGTTAACGGTTTCACATTTAAGCAAACCTTTGCAGCGTTTCTGCTCATATCTTTCTACTTATGCTATTTTTGTTGTTTCAGTTGAATTGTACATAGTGTCATCATGTCACATTTTACTGGAAAATGTTTTGAAATTATTTAACATATTATTAATATGACATCACAAAATCTGTTTGAATGGGGTTATGTTTGCTTTTTATCTCCACTTTCCATTTGTATGAGTGAATAAATGTCTTTATTGTCGCTGAACGAGGACAACAAAACTTGGTGCACTGAACAATAGCAGAACACATGAAACAAATGTGGTAAAGACAGTAATAAATAACTAAAACATTTAATATTCAGGAATCTAACCAATACACAGTATGGATGTTTCATGGGAACCGTTGAAATTATCTTGATTTACACTTCTCTCTGTTCTTAAAAACCCTTAAAATGATAGTTTCTAACATGTTTCTATTTATAAACTGTATTTCAGTTTGTTCTGTTCCATCTGGTTTAAAGGCGAAAGCTGTCAGCATGAAAGTACGTGATTACCTTCAGTCATAATAACCAATTTGTCCTTTTACACACTATTATGGTTTCAGCGAGCACACAGCCTGCTATCTGCGTTGCCTTCAACCCCCCCGAATCAGATATCAGGCAGCAAGCCGTCTCTCTGAATTGCAATGTCATTATCAAGACAACTGCTCTTGTAAAATATTAATTTCAATTTCTCTTTTAGCTGATGGGGTGGAAAAGAAAACTTTTCAATCTAAAAACTGCATGCATAATCAAGCAATTTGATTATAAAATCAGAATCAATCACAAAGGTGGGAATTTGTGTTTCATTCGAGGTTAAGAAAGGGTTGCAAGTCCACAGCGATCATATTGGTTCAGCAGTAAGTACCCAGATAGGTGCGTGGTATGTTCATGTGATGTTAGTGTGATTCAGAAAGCCTCAGAGTGAAACAACATGAAACAGATGTTTCACACTGTAGCAACGACGTGTCATGCTTTTTTTCTCTTTCCCAGCTTCACTGCCACCATATTATCCTGTGCCACTTCGGTTGGATAATTAGATCAAGTGATAGATTAGAGATACTGCAACTCCCTCACAGCTTATCCTTTCATCAGCTCCACGCACCAGTGATATTAGGCAAAAGAGCCTCAAAGCGTTTCAGATCTGTCTGCCAGACTGATAATAGAAATTTGCTGTTCCAAAGCTGCTCAGATCGAGCAGATGTAAAGAGAGCATCACACAGATCAGCTAATAGAGCAAGGTGTGTCACACTTTTCACTAGTTTCCTAAAGATCGGAGAGCACTCACGACCGATCTCAGCTGATTTTTCAAGGATCCTGAACATGTGCAACAACTTATTGACAAGAGGGTTGACCTGGATATATATTGGTGTGTGTTTGAATTTGTGTTGTATCTTTGGATGGTGAACAAAAAAACTATTGATTCAGATAGTTATGCTCTAGATTTGTGTTTATCAAACTTTTCAGCTACAACTCCCCAGAATACAGAATACCAGCGACATGTACTTGTATCCCAGACTACTGGTGGAACCTACAAGCATCTCCACTAAATCATGTAAATCAACAACCGACTTAGTGCTTTTATCTATTTGTAAGTCCTGTTTTTAGCTCTTCTCACATTTTAGAGCATTATTAGACTTTGTCATCATAATATTTTGGATTTTAATTTCTGGTGCATCTTAAGATGTCACACCAGAGCTGTTGAATTGACATAATGACCCAAGTCACACTTTATTCACAAAAACAGATTCCAGACCTGACTGACTTTCATCCCCAGGACTCAAGACTTGACTTAGACTTAAACTGTGAAGACGTTCATAGTCAGACTATAAATGGCATGAAAGGAGAAATATGTATTTAATTAGAGACTTGAGAATTGATTTGAACTTGAATTAAAAGAAATAAAACTTGACTGGGAATTGCCTGTGAAAGTCTGATGCGACTTGGACCTAATAAAAAAAAGACTGCTTCATCTGCATACATGACAATTTAGTAAAATACTGCATATAAAAATGTGTACAAATCTCAAAGTAAAATGTGAAAATATTACAGGAGAGACTGAAGGAGAAAAGAAAATAAGTTTTTTTATCTAATAGATGTGGTAGTGAATTTATATTACCTGGTTATTTAAACTGAAACACCCGGAGGGTGTGCTCCAATTATAGAGGGGTCACACTCTTAAGCCTCCCTGGCAAGGTCTATTCAGGGGTCCTGGAGAGGAGGGTCCGTCGGATAGTCGAACCTCGGATCCAGGAAGAGCAGTGTGGTTTTCGTCCTGGTCGTGGAACACTGGACCAGCTCTACACCCTCGGCAGGGTCCTGGAGGGTGCATGGGAGTTCGCCCAACCAGTCTACATGTGTTTTGTGGACTTGGAGAAGGCGTTCGACCGTGTCCCTCGGGGAGCCCTGTGGGGGGTTCTCCGGGAGTATGGGGTACCGGGCCCTTTGATACGGGCTGTCAGGTCCCTGTATGACCGGTGTCAGAGTCTGGTCCGCATTGCCGGCAGTAAGTCGGGCTCGTTTCCGGTGAGAGTTGGACTCCGCCAGGGCTGCCCTTTGTCACCGATTCTGTTCATCACTTTCATGGACAGAATTTCTAGGCGCAGCCAAGGTGTTGAGGGGGTCCGATTTGGTGGCCTTAGGATCTCATCTCTGCTTTTCGCAGACGATGTGGTCCTTTTGGCTTCATCAGATCGTGATCTGCAGCTCTCGCTGGAGCGGTTCGCAGCCGAGTGTGAAGCGGCCGGGATGGGGATCAGTGCCTCCAAATCCGAGGCCATGGTCTTGAGCCGGAAAAGGGTAGAGTGCCTTCTCCGGGTCAGGGGGGGTGTCCTGCCCCAAGTGGAGGAGTTTAAGTATCTCGGGATCTTGTTCACGAATGGGGGAAGAAGGGAGCGGGAGATCGACAGGCGGATTGGCGCAGCGTCTGCTGTCAAGCGGGCGCTGTACCGGTCCGTCGTGGTGAAGAGAGAGCTGAGCCAAAAAGCGAAGCTCTCGATTTACCGGTCGATCTACGTTCCCACCCTCATCTATGGTCATGAGCTTTGGGTCATGACCGAAAGAACGAGATCGCGGATACAAGCGGCCGAAATGGGTTTTCTCCGTAGGGTGGCTGGGCTCTCCCTTAGAGATAGGGTGAGAAGCTCAGTCATCCGGGAGGGACTCAGAGTAGAGCCGCTGCTCCTTCACATCGAGAGGAGCCAGTTGAGGTGGCTCGGGCATCTGGTCAGGATGCCTCCTGGACGCCTCCCTGGTGAGGTGTTCCGGGCACGTCCCACCGGGAGGAGGCCCCGGGGAAGACCCAGGACACGCTGGAGGGACTATGTCTCTCGGCTGGCCTGGGAACGCCTCGGGATTCCCCCGGAGGAGCTAGAAGAAGTGGCTGGGGAGAGGGAAGTCTGGGCCTCCCTTCTGAAGCTGCTACCCCCGCGACCCGACCTCGGATAAGCGGAAGAAGATGGATGGATGGATGGATGGACAAATAATTTTAGTGTTATTAATTTGACTAAAATGTATAAGAGGTATTCCATAATCATTTACCAATGTTGAAAAGCCGTCCTCCTAAGATGGGCTTTGTTCAGTGATCAACAGGCCAAATATTTGGAAATCAAAATTTTATTTTCTGTTCATTACAATAAAAAAGAAAACAAAAAACTCTCAGTCAGCAAATCATCAGCAAAAAGGATGCTCTTTGATGCCATCTGATTTTTTTTTCTAATATGTTATGCGTTTAAAAAATAGTATCTTTTTACATCAGTTTACTAGTGTTTTTGCTGGGATAAAAGTATTCGAGGTACATTTTCTAAAACTAATACAGTTGTGTGTGTGAGGTGGTGAGTGGCTTTTTACAGATATCAGTTCATCTACTGATATCAGCTTTTCTACTGAAGTCTAAATCTTTGTGATGGCAGCAAAGAGACTCAGCTGCTGGCTGGGGGGGGTCACGCTCTTGTCTCTGTGTCACATTCAGACAGAGAGAGACAGCGCTTTGTTTGGCCTGCCAATGAAAAGCTCGTCTGTCTTCTACTTCTGATCTTCTCAGGCTTGAGGCCAAGCAGGGAACAGAAGGAGCCTTTGCACAGCGGCAGAGCCCTCTGCCAGTGAGGCGCAGAGAGGCCGTGCAGAGCCATAACATGGAAAACAGCAGGGGAACTAAACCTCTCGTCTCTCATGCCCAGAGCAGGGCGGAGAGGTCTCTTATCTAAACACGTGGGGAGGCGTTTAAACGCTGTTACTGGGGAGGTTGGAAAAATATTTATATGGAACAAAAAAACTTTATGGGTGTGTTTTAATCAGAGGAAGTTGCTGATAACTAAACACATCAAAGCTGAAATAACGAAAGTGGCGATAGGTTGTTATATTTTTATTTTTTTGTGTGTAACTGCAGTAAAAATATTTGAGATCACATACATGTAACTGTTGTCTAATCCTGTGATACATAAACACTTCAATTAGGTTTTTTTTTAACAACAGCATTGGTTTATGGAGAGAGAGAGAGAGAGAGAGAGAGAGAGAGAGAAAGGGGCAGCGGCTTCCTCAGGCAGAATAGATCATGCACTGCCATCTTGTGGTTTGTAGCATCAATCACCCAGGAAATGATTAGCTCTCGCCAACTCTCTGTTTTGAAGATGTTTGAATTAAGAGGAAGCCTCATGAGAGGAGGCCAAATCTCTACAGAGCTGCATGTCTTAGAAAACAAAACAAAAAAATCTCTCTGTTTGGTTTTCACTGTTAGAAGATTTTTCTTAAGCGCTGTGGCTCCCGCATAAGTGTGTGTGCATATCAGAGCTTCCTTGGGTTCATACACAAAATAAAGGCAAAGACGGGTTGAAGGTCTGTTGTTGCAAAGTGATGAATCAGTCTGTTAGAGGGCAAACACAAAACATGGTGTTTCTGACCTTCAGTACTTGTGTTATCTGTGTTTATGTCAGCCAGATCAACTCCCAATATCACTAAACTAGGCGAGCAAAGGGTAAGAAACCTTGGATGGTTTGCTTATTATTTTGGGAAATGAACACGTTGTTGGTATTGCCTGATTACTGACTACATGTATTATAATAAAATAAATTTGACAATAGTGTCTTGCAAAAGCTCTAATATCCAGTTGAATTTAAAAATCACAAACTTGACTTTATTTAATCATAGTTTTAGATTAAAATTGGGCATAATTTGGAGGAGGAAGGAAAGGATGGATGCTTTTTAGCTTTTCTACTAATAAAATCCAAAAAGTGTGTAGGCTTTCTATATCTGGCTCTTCTGAGTCAAGACTTCGTAAAAATCAACTTTCACTGTAATTCCAGTTTTTTTGGTTTAGAGACTGATATTGTTGCCTGTTCTTTGTAAATTAGTATAGTCTTAGTCAGATTGGATAAAGAATATCTGTCAACATTAGTTTTCAAAGGATATTTCCAATATTATAAATCAACCACAGATTTCCAATTTTGCTGCTTTGACTGTATGTTTGGGTTGATGTACTGCTTGAAAGTGAACTGCCATCCCAATCTTATCCTTGACCTGTCAGGTGTGTTCCATAATGACCTTTCTTGCTTTTTATTATAAACCCGCCTAAAAATTTTAATTTTCAGAAACATGCACTACCTCATGTTGATCACCGCATCACATCCTAATAATAGACCTTGAGGTTTATGGTTGTAACATGACAACCTGTACATACTTTTTAAGGCCCTGTAGTTGTTTAAATGGCAGGAAAAAACAATTTAAACTTCTTTGCATAAAAATATGCTTAGATGGTTTATAAGCCATTGTCAGAGTTGGCAGTTTTTAATCCTTGTAGGCTTGACTCAAAGGTTAATTGTCTCAGCTCAAGTGCAAGGACATGACTCACCGCTGTTAAAGATCTAATAAGGCCGTCTGGTGTCTCACTCCTTTTTCTCTGCTTTTTTTATTAATCTGATCTGAGCATCCTCAGTTTTACAACTCACCAGTGCTTCTGGTCATAACTGTCAGGAAATCTGAATAATTGACTCAGTTTTTACAATGTTCTTAAATAAATGGAAGCTAAAAAATTGACTAATACTTCAAAAAGGGTTTGGTATTGTAATAAAAAAAATACATAATGTTTAGCTATACTGAAATGATTGTACTATTGGGAAAAGGGAACGGAGAATCCATTTGTGTGAATAAGTTTTTTAATAAGGGAAGGGAGCAAGGATAAAAGTAAAGATCGGTGTGTGCGGGTTTGTTTAGTTTTTACCATTTTCATCAAGAGCTTTCGGATGATCTCATGAAATCAGTGGAGAGAGCTGTACTGTTGTGATGAGTGTCGTCTCATGATTGGGTTCAGTTCCTACCAGGCGTTGCTCACTGAGCAGCTACTGCTCTACAAGAAGGAGGTCAAGAAGGACACAACTGCTGGAGAAAAACAAAATCCGCCCACTCTCACAAAATCTGTCATATAGCTTCTTGGAAAGAAAACAATCATCTCTATTGCATTTGGTTTCTTTTACTTTGCTACAAAAACGAAGATCACAGATTTGATGCAATTATTTATTAGCTAAACATTTTTTATTTACAAGACATACTTCAAAGGAAAATGATTTTGTCAATTTATAGCTCACCTTGTTTTCTGATCAAGTAGAGGGGAAAAATCAGCAATTCCAACATATTTATGAAAATCATGATCCACAGGCCACGGTTAGTACTTTGCTTCCTTTCCTCTGATTTCTCTAGCAGCTTTAATTCTTTGAAGCACAGATTTTTCTTTATCAGTCAGGTTCTAATGTTCTCATTCAGAAGCTGACAGGTCAGCTTTGCAGGACTAAGCTCTTTGATCGCCAAGTTCTTCTTGGCTGATATGCTACAAAACAATCTGACCGCACATTTTTAAAGTTTCTTTTGAAGCTTAGGAATTATAACGTTTTATGTTATTTCTTCAGTTTAAAATTGCTTATGGTTTCAAAAGACATTTGAATTTTTTAGGAAAACTTCAGACCACTGTGAGAAATAAATACTTCAAACTGCACAAATAAACTATGGAAATTGGGAATATACTAATAATTCAGATTATTATGGAGGTTTTTGTATTTTTACCCTAATAAGAATGAGTAGCTGTGCATGCCATGGGTTTGTGAATTGGAGTGCATGCCGTCTGTGCAGTCCTGAACAGAATCCTGCAGCTAGAGTTAAGCAGCTCACATCGGACTGTTCACCAAGGCCAGCTGGATCAAAAAGGGGCCATATGGTGAGAGAGGACAGCGGGGAGGTTGGGAGAAGAACACCAACATGTGCAATATTTGTACATCTAAAAGCCCACAAAGCAGCTTCCACAAAGTTGGACCCTCTGTCAGTCTTTTAAAGGGTCCCTTTAACTTTTTGTACATTTGCAGTTTAGGTTTACATTCAGGCCTGTGAGGGATCCAGTGCCAAGGGAGATTATATATCGACTGTGGAGTAGTTTGGAGCTGCCTAGGGGTCGCTTCGTACTACAGTGTGGGCAGATGCCAAATCCCACTGGAAAATGAAATCAGCATTTCCATAAAGCTCGTCAACAGAGGGAAGCATGAGGTGCTCTAAAATTTTCTGGTAGACGGCTGCACTGGCTTTGGACTTGATAAAGCACACTGGACCAACATCAAGAGATAACATGGCTGTTCAAATCATGACCGAGTGCAAAAAAAAACCTCACATTGGACCCTAAGCAGCTTGGACTCCATACCTCTCAACTTTACCACCAGATTTTTGGGTCGTCATTTCTAAAAGAAATGCTAAATTTGCCTGAAAATTTAAGTCTCTGAGCAACAGTCCA
Source organism: Xiphophorus maculatus (assembly GCF_002775205.1). NCBI lineage: Eukaryota > Metazoa > Chordata > Actinopteri > Cyprinodontiformes > Poeciliidae > Xiphophorus > Xiphophorus maculatus. The sequence goes on from NC_036443.1 coordinate 21,052,322, forward strand.
GTCTTTTTCCTCCTCCGCCCAGGTAAGACATTTCTGACATTGTCTCTGGTTCATTATGGATATAGCAGAAGCAATGTGACATTTGCAGCCCCTGGATAAGTCAGTGTGGTGAAAAGAATTGTACAACAAACTCTCTGATGGACTTTGCTGCACAATTCCCTCAAAGCAGCAGTTATATTTGTAGTTGGTACAAATTTTTCAATAGTACTTCTTCCTACCAAGCAACTATTCATTAATATATGTAGATACAGCACCAGGTTAAATGGTAAGCTTTTTACGGTGTGCCCTTTTGTAGCTTACCCTCCAATCTGCTGGATAATTAGCAAGCCAGCAGATCTTGATAGTCCCCATGATTGTATAGGCCATCACATGGCCATAACATAACAATGTACTTTTGTTTTTGTAATTTACAGTTAGCTAAAGGCTATACTTATCAAAATTAACTCAAAAACGTTTGAAATATATCACTGTTTCTCAAAAAATAAATTTGTATAACAATTATTGAAATAAGTTTTAAATTGGGTTTTTCTGTGCTGTCTTATTTCCAGTCTTCCTCAAAGACTGCATAACACTGTTCCTTTTTCTTTTGTTGAATTAAACCAAACCTCAGTGAACACACGTTGACAGACATAAAATAGTATTTTGATACCAACTAGATGATTTCCTTAGAGCTGTATCCTTGTATTTCAATTAGCTATTGGCATACAGGGATGGTGTATCTCACAGGTCCTATATCCAGTCTTTGCTGGATCTTAAAGACATGACTTTCAGTTGTAGAGTTGAGCTTTCCTCTCCACTCCTGTAAGAAGCCATTGTTCACACACACCAGCACGTAGTACACACATTGTGCAGCAGTGAGGGCACGCAAATTGGCCTGGAAGTGAAGTTACATGTCAAGCTTTGGTGGAATTGTACTTGACATTTAGAGAAAATTCCCACAAATTAACTGTCTAGAAGTGACATGAGAAGAGCTGCATTACAAGAGTTAAGCGGTTCAAAGTGCAAAGCTCTGTAAGTCGGAGGCCCCAGCATTCAAAATATCGAGTGAAATAAAAGGTAGAGCTTGTTTCAGATGTAGTGTAGCGCTGTGCTTGTTCACACATCACACAGGGTGTCCTATCGCGTGCACAGTCTCACGCAGCACTTCATGATCAGTATGTCTGACGGCGGAAAGAGCTCTCATGCTTGATGATTACAGACTGAAGCAATTACGCAGTGGATGTAATCACGATTAGATGATGTGCATACACCATTACTACACCAGACAGGTTCATTAACAAAAAAGACAAAGGTCTGATGTTATTATTCTCTTTGACCTTAAAGATCAAGATATCAACAGCACTGCATCAAGCATACCGCTCTGGAGACCCTCTCAGTCTCCAGGCTGAGACTGGAGGCCATCAGCGTGGGATTTCTGTTCCATGATTGTGTGTAGGTGTATGTTTCTTTGTTTCCTTTTTATGAATTTTTCTTGTATTTTCATTAACTTTCTGAAGACAAATAGGCCTTACAGGGACTAAATCCTGGTCCTAATGCTGCAGATACTTTTATATTTAGAAATATACTATGTAGGGTTAGAGTTACAGACTAACATACTGGAATTAATTAGAGTCCAAACAAAGCCCTAGTATGAGTAGAACTACAAACTTGCGTGTAGTCGTGTGTGTGTGTGCACGTAGGAGTTTGTTTTTCTTTTCACCCTCTCCCATCCCTGACAACCGTCCCGCTTTAGTTGCTGTTACCTGGTGAGAGCTTGAACAACATTATCATATGCATTATTTAGCAGAAGCACAGCACAATGTGGCTGCTGTATGTATTTTACAGCATCAATTCTGACTCATTTTGCAGCCAAAACGTCATTTTTCAGTTCATAATCAAAGAACTGAAATAAAATGTCCATTGTTTGGACCTTAGCAGAGCTTATCAGACATCCTCGCTGGTTTCATGATGCAACCTCTGTGCAAGCCATACATCTCTGGGCATGTCTGGCATTATAAAGCTCAGAGATGTTAGCAGCAACTGATTTGTAAAATATTTAAATAGATAAGTTTTTACTCAGTTTCTAGTGCCGGTCTGAGATTTTTGTGGTTGATCTCCAACTACCAAGCTTGAAATGTTCTGGTCTGCTGATAGCAGTTTTATCCAATCATGATTTCTCTCAGGAGTTTTTTCCATCAAATCAGCAGCAGTGCTTAATGGAAGCTAGCGCTGACTTGGCACCGGTTCTTTTGGTTTCCACTAAACTCTGCCTCGAAATAGATTCTTAACTCTCAGTTCTGACCCAAGCCAGAGGAAAGAACCACTTTTGGAGACTAACTAGAATGTTGTGTGATGTTTAAAACAGAAGTAAAAAAACTGAAGTAAAAAATGTATCCAGAGAAGGTAATGCATCCTTCTCTGAATACTGAGCTCAAGTGCTTTTCATGTTCTGTTGTTACCAATCAAAAATCAAAAGGATTCTTCATAAAATGATGAACATTATGTAGCTCACTGATCATCCTCTTCTTCAGACTGCTGATATCAACAAAATGTCTTAAGTCAGAGACTTCTTCAGATTCGCTGTAATACGGACTGCTACAGCAGATCCTTTCTGCCCACAGCCAACAACATCTACAACAACTCTGAAGAATCTTGGAGTTATAACAACATGTGGGATTAATAACATACTTTTCAATTGACCTGAATTGCCAGGAATGATTATTATCACAAAGAAATAACCAACCACACTAAAAATGCATTATTATTTGTGTTGAATTTAGATTACAACAGGTTTTGTGCTTCTACTGAGTTTATTTGTAACAGCTCAATATACTGAAAATAGCTCACTTTGTGTTTTCTAATTTCTAAAATTAGATTTATCTTACCAACAGCCTCCACTCCAAGTAGTATTTTTGTTGCTATGATATGGTGGTGCATTTGTGTCGCGTGTTCACTGACTGGAAACCGATTTTTTGGTCATTTCTCCTGGTCAGAGCTGATCACCCCGGTCCCTAGCAGATTTTTCGTTGCCTACTTTATTTGATTTACTTTTCCCCCTAAATGTAATATATAAAAGAAAGCATACCCACAGTCCACAGTCCATACTCAGTAGGTATCACTAGCTTTCTGGATCATAATGAGAATGCGTTTTTAAGGACTCTGCAGAGAAAAATCATTAATTCCAGTGGAGGGAGGGATGCTGTGGTGGGGAGAAAAGAAATTGGAGAAGAGAGTGAGAGAAAACAAAAAATGGGAAGGAGGGGAAATAGGAGGCATGATAATGAGCCCTACCTCTGACACATCCTCTTGTTTCTATGGAGACCTTGCAGCCAATCAAATGGCCCCATCTGAGGACTGTACTACTGAGAGTAGATGAGAGGGTGCAGAGAAGTATCCGCAGATGCTTCCCAGTATCTTTGAGATGCACAATAATCCCAGTGAACCTCCCAGCAGCCTCCCTGCAGGTTGTGCCCTCTTTTCATTTATTTATGTGTGGCAGTCGCTGCCGACACTCCTACCTGGGAAGAATTACCAATCATCCTTCATGCCTTAGAACAGAGGCTGCACACCACACGGCTCATTTAGCTCCCGGGCTCCACATCCCCTCCCCACTCCTCCTCCTTTCTTGCTGGTCCTCCACACCCATCTGTACCTCCCCACCGTCCGTCAGCCTCTTGGATACTCCTCATTACATCACGCACGCACTGCTCTGTGGCAGCCCATGTTTGTGACTGGGAAGGAGAGTGAGTGTGAGTGAGCCTGCGTGAGTGAGGCTGTGTGCACACTCCGTCCCACCATCACGTCCCGTTCACCAGAAGACAGGATGGACAAGCCAAGCGTGTGGCGCGCTGTGGTGAGCAGCACAGACCCCCGGAGGACACGGGACCCTGGGTCCCACCCGAACAGACCGGGCTCGGCCATGGGCTACAGGCTCTATGACATGTGAGTAAAGCCTGATTGTTGTGAAGACAGTCGGACAGGTAGACTGGCAGGCGGACAGGCTCGCCTGCCTGGGCGGCGCTGGTACGGCTCCCATTCACAGGCAGAGCAGTCAAGTGGGTGGCAGAGGAAAACACTGTTTCTGCCCACTCCACAGTCCATGCTGAGTCACCTACGGCTCTCAGACCTTGCTGTGTCTCTCCTGTTCCCTTCCCATGCTCTTTGTAAACAACGTCTGTGTTCTGGGGAGGGGTGGTACGGTGCAGTGTGCTTTTGTTTGGATGACAGTCTCCAATAGCACCAAGATGCATGAATGCCATGTGTGTTCATGTAACATGATAACACCTCAGGGTTGTTTTGTGTTTGCGGAGCTGCTGTTGTAGCTGTGATCACAGCAAAGTCATGTGAGAGATGCTTTTAGAGCCTCGGGGAAACATGACTCATTTCTGCATGATGCTGTGACAGCTCGTACTGGGCACATGAGTCCCTTTCAGCCTCTGCTGTATTTCTGTGGGAGTAATTGTGGTCCTGTGCGTGATTGGTACAATCTCAGTGTGTGTGTGTGCGTGCAGGGGCGTGTGTGCGTGTGTGTGTGTGTGTGTGTGTGTGTGGCACAGCTCGTAAGTTGGCGTGTGCGTGCAAAATGCAGCTGGGTCTTTCATTTTATTTTAGGATGGATCCTACACATAGTCGGTGTGTTGCAAGGCTTGCAATTCTTCCAAAGTAAACCATCTAGGAATCCAGTGAGGTCAAAAGGTTGACAAAATGTCACGTTTGTTTTATTACCGTTGGGCAGTTGTGTAACAATTCTTCAAACCGACTTCTGTTGCTTTGTGGACAGTACAATCAGCTGAATAAGGTTTTTTCACTATATTCCTCTGCAGAGATACAATTAACTATCTTGTTATACCAAGTCAGCTCTGTCTTACAGATCCCTGTAAGCATGTGCGCATATATTTTGCACATGCATGTACAAGTTGATGGGTAATGTTAAATGACCCTGTCATGGCATGATAGGTGGAGCTCTGTCACCTTAATGAATGTGAGACCTTCACTGGTGTCCATTTAGCCTTCTGTAGGCAAACTGCTGCTGCTGCTCTTTTAGTGTCCTAAATCACTGCCTTGCATCTTTTCTTGTGTGCACCAGGCATACATGCTTTAATATTTAGCTCATATTATCACATTTTCTTAGTTTAACAATGTGAGGAAGAATTTACTACATTCCTAAGTCTGATATGCTTTTGGAGCTGCACAAAATGCAGGTGGACATCTGTTTCTGCAATGCTGATTTCTTTCTCTGTCTCTGGTTCAATCTAAGAAAAGCCTTAGCCGTACAAAGTGATGTGATCGGTTCAGGGGACAAACCTCACAAAGATGATGCAAATCCACTACTTGGTTTAACATTGATTTGTGGAGGACAAATGAGATATGTGAGGGATGGGTACTAAGACCGCCAGTGTCTTGCCAATAACTGGGGTTGGACGCATGGACGTTCTGTTGAAAATCACATTTCATCATAGCTGGCAGCACAGCAGCCCTCTGATTCCTAAAGCTGATTGTACCTCTTTGGAGGGCCAGAAGCAGAGATGTTTCTCGAGCTTTTAAAGACGTCACTATTTTGACAGACAAAAAGGCAGATCAGAACAGCTAGATGCTAGTTATTTTCAGTTCTGTACAAACAACATGCAGGTAAGGTAAAGAAAGAAAAGCAACTCTGGCTTTTACAGTTATATAAATATCTATAAAAAACAAGATCAAAGGAACTATTCTAGTCCTCCTTAATGATTTAGACTACGGGTAGAGGCGACGTCACTGTGTGTGTGAAAGACCTGTCACTGTAAAGCAGTTTAACTATTACTTATAGACAAAGACAAAATTATTAAAGTGTTGACATTTTTAAAAGGCTTTTGACATCTCAGTAATTAGAGTGGCTGGCACAGGTCGAATTCGAAAAGTCAGATTTTCTCACATTCCCTACAGAATATAGATGTAAATTCTTACCTTAACACACCAACCTATCCAGTATGTTCCAATACACAGTGACTCTCAACCCTTGTTCTTCAGAACCAATGTTCTTCATGTTTTAGAAGTGAATCTGTCCAAGCAAACTTGATTCACATAATTGCATTATTTCTTAAGATTGCCATTAAGTTCTGCAGAAGCCTGGTAATCAGGAATTTATTTTTATTCAGTTGTGTGGGAGCACACAAACACCAAAAACAAGCAAGGCAGTCAGCCCTGGAGACCAGGGTGGAGAAACATCATAAAAGAAAGAAATTAGAATCTACAAAATATAAAAACAGAATAATTTTGTACCTAATTCCGGTTATCTTCTGAAAATCTCTTTGTCTTGCTCTTGATGGCCGGAATAAAACAGGTAAATTGGCAAATGTCCTAGAAAATAGAAACTTGAATATTTTGCTTTTATATAGCAAAACGTCCGTGTTACCATCGTCATAAATCGTCATCTTTTTTAACACTCTACTGATCCTTAGAATTGCCAACATTGAGTCTTTCCTCAGAAATAGTATCCACAACAAAAAGTGTTGCTGGCAGCATGGTCAACGAGTGCTTATCTGTTGCATTCACTGATTCGAAAGAAGTTGGATATTTGAGTGTCCAACTAGTAAACAGCAGATTTTTTTGGGTGCCTCTTTAGTTGTTATACACTTTGCAGATGTAGAAAATATTATTTGGCTTCAACTTGTGTTGTATTTTTATGTTGCAGGTTAATTATATTTAGTAAATTTATTAGACTTACTGGTAGTTTTTGTATAACTTGGGCTCAAAAAAGAACCTTGATTTCTTTTTTTTAAGTAGCCTTTAGATCTGATCACAGTGCATTGGTTGTTTTTCTATCCATAACAGCATTTTTCTAATCGATTCCTTGGAGAAGCTGTACTATTTAATCTCCAGATAAACACTGCTAGGCTTTACCCTTCAACTGATATAATGTCATGTATCCTCAGAGGGCAGCCGTGTTATAAAACGTTTCCAGGAGGAATGCCCTTTTCCCCCATCCCTGGCGGAGTCATACTTAATGCAGTGCTCCTGTTCAAGTGACGCCAGCGATGATGAAAAATACGAGTGCGTCACCAGAGCTGTAAGGCACTGACAGCACATTCCTTTGCTATAAGCTTGAGCCTTTTGACAACACAGTGTGCTTGGTCTGCAGACTGAGGGAGTATGCAACTGGCAGTGCTGCTCTGAATATGCCTCCACCGCAGACTGCAACTCTAGGATGCATGGTTCAATTGCATAAGACAACACCATCCAAGGTTGTGCAGTGCAAGCACATGATCTGGCATTGAGGATGCTGTCAGCTCACATATCAAAGCATACGGAGCCTATTGCTGCAACGCAAGATGTGAGGCAGTTGTTAAATCAGAAAGAAACTCAGTTTGATATCAGCTTTGGCTTTCTATTGCAATAAACAAATACTGTCATGTGGCAAGGTGGACATGATCACTTTTGTTGGCACTGAGTCATTATGCTTAGGACCCTATAAAGCACAGCTCAGTCTCCTCTGTTTCTGACTAGTAGGAACTTCGTGTGGCATTTCTTCTCCGGCTCCATCAATTATCCGATGAACGGAATAGATTGGATGAGAGAGGAATTGCATTTCCTCTCTCATCCAACACATTAGTCACTATGTGTTTTGCATAAACCTCAATCAGCCCCAGTGTAGCTTGAAAGCTGTCATTTCCAAATGAGAACTTCAACTGCAGGACATCTGCCATCTGTCTTTCAGCTTCCAGGAGCTGAGTCTGCAGCTGGAGCTGCGTCAGCCATGTGGAAAGATGGTCAAAACCAGCAATGGCTGCAGTGCTCTCAGGGGAGCATCTCACTGAGTTAAACTTTCCTCCGGGGAGAGGCGCTTACTGATGCATCCGTGGTTTGAAACGGCCCATAATAAGCCCCTGCCTTTGCCAACGGCAACGTCAGAAGCGACAGCACGAAGGAGTGAGGGGTGCAATGGAAAAAGGATGCATTTCCAGAACATTTTGTTCCTGTGGATGCATATGAGGATATATTTGCGAACAGCAATATTGTATAAAGGAAACCAGATTAAGACATGAACAAGCATTTCCCGTTTTCTTCTCCCTGGGTTGTAATTAAACAAGCTCCAGTTGTGTGTAATGAGTATTTTCAGTCAGAATTATATTTTGCATGCACATGTATTCGCTTTTATGACTTCAAAATTTCTGCAAATGTTTCATTCCCATGCAGCACCACGAGGCATAATAATCTTGTTAGGCTTTGATTGGTAAATCATATTGATGTGCTAATGCTGACTCAGTTCATTTAGACAACTGTGTTCAAAATAACTGCAGTCCAACATCATCAACCAAATCAATTCCTGTTTATGTTCCAAGCTACCGTATATCTTTACATGGCAAGAAAGTAGCAGAGTAGCTGGTGTAACAGAGTAATAGAAAACCTGTAAACCCAACAATCATGACATGCAGTTTGCAGATTCTGTGTAATGTGTTAGAATGTGGCCCTCAGTAAAGTGAGCAGGCATCATGATATGAGGGTTGTTCCTAGCCCATTACTGTAAAAGTGGACCCACATATGACAGAGGAACTCGTATCCTGCATCAATGTTAGTTTAAGTTTTCCTCTTTGCTAGTTCTTCTATGCTTTCTCCCTACGGACCTTCTGTTCTGTCATCTCCTTCACTCCCTCCGCTCTACATGGCTACACCATTGTACTGTAGGATATGTGTGAGCTTTTATTAATGCATATTACTGTGCTGTAATTTTTATGCAAGATTGGCCTGAGTAAGAGCTGCATGATGATTGTTAGTTGTTAGCATTGTTGTCTTGCAGCAAGAGAGTGCCAGGTTTGAATACCAGCCTGGGGTCTTCCTACACAGAGCTGTAGAAAGTGAAAAGCTGTTCATTAAAAATGATATTACCTGTTTTGTTTGTAATAAACAGAATGGTGTGGTTTTTTAGATCTCTTATGCTCTGTGGCTTTAGTCCATTTATCAAATTTCTGTGCCTGTTTAAGCCTTGCATGTTCATGGGTGCAGGGCTGGTGCCCGTCTTCAGAGGGCGAAATGTGGCGCAAGCTCTGGACATGTCATAATGTCACCTCAAGTAGAGATGCAGCAGAAATCAATCAGCCAGAGATTTAAATTAGTCAGTTTTACATCTATTGTCTCTGATCAGTGTTCAGCAGGTAAGATGCACTGTTTTATGTTTTTAATGCATCAATACTAAAAGAAAATCACACAATTTCAGTTCCTAAATATCAAACCAACAGCATGAACTTTGAAGTACATATTAACAGCCACATAAAGGTTTCATCTGGGTTCATCTGGATCAAAAACTAGTACCGCTACCCAAGAATATGCAGGACATTCTTCTCTTTCATGTGGCATTGTTATTAGTAAATCAGTCAATATTAAGATTGATTAGCCTGTGCACAGAGAAATTTTAAATTGGAATCAGTAGGAAACACTCTGATTGGTACATCTGTAGTCACAGGGAAACAAACATGCAAAGGACATGCATACGTGCACATGCATAATCTGCAGGTTCTCTTGTGCCATCAACAGTATCATCCTGTTGGGTGCTTGGTGAGGTTGACATTTGTAAATTTCCATTATTAAAATCTCATTCTTATAATTTTTGAGGAATGACACAATGTGATTCTTCCTATTTGGTGTTCACTGAATGCTCCTGTGGTGCGGTTTGAATGGGAAAAGAATACGGTACATGTGTTCAAACACAGTCGGGACTAATCCCCAAATCCGCCAGACTCCTCATTCCTCTCTTTACATCAGCTCACTGGCTCCTCAGCTCTCAAAACATGGAAACTGCTGTAGTCTCACCACCAGGGGGTGAACTTTTCTAACACATTTATTCAGACTCTGTTCACATTGGCTTTAATGCAAGCTCTGACTCTTTATTAAACATTGGTATAATTCAAGGAAGACATTTTCATGTGCTTTTACCACACAATTTGAAAGAATTTGGCAATCAGTATTTATCCAGTCAGGAAAAACGGATTATCTTACATGCGTTTCCGCCTGTTTTAAATTCATTTCAGGGTTTTAGGAAATGAGAGGAATGCTTTCTGTTTTGCTTTTTCTTTTCACTTGTCTGCCTCCTCCTCCTATGCCGTGGGGCCCATTTTTGATTGATGTGTTTATCGACTGCACAAGCCTTGCCCAAAGTGAGCCATCGTGAAATCCACAGGGCAGATAATCAGTGTCTTTGTCACTGGCAGAGGGAAATGTGCTCTCTTTTCTCCTCAACCTTCATATCAGCCCGGCTCCCTATACAGCAGTGTAAAGAGGCAACAAGGCAGAGGAGACATTTTGAGCAATTTGGGTGGTTTTTCAAAGAGGTCATTTGTTCAGATTGATGGTTGAACAGCCATGATAGCGTTTTGATGCCTGAAACGGGGAGGATTTATATTGATTTGCCTGCAGTACAATGCAGAGGGATTTTAGAGAAAAAACTTAATAAGGCATTAATATTTTCTACATTTTTATATAATATTGACTTAGAAAAATAATCTGAAGCTCTTTGTCATACATTAGATGATTAACGTTCACTACAGGCTATTCTGACAGTCTATTTAATGCTCAAGTAGACATGCACATTTTGAAAATTTTTAAATGAACCAACTTAGTTACACATTCCACACTGTTGCTGGTTTTTATAGAACTACACTGTATTTATTTTTGAAATTTTGTCCTCGTTGTGCAATACTTTTAATCTTTATTTCGAAAATCTCGGAATAAAGATTCCGAGACAGTAGACCTATAAGTGGTACGATTAGTGAAGATTTGTCAAATACCAATCATTTTAAAAAGTCTTAATCGGGACCTCAAGCTGACGACTAGAAGATCTCCATATGCCTTGAAACTTTTGAATTAAGTTTCTGCCATGTTTTCTTTCTCTAATACTGAAGCATTGGTAGTAATCTGACTCGTGTCCTGTGGTACTGAAGCTGGCAAAACTTGTGTAGGTGGACCTATGTGGTGCTGGACTTGGAGAAAATGTCCAATTAACCAACAGCTGTCAGCTTTGTCACATGCCTGCCATTTTGAACCACCAAAACGAAAACCGGTTATGCTCTACACACGTTTTCTAATCTCTTTCACTCAAAAGGAAAATTTGCTTTTCTTTTCATGCCATATGAATGAAAATGTTCCTGCTCTGACTTTTGAGTGACAGACTCAGCAGGGCTTAAGCATGCACTCACCTCTAAAGTTAACATTTTGTGAATTAAAAAGAAAGGAACTAAAAGGTTTCTACTTGAGTGAATCATCACAACAGATGACAGACATTATGAGCTTTGGTGCATATAATTTAAAGAGGCTTTTTCTTATAAGTGATTTAATTGTGTTTTATGACTTCTGTATCTCCAGCACGACAGCTCTTTTAAAGATATAATACAACAGTTTTCTACTAATACCCTCCATTTGTTCCCAACAAATACAGGTAGCATAGAGATTTATTTTAACAATGTCATATCATTACATTCTGTAAAACTGTAAGATAGCAATTTCTGTTTTTTTTTTAAATTGTCATAAGACAGAGATAAAATGCAGTAATAATGTGTAGACAGTAATGGATGTTGGGTTTCACATGAAAAAGTTTACATTTCGAGAAACTGAGGGTCCCATTATTTTTTCATTATTACAGAGTAAAAGATTCCCAAATCACCAGCTGTGTTTTTAAAGAATCTGTAAACCCATTTTTAATTTAGTTCAAGCTCAGCATCATTAGCTGCTAATGGTTAGCATGTTTTTCTCTTTTCACAGTGAGTCCAAAAATATTGATGTCTTGCCTTAAAGTTTCTTGAATTAGATTGAGTTTCTGTTTGTACAATTTTGCAAGCTTGTATTATCCTTTTTGCTAACTTGTCGATGAGAAACAGAACTCATCAACAGGTTAGTGTTAGTACAGAAAATTAAAGAAGCTGATAAAAAGCTGATAAAAGGTTTTGCTCACCTATGTGTCTGTGATGCTGGGTTTTGATCAAGAAACAAAAATGTCTTTTCTTCATATTATAATATGGTTGAAATTTCATTTTAAAACGGTAAAGTTAATATACTGCAGTAACATTAGAACAGCATTATATTGCCACCCTGACAACGTAAAAGCTAGTTTATGAAGGAAAAGTAGAAAAACTAAAATTATGCCCATAGGTACGAGCACAGGGGCATAGAATGAATGTGCTCTAATGGCGATCCCGCCAGAGAAGAAATATCAATGTAATAATAATTAACAGTACAGTCGAAAGAAAATCAGATTTGATTTTAAGTGTCAGAAATAACAAGCAACATGCTGAAATGCTTTGATACATAATAACTCTTCAGGATATGACCTCCTGGTCTCTCAAAGTGATTTTTCAGCCACTACATTGCTGAAAGATCATCCTGTTCCTGCAAAATAGGTACAGCCTGCTATCTGTATATTTAACGACACTGTTACCCGAATCAAAGTGTGGCAATAAAATGAAGTCGCAGCTATAATTTTATTATCTGATTTAAGTTATTATAGTTGGCATTCTCTGCTATGCGAGAGATTGCTTACAAGTGTGAATGCCTGTTACACAAACCCTGTTCTTATAAACTGTGGTTTATGAAGAAAAAGGTGGGTAGCTTGTCAGCTTGACAAGTCCCTCATTCGCCAACTCTACCAAACCAGCAGAGTAACTCAAGAACTACTTGTTTTATATTGTAATTATAGATTTGTGTTGTTGAGCTTAAAGCACTCTTCTTTATATCAGGGGTCATAATAATAGCTCACTTAATTCAGCCAGCAAAAGTCATCCTCTGACAGCATCTAGATGACTCTTCCTGAGACAGACTATTCTTTGACAAGACAAATCTTACTTTTTTTAGCATCACCATAGGAGTTCATTGCATTCCTACTGTCCTGACTGTATGGAGAGCGCCTAAACTGAGGCAGAAGTCCGATGGATAGCACATAGATTATTAGCATCTCCCTGCTGAAGTTCAACTTTTACCAGGAGTTGTGTGGATCGACTCGTCAGAGCCAACAGATCGAACTAGCGATTACTTTAACACACACGCGATGATGCATGTTTGTCTTTCTCCGGTTTGAGTATTAGTGCGTCCTCCTCTGTGTAAATCCATGAAATCCTCGATGTGTTTGCGGACACTGTGAGTGGCTGAATATTGATGAACACTACCCCCTCCCCGCAATCCCCATACATGCCTGTTTCCCACGGCTTCTGGGTCAGAATGGCACTGTAGCGTGGCACTGCATCCCAGGCAGAGAAAGAACAGCACTTTGCTCGTGTTCAAATGCAAAAACCCTCTTTAACTGGAAAAGAGGGTAGTGAAGCAGTTTCTAAATGCTGCAGCACTTCTGAACCTGTGACTGATGAAGAAGGTTGCCTAGGTTTTAAATGGTGGTTTCTTAGTGCCTTGTAATTAAAATTTTAAGTTTAATTGTGGATAAAAATAATATTATTCTTATAGAATATATTATAGAATAAACATTAGCCTCGCATTTACTTGTATTTCTTGCTTAAAATGACAAAAGAGAGAAGAATTAAAAGCTCATTTATTTAACCAAAGATCCTGCATGAACTCATGTGGTTCTACAACATTGCAGCAGCCCCTCCCTATTTAAAGGCCAGCCAATCGCAGGCTGCTCGGCTTCCATTTGAAGCTTCAGTAGTACGGTAGTGTTGCCCAGCAACGGGAGTCGGCACATTTCTCTGAGGTCCTGTGTGGATGGCTTTAGCTGTAACAGGGAGAGGGAGACAGAGAGAGCAAGACATGGAAAAGCAGGAGAAGGGGAAGGAGAAGGAGAGGAAAGGTTCATGGTTTCAAGGTGAGGATGTCTAGAAGCTCAGAAGAGGGGGGAAAAAAAGCCCTGTTGGAAAGTTTGTTCTTGCAGCAGGAGGAGATGGGTCGGAAGAGGGGTTTGAGAACCCCATTCAGTTGTTTCAAACTGAGATGAGGGAGTTTAGGAGACTTTCACACATTCCAGTACCAGTGCCGGCTGGAGGGGCGCCAAGCTTTGACCATACCGTTACGTCTCAGAGGATCCCAAGACGTGTGGAGAGGCATCCACAGAGGACACACTGACTGACCTGGATAAGATTTAAAATAGAGCCAAAGCAGCCAATGTACTTCTTATTTTGGGAGGTGGATCCCAGACATTAATACTGAGTGCAAATCAGTCCACGAGGACTTCTGATCTTTTTATTTTTATTTGGCTCTTAAGGCTGTGACCACGTCCAGGATTGATGTGGTTGTTCTGGGCGGGTTAAAATCTCTCCCTCTGTCATCCAGCGGCAGTGGTGAAGCTGGAGTTTGGAGAGGAGGACGGAGCTGACGTCCATGCTCGGGATTTTCTGCCTAATAAAAAAAATATGAACAGCCAGCTGTGATTCTGCTGCAGGGATGCCTTGTAATATGGTTGGATATTCTTCTACCCTGTTGATTCTCTGAACTGAAGATGTGGAAATTCAAAGCGTTTTGCCTGGACTATTGGCACGTGCTTTGTCTGCACCCACACAACAACTTTTACAAGAGGTATGTTTATAAATAGTTGCAGCTGGCCATCATGTTTGCCTTGCATGTAGTTACATTTTTTTGTAAGCCTGTCACTGTTTCTGCGTGTGCTAAATTGCCACCTACACTACATCACTTAAAACGAGTGCGATTACTTCATCAGGCTATTATCAGTGTGTGAGTGAATCTGCTTTGGGCTTTTTTCCACAAACTCTTGGCTTAAAAACTTTTTGTTCAGAAAAACCTAACGCAGCATTTAGCAGATTGCATTTCTGTCCATCTCCTTATGTTGACCTCTCATCTGGTGGACACTCGGTTCCTCATTTTTGACCCTATCTTTGCAGTTTACATCAAATTATTATTATTTTTTAATCTGACATGCAAATCATGGGATCACACCAAATAAAATTAGAGATGTTTCAATTTGCAAATAGTAACAGAAAAAAATCACAAGATGCGCATGCTCAGAATTATGTTTTTTTTTTTATCTTTTAAGCTCATCTTTCAAGCTCACATTTATATTTTCACACCTTCTGAGCTTATTGCCATGTGTGCATTAATAGAATATGGTGCTCCATATTCTGTACGTATGCTCTACATTCTCAGACTGAGAATGTAGTCTCAGCAAACAGAATGCAGTTTGATTTGTTTTGCACAAAGCCTTCAACTTTTAGTATTTGTAGAAGACGTATATCTTACAAAATTCTCTCTGCTACATTTAGGATTTCTAGCTGTGTATCTTTGCGGAAATTTCCTGCGATCGCTCCCCCGTCATGCAGATGTTTGATGTCAGGAATGGAGGCGAGTCGCAGTGTGAAATATGTTTGAAATCAAATGCTGCTTTCTGTCTGTATGCTAATCTGTTCTCACATTGTTCACACACACATACACACGCAATTTTGATGTCTCATGAACTCGCTCCATAAAAATTCCATCAGAATGCAGTGTGTCCAGGATTTATTAATAATTTATCATTTTTAGCCTCCAGCCTGCAGGGAAACTCCTGTCTGTAGGTTGTGTTGTGCTTCTCTGAATTTGAAATAATCACTTTACTCTACTAATTTGAGTTCACAAGAACTTCAAAATGTGTATGTTCTCCTATTTTTGTATTGTTTGGATTTTGTGTTCCACACAGCTTTTTATTTTGTTCTTCTGTGAACTTCAGCTACAAATGGCTTGCAATGTTTTTCCTACTTAGGAGCCCTTTCTTATTAAAATAAGACACTTATATCATCTTGTTGTTCCATCATGTGGTCGGTCTCACAAGGTCCCATTCTCGGTCCACTCTTGTTTTTTCTCCGTCTTCCCGTTTTGTTTGAATTTAAAGAAACATAATTTTTCATTTCACAATTACACTGATAATTCTCAGATTTTTCTCCTTATCAAAAGAACTTTGCAGTTTGTCTGAATAACTTACTGGATTGTCTGAATGATTTGAAATCATGAGTGGCATAACATAAAAGAAAATCAAGCTGGTATAATAAACTAAAGGTAAATTAAACTATAGTTTTATTGGGGTGTAAATGTTGCTAAATAGTCTAAAAAGATAGCCACATGCCTTGACAAAATCCCCCGCTAACAAGCTTTTCTGCTTGCATTGCTAAGTAGTTGTTGGCAGAGCCATTATTGTGTGTGTGTGTCCACGACAAACTGAGAGATTATATAAAACAGCTCAAAAGTATCCAAGTTTTGTCAAACAAACCAAAGGTGACCTATCTAAAAATCTTTTTTTCGTGATTAGCATGTGATTAATTACTTAATTCCCTCCTCTCTCTTGTAGCAAACTGTCCAGTGAATTTGGTCTTTCATAATGCGTATGTCATAATTTGAATGTATGCCTTAACATTTGTTAATATACAGCATGAGATTACTATGAAATTTTGGTTTAATTATGCAACAGTGTTCTGGCGGTCAGCTTAATGATAAAATCAGTCACAATATGGCTTAGAGTAACATTACACACATGGCACACTACTATAGCTGCACCAAAACTTTACAACAGCCTGCTTTAATATGTATGTAGTACTAAATATTGATATAGTATTGCCTGTCACAAATCAGCATCATAAAGGTCTTCACAGCATAAACATTAACACTTGATTCGATTAGAAATCCTAAATTAGGATACTGTTGATGCTAAACATTTTCAAAACCAGTAAAAATCTAAATTGTGTTACTCTTCAAAACAGCATTCTAATATTTCTAGCTTGATTTCTACCATGTGGAAGATCTCAACATTTCACAGCCTGCGAGCCACATTCAGTCCTTTAAATGACCTTTTATTTAGAAAAGCAGAACTTATTTTCATTTCTTAGCTCCCCTGCAGTTGTTTTTGTTATTTATTTATGCTAAAATGGACTGAATTTATATAGCACTTTTCTATGAATACTGACCACTCAAAGCACTTCAGCTGGATGACATTTATACACCAATGCAGATTGGGCAGCTTGGAGTTAAATGCCTTGCGATGTCCCATCCATAATTGACAGAATGCTGGAATTGAACCATGTGAAATAAACATAATGTATCTTTTGCAGGTTTAGTACATCGCATTATGTTGCTCAGTTGCAGAGTGCAGTGTTGAAAGAAGAGGGTGGAAAAAAACTTATTTATAGTGTATTAATAAATGTTAAGAAGTTTATACTTAGAATACATGTTCTGTACTTTGATCAATTCTATTTTAAACAGTTCTATTTTTGCCTACATTCTCTTATTGTGCCATTTCCCTTGCATATGCATCGACATATTATGCATACAACATCTTGGTGTACTTCTACTGTTTTTCCAACATTGTTATAAATAAGTTTAACTTTGCATGCAGCTGTCTATGACTCAGTGTTCTCTGGAATTATTGGATTTTTCCACCCAATCTTAGCAGCTCATTATATGTCTAATTCCAAAGTAACTGGAATATTTTGGTCAGTGGGTGTAACTCATTACAATGCTTTGACTGTAGCATAGCGTTGTCTGTGTCCTGAGACTGTGCTGTTTGAGCCAGGTCGGAGAACTAACTGAAAACAGCCTCTCCTAGCTGCTGAACTGGAGTTCACCCTGAGTGAACCCCAGTTCTCAGCAGGCATGTCCTTCCTGCTGAGAATGGAGTGATTGTTGGACCCAGGCCCGGGTATTATCATACACAATAATCAAAGTTTATTGTGCTTTCTCTTTTGCGTTTAAAGTTTTTACCCCCCCCCCCCCCCCCCCCAAAAAAAAAGAAAAGAAAAGTGAATGCAGGGCCTGCCCGTCACTGTTGGGAAGCAAGCATCCTGCAAGAAGCAGCTGGGTGAAGGATTGCATTGGACAGAACAGAACGGAACAAGGAGTGTCTGCAGAGGGGAGAACGAGGGCTGGTGTGTTGGTCAATGTGGGTGGAGAGCTTTTGTTAAGAAGAGAGATGATTTTTTTTTTCTTTACATACTGGTCCTTTACCTTACTTGGTAATCAGACAGATTGCAAGAGCTGCAACTCTGAGCCCAACATAAAGTGGGTCAGGGAGGGCTTCGGAAAGGCAAAGACAGAGCAACTTTTAGTAGTGAAAGAATGAATCTCACTGTGGCTTCGTCTATGGAAAGTGAAACATGTGGGGTGTAATTTGTGGTTGAGGAAGCAGTTTGCACAGACTTTTTTTTCTTCTGCTGCTGCTTTTAGGGAGCAGTTACTGCACTTTGAGACTTTTTTTTTTTATGGAAC
This sequence comes from Xiphophorus maculatus, assembly GCF_002775205.1. Classification (NCBI taxonomy): domain Eukaryota; kingdom Metazoa; phylum Chordata; class Actinopteri; order Cyprinodontiformes; family Poeciliidae; genus Xiphophorus; species Xiphophorus maculatus. The sequence goes on from NC_036443.1 coordinate 21,070,448, forward strand.
TGCCTTTGGGTGCCATGTATGTGTTTTTCTGATGCCCATGCTGATGTCACCGTCATATGGAACAAGATGTGGAAGTACTGCATTGCCAGTCGGACTATAAGGTAGGAGAGCATATGGCGAAGAGTGTTGATGGCAGTGGCCTGCGGTCTGAGCACTGGTTGTTTTTCAGTCTGACCGCAGCAGTTTGTGCAGATATTTCTGATCAAGTAACATTCCTGTCCATATGCTCACAAGCCCGGTGGTTTCCTCTCTGAAACCATTGGAAATATATTATCAGCCAGCTAAAAAAGGCGGAGAGGAAACAGTGAAGACATGTTCAAGGTCTTTCCTGGTACTTTTTTCTTTGTCAAGGACATGTCTTTGACTGTAAAGGCATAAAAAAATAATCTGGATTTTCTTTTATTGTCTTCCTTGAGCCCTATTAAAGTTTTATCTTTGTCTTGGAGTAGAGGACTTCATCCAAGATGTTCCCTGACATAATTTTTTTTAAAGGAACACAGAGACCAGTAAGGAGAAAAGCTTTTCCTTGCTCTGTGTGACATCCCTTTCTCACTAAATCTAGTGATACGATTATTATCGTATCAATTAAACGTTTTTTGTTTTATTTTGTTAGAATCTGCATTTTTGCTTCTATCAGTCCTGGGTATAGGACTGATAGAAAAAAATATTCACTTGTGCAAGCAAGTTTTTTTTTCTTTCTCAAATATAGATGTAGTTTAAGCATTTCTTTTCCTGCTTGGATCAAATGATCTTTTATAACTGATGAATAAAAGGACACACACAGAGTAGTTTCTAATATTAATTTGTGTAATGATTAACTCATTATGAGATCACTGCAAAATGCATTTAATCAAGCAAATATAAAGAATCAATTCTCTTGGACTAAAATACCAAAACGTGCTTCAGTCTGAGGCCTCCACAGATTCTCAGTTTTATTGTCATCATGGCAACTGGCACTTAATGAAAAGAGGTAAGCCAATGCATCACGGTGAATGGTTCAATCCCCAATCTAATTACAAATAGGCTTGTACTAATTAATTAAACATTTAATCACAATTGCTTCAGATAATTCATGCCAACATAATTTCTCTAAACATTTTTGTTTACTGGAGTTTAAAACAACTGGGTAACGCATACATTCACGCATACACTTGATCTATTTTGAGAGTTTTTGCATTTAAATTGTGTTAACTTATCTATGAATTTGCACTGTAGATATTTTCCCACGCAGATCTCCCTGGAGCTTTTATTCATCTCACCCAGTCAGGCACAACGTAAACTAAAAAAGACAAACTTCAATTATACTTACTGGTTTGTAAATAGCTGTGAAAGGCAAAACCTATAAGTCAGTCAAAAACCATTTGGGGCTTCACAAAACCAATCAGGTGTTGGATGGAGGTATTGCTTTTAGCACCATTGCTTCGCAGCAAGGAAGGACCAGTGGTCAACTCCGGTCCTGTCTGGAGTTTTCTCGGCTTGTGCTAACCTGGGTTTTCTACAGGTACCCTCCACAACAAAAATGTAGTATGCTCAGGGGTGAATACTTGCATGCATGGTTTTCTGTCTTATAGAAATCAGGTATAACCAGAAGACATACAAAGCATATTGTTAATACTGCATTCAAGAAGAATTTCAGGTACAGTTTTGGTTGGGTACTAAAATGATGCTGCTGTCGGTAAGTGAGACTTTTTGTTTTGCTCTATATGCTGTATATGTGCTCAATATTATGAACATTAAAGAACTGTGAATGCAATATTTAGACAGATATTACATTACATCAAGTGTCTCATGTTCATTTGTATTTGGCCAGCTAAATGAACACTACTGTAACTCCTTCTAAAGTCCCTGCAAAAAGTATGTCTTTAATGACTGAGGTTCTGGATCTCAAAGGAAGTGAACACATTTTCTAGTTGTGAAGGAAGAAAAGTGTCCTGTGAATGATCAATATAAGAAATTCAGCAGCAGTATTGCAGTTCAATGCTTTCCTGAAATCGGTGGCGAATGTCTTTAATTTAGCGTGTTTGATTGAGCAAATCCATTCTTGTATCCTACTGTCTTTCCACCTGAGAGCGATCTGGTTTGTGTCAAGTCCAAAAGGAAAACTCAGACATTTCTTCCCTAGTGAACTTCTCCCAACATATTTTAGAGATTCTGGGCTCTGACAACTCTAACTCTGATGAGATGCTTCATATAATCTCCGCTGAGTTCTCTTTGAGTCCAGCCACCTCTTGCTAGAAGGGTCCTATGAGCCACTTGTGTCTGTAATTTCAATCTTTCAGTCATAATCTTTTTTATTTTCATTGGTGAGGATAGGAATGTAGACAGATAAATGAAATATCAGCAGATAAATCAGTGGAAGCAGCACCAGAATTCCTGCAGAAAAAGAAACAATCCATCTATGCACTCACTGCTCCATCCTACCATCCATCATGAATGAGGCAGACTGCAAGATAATTGCACTCCTCCACTTGAGGCAGAGATTGACCACTGACCTGGATGAAGCAGGTCACCTCTTTCTGTTTGAAAACAGCAACCTTAGATATAAAGGAGCTGCCTCTCATTTGTCTTTTGTTTGTGAGATTTGGCAAGAGCTGGGAGTAAAAAATGGCTTTCATTACAGTGTGAGAAGATAGAAGTCTGTCTATTAGTCTTTGAAATAGGAATTGTTGTTAAATGGGATGTTTATCTTGCATTTTGCTTCCTTGACATCGTCAACCTCACCATGGTTGATGGACACCATGTAGGCGTCTCCAGGAGTTAGTTTTAGTGAATCTCTAGTGTTTAATTTAATTTTTTGTGCTCCTGACTTATCAGCTACCCCTAAAACTTAGTTGTGATTTCCATAAACAGCAGTGGCAAAGTTAAATAAACACTGTTCGAAAGCCGATGCAGCCAGTGACGACTGACGGTAAGTGGAAATATCTTCCTGTTGGGTGGCTGACATATTACAATAACAGGGCTATGTGCAAATATGCATGAATACATCATGAAACCTTTAGCTGTGACACTTTAGACGCCAGGGTGCATTTGATCTGGCTGCTTCAGTCGTCTCAGTGACAAACACGAGCCAGTGTTGCGTTTCAAGAGCGCAATGACGAGAGCATTATTTATTCAACGGTGCTTGCTCGTCCCGTTGTGAATATCCAAGAAACTGAGCAGCAGAAAGAAAACTCTGACAAGAACTGGGATGTTAAAGCACCTCCTGGCAGCCTCACATTGCTTCATAAAAGGTAAAATAACTTAGTTGTGATCTTAACTGAGTGTGACTTGATTAAAAATAAAATGAGAGCAGGCTCTGACCTTGTGTTGGTTTCTTTGCCTTAGTGTGCTGGCTTTAAGACAACTTACAAATTTTTTGGGAAGAGGTTTGAGAGGAACTGTTGATAATGGAAACGTACTAACCTGCCAACTCACAGTTCCACTGTGGTGAGTGGAGAGGAGGGGAAAAAAAGCCTCGGAGGTGGAAAAGCTGAGACGTGTCTCAAATCGAGGCCATGTTCAACTCTGAAATATTACCTTGGTGTTGGTCAGCTTCCAGTTAGACATGACAGAAATGTTGACCATGTTAAATGCTTTACCATTTGCTGTTAAACATCAGATTTGGTCCTGGTCAAAAAATAATTTAGGCATGAATCTATTTGTCACCCCAGGTAAGGCGTTCATAGTCTATTCAGCACATTTAAATTCACTTGTTGTCAAACATTGTTTTTGTGCTCATGCTTCAGCGTTATGCTCCATCAGTAGAGGCTGCCATTTGAGTAACTGTATATCAGTAAATATGCCTCAGAACTGAAGTTGCACTGACCTTTTTAGCTAATTTTAGGACAAAGTGTAATATTTCCATATAAATAGGCAATGTGCAACACTTGAACTGCAAAGAAATAATGTGCAATAACTGATATAACTATAATATGCAATAGAGTGGATCCCTGGTATTTATGAGATTGGGACTCTAACTAAATGTAACTAAAATGTATTAATTCTTGAGACTCCTTTTTAAAAAAATGCTTTTAGTTGTTTATTTTAATAATTCAAGCATCAAAAACGCCATATTGTATATTAATATTCACAGTAGAATCCATCTTGGTACTAGCACAGAAGCTAATATCTACAGTCCTGGGTGTAGAACCAGTCAGCACCATGGGAAATGAATAGGGTTAGGGTTAGGGTTAGGGTAAATAATAAATATATTATTTATATGTAATATAAATAATATATTATTTATATTTCAAGAAAAGTCAAAGGACAGAGATAGATACTTAAAGGGCACACTGGCACTCTTGTTTTCTGTTGAGCCTTCCTGTTATCTGCTGAAAGTCTCACGCTCTTACCATTTGGTAATCTGAAAGAACCGTACATACATCTCGAGTTTACTTTCCTATTAAATGACTTCTGAAGATGTGCGCTTTAATTAACTTCCTTTTAAAACCCTGCTTGAAGTTTGAGTTTTATTCCCTCATCAACAACTGCCACACTTTAAGTGTGATATGAGAGTGCTTACATATGAGTCTCTGATTGATCCAATTTTTCATCGTTGATCATGACAAAGCAAGAAAACGGACCAATTTCAGTTACCTGCAGACTTTTATAGTTATCCATCTCTATGGAGCCTTTCATATAGATATATATCTCTATACAGAGATCTAAGCTTAAGCTGCCGTCTCTGTCTACAAGCCACTGAATATTTTATATGCATGTCTCTCCCAGAGGGACACAAGCAGTGTGAGAGGTGATTCTCTTTCCCTTTTTTCTAATTTTGTTTAAGAGTTATTATTTTTCTAAAATAGTTTGTAGCCTTTAGCACCGATAATGTGTGCATATAAATGAATCGCAGGAGAACAAACTACATCCATCACCTTCTTTTCACCTGTCATGGCTGCAAGGCTGAAACATTATGGGGGAAGGTATTTGGGAACACTGCTTCTGGTGCATGCTTAAGCTGTGAAGCGTTTGAAATGCTAATCATCTGAAGAGGCTTGTTTGTTTACTTTAATGCACAAGAACGCCAACCTCGCAACAGAGCACATTTTTATGTCGTATTCATTCCCCTCGACCCCCCTCATCATCAAGGTGTCTGATCAGAAAAATGCACATGAATATAAATGATTCATTCGGAAATATTGGCATCTTTCTGTTTTGTTTCCCAGTGCTGTTTTTATTTTTGTAGACACACTGTATGATTAAAGATGAGCAAAGAGATATTTCGCCTGTGCTCTGCTCTTTTTGATCAGTGGACTGTGACAGCTCAGAAACACGGGCACCATCTCTTTCTGAGCGCTTTGTTCTTTTTTTTCTTTTTCTTTTTTTTTTTGCTGTTATTTTACTTTTGATGACATGTTCTTTTTGCATCTCCTCCCTGTGCCTGCTTGGAGAATAATGAGGCTCGTTGCTGCATTAACTTATGTAATGGCGAGCAAGCAGAGGGCTGAGATAGGGGGAGGTGGGGGAGTGAAAGAGGAGGAGGGGGGAAGTAGAAGAATGATGAGCTCATGCTGCTGCACTGCAGCTTTTATAGACACTCTACACTTTTTGGCTTCATGCCATATGTTGTTATGCATATTGAGGTCCATTTATGCAATTTCCTTTTATGTTCAGTAATTGTTTGATTGACGATTTGCATGAATGTGGTTTCTAAAAAAAACATTTTCTAGCATAATGTGAAGCTCTGCAGGCAGGTTTTCCATTCAGTTTCTGTATTAATAATTCTAAAAGGCTTTGAAAGATATTATATGTGACACTGTCTTTTACCTGCATCACTGATGATACAGAGAGACGATGCTCAGCCATGATCAAACTGAGCCAGCGTAGCTCGGCAATCGCTTTTAGGTTCACCAACTCTTTTTTTATGTGACAAATAAGTCCCTCATTATCTGGCACATGTTTTGATTTATGTGTGAAATGTGCAAAGAGAAGCAGGGTCAGGTGATAGGTGTCTGTAATAGTGACACAAGAGCTATGCCACTTGGTTTTATGGCATTTTTTTCTATTAAACAGAGTGCTCTTTCATCAGGCCTTTCAGCTGCATCTCATCCTGTACTGGAGAACAAATGGATAAAAAATTGTTTGCCAATGATTTAAGTATTACAAAATTATAGTTTGCAGTTCTCTGCATCACACTATGCCTTGATGAAATATTCATAGCCCTTGAGGTCTGTCACACTTTGTCGTGTTTTAACCACAGACTTTTATGTCATGCCAACATAAAGAAGTGGATATCTGTGGGTTGGTAGGGAAAGGATATAATTTTATTTTTTGGGATAATATTTCTGCTTCAAATGTCTCCAAAATTGTCCCTGTCCTGTCTCTTGTGTTCATTGGTCTACATTAAGATTTTTTTCTTCATTAATGTTCTCCAACAAAAGTGTGAATGTAATGCTTCTCAAAATATCCATAAACCTGATTTTGTTTTTTTTTTTTTACCCATTAGCTGACTTCTGTCAGTAGGTGTTTGCACATGACTTCATTTAGGGACATCAGAATAAAGAGGACTGATTAAGTCCATATGTGTGCCACACTTTTGCAATTTTTCTTTGTGAGATTTTGAAAAAGATGCATTCTTTTCCTGGCGTTTCATTTATTTACTTCTTTGTGTTGGTTGAAATGACTATTTTCTCTAGAATAATACTCGATCAGGAGCAGTTTTGTTTTTCTCTGCCTTGCATTGCGTGGGCTCATTACTTGGAAAAATAGCGCTTGTCTGTTCTTCAGAGTGAAATAGCAGAGCTGTCAGGGGGGCTGAGACTTTGACTGGTAAACAGTCATTAAACTTAAATGTTTATCCTTACTGGATTTACAGCTGGAGGCTGTGTGTAGACGGAAGCAGATGTTCTTGTGTGAATGCATGTGAACATATTCACTGCTGTTCAGTGAATGGTGGGTCTGCTGTAGCTGTTGCCTTGACAACTGGCCTTGGATTTGAGCACGTGCAGTTGTGATAAATCCTGCTCCCAGTCAATGAGCCTTTATCCACAGAGTTGTAGATACCTGCATCATTCAGGTTCCCACAGTCACCTGATTCCTCCTCAGAGACACTCCACCGCTCATACATCCTGCAAAATTGCAACTATACTTTGGATTACGGTCCATTATAATTATTAGTATTAATGTATTTTTAAGTTTTTCTCAGAAATTACATAATCCCTTTTGTTCAGTGTAAGCCCAACAAGGCTTGAAATCACGGAGTTATGAAAATTTGGACTGAAACACAACTTTCTGCAGTTTAAATGAGCTACTCTGCAGTTCTCAACCCATTTTATTGTTGTTTTAGCTTTTTTTTTTCTCCCGTTCTCTCTCTCCTCCCAGTTCTGCTCTGTTTTATACCATCTTGTTTTCCTGCCTCCTTTCAATCAAGATGAATGAGTCCATTCAATCGGTCATTGCATCCTGAAGCCCTGCCGGTTCTTGTGTGCACTGTGCAGTAGTGCCATCTGTTGGCAGAGACACGTCAGGGCAGGGAGCAGCTCCAATGCCTCCAAACAAATCTCTTGTGACTTATCGAGGCCTTATGTCAGGAGTCCCCAAACTTTCTCCTGTGAGGGCCACATAACTTGTCCCTTCTCTGATGGGGGGCCGGGGTCAGTTTGTAACAGAAAAAGTGTGACGATTGTAAGAGTGCTAAACCTAAAAATGTATTGTTTTTCAGAAAGCACAATCAAATAACCTTTTCTGGATTCTTCAGAGAACAAGTCAGAAAATAACACTATTTATGAAATAAATAATAACCAAGTAACACTGGGTTCTCCACATAAAAAAAAGGGTTAGGGTCAATTATATGCATGTATAAAATAGTTACTAACTAGTAGTTAATAATAAATAAAGTTCATTACTAAGGAACATTTATTTTATTGCAAAAGTCCAACTTATCAAATAAAAATGCACATATATGAAAATACTCTGGTATTGTTCAGGGGGCCGGACCAAATGTGGAGGCGGGCCGCATCTGGCCCGCGGGCCGTAGTTTGGGGACCACTGCCTTATGTCAATAAGGCTCCTTTTGAATGCCTATCTTCAGTTACAAGCCATCAAAGTTATGAGACTGCTAATGACCAGTTTTTCAAACAATTCAGTCATTCTGCTGTGGCTTGAGTGCATAGAGTCAAGAAATAAAACAATAGGGGATCTTTAAAAAAAAAAAAAAGAAGAAGAATTTCTGTTTGGGTCATAAGAGGAGCAAAGGAAAACAAATTAAGGCAGATGGGGGCTCTTGCCTTGTCAGGTGTCCTACCGTGGCTGCTGCAGCCGGATGGGCCCATCTGCTGGCTTTTTTCCCGGATAGCTGCTATTGAGCTTCGGTGCCAATGATTGCATAACTGTTTTAATACAAGAATGTTCATGCCTGGCAGCTACCATATCTTTTATAAGTTAGTAGTTTGTGGTTTTAATTCACAAAGGAGTTTTCTCTTTTTATCCCGTTTTTATTTTTAGAGAATCCTACTTCCAAATAGGTTTAAATGTATATATTTGTTTCTGAGCTTCTACCCAAAGTGAAAATAAAGTCTTGTTTCCCTTAAATTTAAAGACATTGCTATGTAAGTGCAGTTCAGAGTGTACTCTCGCTGTCTGCTTGAGAGCTCAGTTTTCCCCTTCGGCCACACCATGTGTCCTAAAGAGGAAAGGAAAGAGGGAGAAACAATTGGTGACCTTGCAGAGCTGCAACACGCAGGCTCCAGACCCGTCCCAGCCGAGCCACAGGCATCACAGACACTAAAGCCGCTGACCACACAGAGGGGCAGAGGGAGGTTTGAAGGCGAGCAGAAAACTAATTGTAAAAATGGGAGAGATGGAAAATAATGGGACATATTCAACGGCAGAGTGAGGCTGTGGGCGATACAGCTGAATGAGACATGGGGAGGGAGCAGGGAGTACAAATAGCCTCTTTTTCATTGACGCTTAGGGAAATGTGCTGATTTGCGGAAAGTAAACCAGTCAGATGGTGGTTCCCTTTCTCGCATGCCTGATAGAGCCAGGCTAGCTTTCCAGTCACCACGGTCACCTTACCTGTCTGTGGCTTATCACCAGAGCCTGGATCTGGTTTCACGTTGCACAGACCAACCCAGAGGCAGATGTGTGGAGGTAGGTGGGCTCTACGCTGAGTCTGTGATCTCTCCGGCTGTGGAGCAAAGCCTTCCTATAGATTCTGCAGCGTTAGCAGCAGCTGTTTGCATTGTTCATCCCTGTAGGTGTATGACAGGCTGGCATGCTGCATGTCGAAACAGTAATTACCAACAAGTTTGATAAATGGAAATGTCATTAATGAAGCATAAATGTCAACGTTGCGGGAGGGATGACTTTAATGTTTGTTTTTTTAAATGACTTTTGTGGGACTCTGTGATTTTCATCCTTTTATAGTATTTACCCTTTTCAGCTAATAATACATTTATTGAATGAGTAATTGCTGGTCTGTGTTTGCATGAGGTTGACACATTTATTAAAACTTGAGGCAGATTTCAGATATGTCAACCCAATTGACAGATTCCCGATGCCCTGGATTTATTTTATTTGCTTTATGCAAAAGGTCAAAAACATCTTAACTACATATTTTAAATATTATATCTTAAAAATGTTTGATTCTTTGGCTGCTTGATTCCTGAAATGAGAGCAACAATGAAGCCGGCTATCAGAATTGAACCCCACCTGGGTTATTGTCCTAAAGATGAGAAGACACACATCATCAGGCCATTTGAGATTAAAAGCGACAAAGACTTCAAATTTAATGCACTTTAAGTATTAACTTCTCTTACTCTTGCTATGAGAAACTAGCCTTCCTGTTATCCACCTGAAATGTTTTGTGCTCTCTGGCAACATGAACAAACTACAGACATGTTCCGACAAGTTGCTGAGAATAATTTTCTTCACATGTCATTGTGTGCTACCTTTGACTTCATTTTTAAACACCTTCATAAGATCTTCTTTCCTCAGTTATGGCATTTACACTGAAGAGTGTTGTTGTTAGCTTAACTGGTGATAATTACTATTACTTTTACACTGATAAAAAAAATTGTCAAATGGCTTGTACTTGTATAGAATTTCATTAAGTCCAGAGGACCCCAAAGTGCTTCACACTACTTTCAGTCATTCGCCCTGTTCACAGCCTTATGGTGGCAAGCTGCTGGATAGTAGCCACAGCTGCCCCGGCACCACCGGGCATTCTGACCACCACCAGCAGGCAAGATGGCTAAAGTGTCTTGCCCAAGGACACAACGACAGAGGCAGACAGAGTCAGAATCAAACCGGCAACCCACTGTTTTTCTTCTACCACCATCAAATTTCTGCCTGACCCAGTCAAGCTAAAGAAAGTCTCCTGATTCTGGCTGTTATCTGATTTCTCTATGGTTTTCCCTAGTTCGCTGATTTCCTATAAACTGCAGGAATTTAATGAGTTGTGTCCCTCTGACAGCACATCCCTGATGGTCGTTTGTTACTATGATGCACCCTATTGATGTTTTCCAGTGCAGCTAGAAAACACTGCTGGACCTTTTTACTGTGTAGACGCTTGCTTTGTCCATCCCAACTTCCTCCCATTAGTCGGATTAGTAAAATAAATGGCTTTGTGAGGACATCATTAGAATCTATTAGCTGCACAAATTATGAAATGGTTTCTACCTCATTGGTCTTGCTGAACAGTGGAGCAGTGGTTAGAGGATACATAGCTGCACTATGCTGAACACACCCATTCACATGTTGTGGCTCATCCCTTTTCTTTCTGTTATCCCCTAAGTTGTTTTTGCTCTAACCCATCTTCAACATGGCAGATCTGTAGTTGCTGTGCTGCATTTCATGGTACAACAGATAAAAGGAAACACCCTACAGGGACAAATGGTGCCTGCTTTGAATCTCTGGAGCAATTCACTACACAAACTTACGTGGTGCTTCATTGTGAAGTGGAAAACGCAGTGACCTGGCTTTTCAGCTTATTATTCTGCTTTGGACATGGCTAAAATAACCTCCCAAAGCTGCTTATACACAATGCACTGAAGAGCGTGTTTCCTGAATACATTTAGTTTATACTGAACAGATGTTTGTGCATTTGTACAGGAGGTCAGGTGTGCGTTATTGTGACCCATCGCACTCACAAAAACCCTCCTGTGGAACTCGGAGCGCTTAGTTTTGAAAACATGTGTGGATTATGAGTAAAAAGGATCTCATCCCTTTTTCAGGGTTGCTCTGAGCTTGTAAATCCCTCACTCTGATGCTGCTCCTTTCAGCTGTCACCGCAAGCTTGTGGTGGTATGCTGCATGGTTTACACAAAGTTTAAGTCAGGCAGTTGACCTTATTTACACAATGGATTTGTTAGACAGCAGGGATGATAGTATATCTTGAAAACTGACAATAACTAAAATATGCTTCCATTAAAACAATGTATCACTGTCTGAATATTAAATTAGCTTTTAATAGCATTTTTCCCAATAAAGTTTTTAAGTTAAAATTTGAAATGTAATGTGAATAGAAGGGACCAGGTATAAAAACTGAAGTGGAGTTGCATTAGTGTATAAAGAATATATATTACTATCAGGGATGGCAATGTCTTAAAACGCAATAGTGATTCCTCTGTGTTGCCCCGCTTCAAGAAGTCTTTGGCTTCAAAATATTGGCCATTTTTTAGATTGATTTTCTGTGTGTTGCTGTTCTTATGAAAGAAAAATCAGTACCTGTAATAATCACCTCATAATAGTCACCAAAGATTTATACACTGTGATGTTAAACCCTTCTGTCTTCTCTCATATAAACTTGAGAGACATCCCATATGATGCTAGCCAGTCTTTGCGGTTATAACAACCTCAGCTCTTGTAGAAAAGGATTTCCAGGAGGTTTAAAAGTGCATCTTTATTAATTATTATTGATTCTTGAAGATGTACATTTCTGAGGACAGGCAGTGACGTTGGACAAGAGAGCCTTGTTCAGAATCTTTGCTCAAATTCATCATATTGGTTTGAAGTCAGGACTCCATATTTGTTCATCCAGGTCTTTATGGATCAAGCAAGCTGTCTTGTTGAAACATTCCCCTTATGCTGTCCCCACAAATAAGGGAGCATGAAATTGTCCTGGATGTCTTGGTATCATGAGGCCTTAAAGGTCCCATTCACTGGAACTGAGGGAGCACACCAAACTCCTTAAAAAAGGCCAACATCATCATCCCTCTGTAACAAACTTTACAAGTGACACAATGAAGCCAAGAAAGTTCTGAACTCAAACATTCAAATCCAGACTCATCCATGTGATTACCAAATTGGGAGGCATGATTTGTCACTTTAGAGAACATGTCTATACTGCTCTACATTCCAGAGGTGGTATGGTTTTTTTCCATCTGCTTCCAGTGCTTTAGATTGTACCAAATAGGTTGGATGCAGTGTTTGGCCATGGGAACCCATCCCATTTAGATTTCTGTACCTGTTATTGAGCTAATCTGGAGGTCACCTAAAGTTTTCAGGTCTGTAGCTTCTGACTGAAAAATATTGCCAACCTCTACACACTATGCTCCTCAACATCTGTTGATCCAGATATGTGATTTTACATTGCCTGTCACATTTATGAGCTATAATTCCCAATCAGTGCCACTTTAATGTGATACCACTAACAGCTGACTGTTGAATATTTAGAAGTGAAGAAATTTCCCTGTTGGACTTCATCCTATCATGGCACTGAGCAGCCCTTTCCTTCAGAAATGTTTGTAGAAACTGTCTGCATGCCGTGGTGCTGGATTTTATAAACATGCCCATAAAAGTGATTGAAATACCTGAATTCAAGGATTTGGTTGTGTGAGTGAAGAGATTTAGCGATCTAGTGCCTTTTAGTTCATAAGGGCCAAAATGAAAGCAAACTAATGGGTCATGTTGCAATTCTGTGTCAGAGCCTTTTTCACATTGTCACGCTAAAACCACAAACCTCAAACCATTTCCTTGGAATTTTGTCAGAGAGAGCAACTCAAACTACTTTATACATGTCAAGTAGAAGGAAAAACACCAGTGTTCTCAAGGAAACTATGTCTGACTAGTGATAGATAAGGGGTTAATGTGGAGTGTATGCCCTGCATTTATATTCACATCACTGTATTTGTATTGCCTTAAATAAATATCCAATGCAACCAATTTCCTTTAGAAGTTACTTAATTTGTGAAAAATGTTCACGATGTATTAAGGCTTTTGCAAGACACTGTACTCGTACTTTTCATTTAGGAGGATGCAGCTACCAAGAGTAATTGGTTCTAATGGTGGCCTAATTAATTTGGCTGAAGTGAACATCTCAGGTTGCCTGCCATGAATTCCTAATTATTTTTGCTTCTTATTACCTGCTGCATGTTGATGTCTCTGCTTACCCTGGCTTTGATGTAACCCAATCTCAGGCCAGGGTGTTGGGTCTCATCAGATAAACAGCAAGAAATACCACTGCTTCTTATAGATTAAATACATATTTTTCTAATATTAACTTCCCTTGCTGTAGTTTTGACAGGGAAGTTTAGAAAATCTTTTTTTTTTTTTTCTTGTACTTCAAGGTCTTGCTTTGAATCATCTTAAGAAAATAGACTCCACCAGGACGGAACACATTTTCATTTGACCTTTTCTTGATTTTTATGTAGGTCGTAATCACAGCGGGGATGGTGTGGGCGTGAGATTCAGCCCTCTGCTTTTCACTGAGGGTGATGGGAAGTTTGCTTGATTAAAATGACAGAATTGGTTTTGTTTTTGTTTTTTTTAATGAAAAGAGCCCAAAACCAACATGTCGGAACATGCAGGTCTCCTTGTGTACACTCGAATTCTCAGGGAAAAACTGTGGGATGCCAGAAAATGGGAGGTGGAAAAACATCCTCTGTTTTCTTAAAAGCCTGCTCACTTGGAAGTGTTTTGTGAGGAAAAGCTGTGCAAATATATATAGCTCTTGACATTTCTAACATAAAATTACTATCACAAATTTCTATGTATTTTATTGAAATGCATTATTGTGACATGGAGAGAAGATGATACATGTTTTTTTAATGCAAAATCTCTGAAAACTAATGTGTGTGTTTGTATTCAACACCATTTAGTTTAATCCCTCCTTTCCTGGGGAAGTGAACAAATTAGTAAACAGAGTCTATGTGCGTGTGTCTCAGTATAATTGCAGATGTTCTGTGAAATCCTCAGAGATTTGTTAGAGAACATTAATGACCAAACAACTTCACAAAGACCAAGGAACACAGCAGACAGGTCGGAGATACAGTTGTGCATAAAACAACATCTCTTGGGGTGCTGTTCAAACTATTTTTCCACAGAAATTGGAAAAACAGTTAAAATCCTAAAGGGACATGGTCATCCATCTAGATTTACAAGCTGGTCAGAGAAGCAAATAGTGAGAGTAGTTGCAAGGAAATCTATGATAACCCTGGAGGAGCTTGAAGGATGTAAAAACCTCATGTGGGACACTTGGTGCACAGGACAACTATTAGTCAAGTACTCAACAAATCTGAGTGTCAGGAGTAAAGCCATTATTAAAAGAGAGCCCAGTTTGCCAGACATGGTTGCAGAATACTATGTGCATCTGAAAGCAAACCTGAAAAGAGGATGGTAGCAACATCATGCTGTGGGGATGATTTCCTTCCACAGTAATGTGGAAGCTGGATCCACTTCTTGGCAAGATGAATTGAGCTAGACAGTCCGGAAAGAAAACCTTTTATAGGTGTCTGTCCATTTGAAAAAGTAGTGTATCATTTTCCTTCCGCCTTTCCAGTATACAATAATTAGTGTTGGTCTGTCGCACAAAATGTCAGTGAAATGTGTTGTACTTTATGGTTTATCTCAATGTGAATTCATATTTTGCAAGGTTGTGTAGAAGGCATGTTTAAAAAAAACAACTACAACTGTATACTGATTTATTTTATTTTGTAATTATCCCAATCGCATTATTAGAACTTGAATTAAGAAGATCCAGCCAAACCCATTCTCTGTCATGGTGTGGTCTTGGGAAAGCAAGACGGAGCTTTTAATAAGTAACTGAGGGGCTTGGGGTCGATAATTCTGCATCCTGCAGACATCTGAGATGTAATTGTAGTCGATAATATAATAAGGCTTCTGGAGCGTAAGGGCAAGCTCTGGGGATTCAAACGGATATGTGGCACATTTGAAATTCCTTGCTTAGCAATCAGAGGAATTTATTTCTTTTTTCAACATTTCATCATTTTATTCATTCTGGTGCTTTTGTAAATTCTTCAATTCTTCTTGGTTGTTATTGACCCCCGCTCAAATGCAAAAAAAAAAAAAAAAAGTCAACTAAGCCTTGGTTGTGAAGCCAAACATCATTAGCTATCGTCTTGTTCATCACAGAGACAGTGAATTAATCTGTGCACTCCTGCAACCCACCTCCCTCATAAACGGCTAAGGAGGTCACAGGAGGCGTTGAGACTAATGAAACCATAGACACAGCACTGATTAACCTCTCCTTGAGGAGTTGTTATCATAAATTCAAGTGTGCTTGTTGTTCTGCATGAAGCCCTGCATCGTGTCCTGCACCGGTTCTGGCCTGTCTGAATGGAGCGCAGGTTGAAATATAAGATCTGCTGACGTGCAGGCAGCAGGTCTTGCAGAGAGGTGGTATGAATGGAACTTGCAGACTCAGGATATCTTGTTTCTCTGGAATATGTCAACATGAATCAATTTCTCAGCACTCCTATGACCTGCACAGAAGGTGTTTTGCAGCTGCTTTTTGCATTTTGTGTGACGAAAGAATGAGTCAGGCGCGCCTGCTTTATCTCTGTGCTTTTGTTCTGAGATTGATTGCTTTCTGGTTGTCTGTGTGAATTAATCTCTTGACCCGATAATCTCGTTTTTTTCATAAATGTGACTTTTTGGCATTTCATTCATTGTTTAAAACCCAAAAAACGTGGATGACTTTTTTTTTCCATAAATGCATGGACAAGTGAAACAAGATTCATAAATTATTTCTTCAATAGTTTTATTTCTTTAGACATTTCTAACTGTGGCCTTGAATTAATATTTAAACCCAGCTGATCAAGTTCTCACTGTGGGGAAAATTTATCTTTAGTATTTTCATATGCATTCTTAAAAAGCTCAGTTTGGAATGAGACCTGTTTTCTGCTTGGATGTGCAAAGTTTTGAACAAAAGGGAAAAGAAAGCAGAGCAGCCAGGATTTCCTTTGACATTCAGAGACCCTGACACACCATTTCTGCTGAGTTAGAGACTTTTATTACCCTTCACTAGAGACAAAGGAAAATAACAGAGGAAAGTTGTATTTATGCCTTTGTAATGCCAAATCCATTTAATCTGCTTGACTGTACAATCATAAATCATTAACCTTTGCGTTCTGATGTTGTCTGATGTTCTTTTGATGCTCATCAGGTAAATTGCATTCAACAGGACAAATAACTTTTATTTACAGTCAGAGCAGCAATGACACGGTTTGGGAATTAGAGCATATTTATATGCTGAGTGGCCCAGTCAAAATCTATACAGCAATAAAATTGAGAAACTGAAGAGAGACTGCTGTTGACAGATGTTCTCCATTCACCTTGATCAAATTTGAGCACATTTATGAAGAATAATGGGCAATGTTTCAGTCTTTATATTTGCAAAATTTACCCAAAGTCTTGAATCTGTAATTGCAGGAGATACATTTTGGGGTTTTTTTGCACTGATTTTTTTGTACATTAAAATCCAATGAAGATTGTGGTATTAATCTGAGAACAGGTAGTTGGGTTGGAGCACTGTAAAAATTAGTTTCTCACGACGGACCCAGGTTTTAGGTCTTCTAGTTTTCATCATATTTTGCTGCCATCACTGTTTTCTAACTCAGTTTTTCCCTTCCAGTCCAACTAGATCACACTTTATCAAAGCAAAGCAGAAAATGAAAAACTGTTTCTGACTGCTGCTGTATACACCATGTTCCAAAGTATTATGCAAGTGATATTTTCTCAGATTTTCTTAAATTGTCAATGTAAATTATGGTCAGTATAATTTTCAAGTCATTAACTATTACAGTATAAATAAAATTTTACTGAACAAAGCTCCCCATAAGAACAGTATTTTTTTTTTCAAAAATAAAAAACTCAAAATTCACTGTTCCAAATGATTATGCACAGCAGATTTTCTAAACATTTTATGGATTATAAAGAACCGCAAACGGTCATTCTTTGAATGTACAGCATTAAGTGGTCACATTTACTAAAATCAAAAGCTATTTCAATCAAAAACATCTCAACAGACCGAGTTACAGGTTAACATAGGACCCCTTCTTTGATATCACCTGCACAATTCTTGCATCCATTGAACTTGTGAGTTTGTGGAAAGTTTCTGCTTGAATTTCTTTGCAGGATGTCAGAAAACCTTCCCAGAGCTGCTGTTTTGATATGAACTGCATTCCACCCTCAGATCTTCTGCTTGAGGAAACTCCAAAGGTTCTCAATAGGGTTGAGGTCAGAGGAGGATGGTGACCACACCATGACTTTTTCCCCTTTATGTCCATAGCAGCCAATGACACAGTGGTATTCCTTGCAGCATGAGATGGTGCATTGTCATGCATGAAGATGATTTTGCTACGGAAGGTACGGCTCTTCTTTTTGAACCATGAAAGAAAGTGATCAGTCAGAAAGTCCATATACTTTGCTGAGGTCATTTTCATACTTTCGGGGGCTCTGAAGGAGCCGACCAGCTCTCTCCCCATGATTTCGGCCCAAAAAATGACTCCACCACCTCCTTGCTGATGTCACAGCTGTGTTGGGACGTGGTGGCCATCCACCACCAATCCACTACTGCGTCCATCTGGACCATCCAGGGTTGTACAGCAGTCATCAGTGAACAAGTCTGTTTGAAAATTAATCTTCATGTACGACGGGGCCCATTGCGACTGTTCCTGCTTGTGAGCACTGGTTAGAAGTGGCTGAATAGTAGGTTCATTCACCGCAAGCCTCTGGACGATCCTCCACCTTGAGGTTCCAGAGCTACCAGCAGCATCAAATAACTGTTTGCTGCTTTGTAAGGGCATTTTAACAGCTGCTATCTTAATCTGATGAATTTGTCTAACAGAAACCTTCCTCATTATGCCTTTATCTGTACAAACCCATCTTTGTTCTGAATCAGCCACAAATTTCTTCACAGTACGATAACATTGTTAAATATCTAATGTTTTCATACCTTGTCATACGGCACTACACTATCTGATGATTTTCGGCAGCAGAGAGATCCTTTCTCTTTCCTATATTGCTTGAAACCTGTGGCCTGCTTAATAATATGGAACATCCTTCTTAAGTAGATTTCCTTTAATTGAGCTCACCAGACAAACTAATCAACCCAGCTCTCTGAAATTAATTATAGTGATTCAAATACCCCTGACACACAATACCATCTATAAATTTAATAGCACAACAAAAATGTCATCTTTATGACACTTAAATCCAATTTGCATAATAATTTGGAAGACGGTGCATGCTCTCGATCAGATGTCCCCAAAGGAAACAATAATATTGAGCTGTGAGACATGTTGACACATTGATGGTCATGACAGAACAGCCCTTCCTGTTCACTGACTGTTTCTCTGAATCAGGCACATTAGCACATATGAGAAAGCCACCTTCTATAAGCAGCGCCAGAACAAACAATGACTTTTGCCAGTGAACTTGAAGGAGCTCTTTTAGGCACCTGTGGGTCTCAATAGCTGCTGTGTTTTTGCTGTGAGTTTCATATGCAATGAGGCAGCGTTATAAGGGTGGAGTTCAGAAAAGCAAACTGTGATTTTACTGTAATCAGTGGAGGTGAGAAATGGTGACGTCTAACTTTTCATCCTTTTCTGTCTGTTTTGCCATCATATTTTTCTGAAATATATTGCATCATATATAGAAATGAACCAATCAGGCTTTTTTTCTGGTTTTCTGTGAGGTGTGACTACTGATTTCAAATTTCTTTCAAAAGGTTATAATGAATACAGTCATTTATGTGAACTTGTTTCAGCTGAGCAACTTCATAAATCGTTGACCTTAAAATTCAAAATGTGCTGCAGCTTCCTTGATGAAGGTAAAAGAACGAACAGAGGGCAATATTAACTACATTCATTTATCAAAGCACATGTCTCTAGGCTTTATGCGTTTTGCTTAGCTCAAAGAACATAACGGGCATCAAAGAGCATGCTGCTTTTGAAACACTTTTGATTCTTTGTTTGAAACACAAAGAATGAAGGATTTCCATTTAGGTGCATTTAGTGAACAGGATTGTTCTTCATTATAGGAAAATTCAAGTTTAATAGCAGCAAAGACATGATGTCTAACTAGCCAACTAATCAACTACCATCATCTTGCGAAAGTTGTTTTAGTAAAAAAAAATAATCAAAAAACATATTATTAATGTGTGAATCACAAAAAGCATTTCTGTCAGGCGATAAAGAAACAAAACATACAATAACTAATGTAATTACGCTATATTTGTTATTGTAAAGTACAAACAAAATATGAAATGAATCAAAAATAAAACCAAGCACATGATTTAGATAACTGTAATGAACATGTTTTACTGTTTTTGCACTAATAGTATATGAATGTTTCTAAAAGCAATTAAGTTGTTGCTTAATTTTTGTTCTAATACCCTGAAAACTGTGATTTTAGTCAACCATCACACCACATGGATCTCATAGTAACCCTACATACTAGCCTCTTGCATTATTTTTTATAGAGTGTCAATTCTACTGTAATGATTGCATTTATTTTCTGTTTTACATTTAAAAACATACAAGTACTTTCTAAAATACCTGGCAATTTGTGTGCAAAGATGTATATTGCAGCAGAAAGATGATTTGATTCTAAGCCCCTCATATTAAATGCTACAGTTTTAAAGAAAGTCCTGGTGTCCCTGATTTAACTGAAAATAAAAAGGAAATTGGATTGAAATATCAAGTTTATTTGTTTGAACTCTAAAATTTGTTCATCCATTTCACTTCCTGACTCTAGAATCATATTTGAAAAGCACTCTTTGTTCTGTGAAATTTCTAGTTTTTAACTAAAGATGGATACATTTTGAATGGGCTTCAGAAGGGGAAAAAAGTTATGAATGGCCTCCAGAAATCAATCTTAGAATCAGGACAGCAGCCAGATGTGATTTTTAAAGGGTTGGTTGTCTGTTTATTGATTTTATTAGTCACCATGGTGTTATTAGGCAGGAAGCCAAATCATTCAGGAAATTTTATGAAATTGATGACAACAGATGAGCATATAACAAAATCCTGTTTACTACATTTTACATGTTTATGTAATTTTTTTCTTGTTGAAATATTCTCACAAAGCTTAGGATTTGAAGTGAAGAGGACTCAAATGCGGTGATTCATTTTCCTGACCTGCCCTGCTCTGTAAACCACAGGGCTGTCGCTTGAGACAGGTGTGAGTCTGCTGCTGCCACAAATAGATCACTGCACAGCCCCCATGACCCAACCCCTCTGTCACCTCACACGCAAACTTTCCCCAACCAGAAAAAGCCGGCCTGCTGCGTCCCGGTGCCTTTGAATAATCCCCCTTTTCCCCCTCCCCGACTTGCATTCAGAACAGAAAATATCTGACCTCAGTCATCCTGAATGACATCGCTGCTCTGAGACCCCCTGTGCCCCCATCACCATCAGGTTTACGGTGCATCTTTAAGAGAGCATGTTGTGTACTCTATAACCAGAGGGAGGCGTTGTGACACTAAGTGCACACTCTGGACTGTATCCCATCCTGCAAGGCCTCTGTTTTGTCATTTAGGCTGCCTGGCTGTAGTCATTATGGCCACCATGAGTATTTATACCCACTGTGGGCTTTGTCGCATTTAGAAATCTTGGCTGCACTGAACACCAACCACCAAACAAACTGTCTGAGTCCTGCTTTGTTTTCAGATTTTACAGTGTGGGTCATTGGGGGGAAAAAAAGCACCTCTCATCAGTGTGTCAAAAAAGAGCAAACAAGATGGAATTAGCAGGGCATTCAGTGGCTTTTCCATTGTGTGAATGTGTATTCTTTGTCTACTTCTTTGCAGCTTTGTGTTTAGCAGAGCGTGTCACCTCACATGGATCTATTTTTAGCAGAGGGAGAACTGTGCTGTAGTATGTTTTTTTTTTATGTCGGGGTGGGGCAACTGTGAAGAGCTTCAGAGAAAAGCGATAAATGGTAACGGGTTGGTTTCAGCTGAACACGACAAACACGGCCCACTTCTGATAATCCCAGCAGAAAGCAGCACATGAGCTGTAGAATATCAATAGAATTAGAGAAATAAAGAGAAATCGGGGAGAAATGCAGCTCTCAAGCTGAGCCCATCCAGCTGCAATCACAGAAGGAAAAGGCAAACATGTGGTTGAGTTGTAAAGTACAGGTCTGCTGTTTCCACTGAAAGGGTGTTATTTAATTCTTGCAATTTTGCTGCCCACTCAGTCATTTTAAACATTGCAGAGAAATGCCCAGGAGCTGGTCACTAGTGGCCCGCATTCATATTTTAGTGCAATTTAGAGTCTGCACCTGGCTTGGATATGACCTTGGAATGTGAAAGGAAACATGCAGCCACACCAAGAAAGTGCAAAATAAATCCACTCAGAATTCTATCTTGTGTGGGGTTTTTTTGGGTTTTTTTTAGCAAAGCAAGGATCCAGTAACTTATGCAGATTTTTTTATTGCAAATGTATGAATTAAAGAGGATTATTTGGACCAATTCTAAGGATTAGGAAGCAAGACTTTTTTTTCTCTCTTTTTTATGTGGTTGAAGACATGATGGTGTTTACAGCAACACATTTCCTAGAAATGCACCAACCAAAGTTGTGACTGATTGCCACTCTGGTTTTTGTAAAGCTTTGAACAGCTTTACCACAGCATGCTCAATTATTCTTTCATACAGTGTTAACCTAAAATACACTGCATCCCAATTTTATATTTGGGAGGAAAAAGCTTTTATCTTTTTTCAAATGTGTTAGACATTTTTACATTACATTATATATTTAACCAGGTCATGAACTCTTTATTTTAGAACCGGTTGCAAGGATTACATGTATGTTTTTATAAATAAGACATCGGTATGACTCAGTACTACAGGAAGTAAAAAGATTTTGGGCTATTTCCACAGAAACAAAATTATTATAGATCTGTTACAGTTCACTACATCTTTTCTGTTCAGCATTATTTTAGTGCCAACATTAACACCCACCCATGTTTGTATTGTCAATATGTTAAAATATATTTTAAAAGTGTCTTAGCCTTACTTTAATTTCTCCTACTCCAGTTTGGGAGGAGCTGGTTTACTGGATCAATGTCATCCCACTCCTGTTGTTTGAAGTCCTTTTAATGAAATGGTAGAGAAAGTGACAGAGTATCTTATGGAGCATAGAATGACACAAGCCCCTTCCCCACCTGTTGTTTGCAAACAAAGATGAAATTATATCTTTCCTGTTGTTGATAAGTGAGGACAGTCAGATACAGAGAATAAAAACCACACAACTAATTAACCAACTAATATCAGCTTGTTATACTCTAGAAGCCCATGCTGTAAATGAAAAACAGCTAAGATTCAACAAGATTGTGTGTCGTTTGAATTATCACCTTTAACTGTGGTAAACATTCACTTCTTAACAAAAATATTTTTGAGTGTCTAATAGTTCTGTCTTCACTCAGGCTTCCCAAGATAATGCCAATATGGTTAGTCGACACCACAATGATCTATTCCTATACATGAGACAATTAAGGACAAACATCATGTACACCAGGGTCAGCCAGAGATTTTACAGATGGACCAAGTCAGGACAGGATTGGGAAATATTTGTTTCTGCAGTTTGAAATAATAATCGGCTAATACTAAGCTAAAACAGGATAACTTCCAGCTTCACTGCATCTGGATACATGATTTCTGTTCGAGTTGGAAACCATTTCTACTGCTTACTGCAGAGACGCACAAATGGGAAAAAAAAGAAGAAAAGCCTTTCAGATATCACTTGCCTCTTATGTACTTTGATGATTCCCATAGGATCCCCCTGCCAACACATCTGGTCCAGCTTTGCTGCCAGGATGTGATGAGCAGAGGCAACATATCCTTTAATTACTTCTAAATCAGCTCTATTTATAAATCTGCTGCCAGATCTTTGTTATGCACAGACATTCTTTGTTCCTGAGAATCTACAGGACTCTTTCTTTTTTCTTTCCCTCCTGTCTTACACAAAGTCCTCTGTGTTCACAAAGCTCTACCGGGCCACTACATCTCATTTAGTATGCTGTTGTATCAAACTATGACATCAGCCTGCTCTAATTGTTTCCAGACCTGAGAAGTGTTGCGTTTTCATTCTATTTTTCCATTTCTCGGCGCAGGCCTCACTTCTCTACATCTAGCAAAGGGAAAAAATAAAAGATGAGGAGAAACGATACATGATGTCATGTAGACGAGACACATCGCGCCAAAATCTTGTGACCAACTTTCCAGGAAGCTATCACTTTCCCCTCCCGTTTCCTTTGCTGTATTTTCCCCTTCTCTGTGTTTTTTCATTCTTCTTGCAAAAGCAAAGGACCAAGTTTTTTTTCTTTTTTTCTTGGTTCCCTGACAGTATTTAAGCAGCACATCTGTGGGAATTCACCAGATAAAGCAGTTTTCAGCTGCTTGTATCTGACTCGCGGATGCCTCCTTGGCAACGGCCCAACTCTAATGTATCCAGCCTAAGCTTCTCTTCGCTGTGCCATGACTGTGAAGATTAAAAGAAGGGCAGGGTTTGAAACCAAAAGGAGTTGATGATTGAAAAAGGAGCTGAAATCCAGAAAGACCATATGTATTGAGTTGAAGAAATGGTATTTTATGAGCAGTGAGTGGGCCTCTGCTTGGAATTCTCAATGACATCATGCTGGAGCAGAGCGGCGTGCAGTCAGGACTCCGGAGATGGAGTGGGCCTTCAGCAGATGGGACGGCTAGACGGCATCGTAACTTTAGAAGAGGAAGTGAGACACGAAGGCCAGCAGGCTCAGAGAGCCACATAATTCTAACTAATCCTGTGAAGACTTTAATTTCTTAGTTTACATAAACTCATCAAGTGGGAATGAGTTTAGGAAGAAGTCTTTTTGATTCTGAAGACAATGTTGCCCCTGAGCCTCGTGCTAAAACAATCAGGGGGTAAAACGCCAAATGCATCGTAATTTTACCAAGAAATTGCTTCATATTTTTCTCTCTCAGTAGGACAAATAAACTCTGGTTAGCTGCTCCCTGTGGTGCTTTGCCAAAACAAAGCCAGACGCCGGGGCTAATATCTGATGTAACGCAGACATTTCCAAACAAGGCGCTTTGTGCCTCTGTGTGTGGAATAATCAGAGTCCCAGTTTAATAAAGAAAAGTTTAAATGAGTCACCTCTGTTTTGTTTTGCTTTTTTTTTGTTGTTTTTTTTATGATGAGTAGTTGCATGTAAGCCGAGCCAAGTGTCTGCATCTCCACAAAGCATTAGCAGCTGTAGTCATCTGAGTGCAGGGCCAAGGTTTCAAACTGAAATAGATCAGCTGGTCAGTTGCTGATCTATGTCAGCAGATAATCCCCCTGCTTTGGTCAGACATTTATAGTGGATTGTTATAATATCTTTTACTTACCCTGTTTGGCTATGTCTTTAATTCTGCGTCTTTCATTACAGCCTAAGATGAAAACAGGCGACAGAAGGTGATCATTTCAGGGGCTCAGGCCTGTAATTAGAAGAATCTTCCTCTGGGTGTATGTGTGTGTCTGTTTGGATGATTGGTGTCCCTGTAAACTGGCTGCATGTGGGAGCCATTCTCCCCTGTTTCCTGTGCTCGTGTCATTCCTCAGAAAATACTTTTGACTGGGGGGAAGTTTACCCCTGCACCCCTAGCCTCAGAGGAGTGATTCATCTGTGGTCTGTGAAGTGTAACAACAAGGGGCTGTCAGAGAACGGTCTGATGCATGTTAGGCATGGGGAGTACATACGCCAGTGTTGTAGATTTGCTGCAGTCCGCTAGGAGAGGTACAAAATGTCACGCTACAACCCCAAACTCCAATGAATGTTATTGGGACATTATGGAAAAGACCAATGCAAACTAATTTGTAATTGTGGGTGGAAAGAAAAGGATCCATGACTTTGAAAGCTTTGTCCAAACAAAAATATATATATAAAAGTATAGTATTTATTTGAATTACACTTCCTTTTAGTATGATACCTGTGATTAAAAACCATGGCTCAGTAAAAGTCTCTAATTATCCCTAGCCAATCTGGTTTATCCTGAGATATAAATGTATATCTTTTTTTTGTTTTTTACAAAAGAAGGTAAAAAATGTGTGTCTAGCTCATACCATAGGTTCATGAAGTTGTATTTAAATGCACACATAGATTTTCTTTTTGTTAAGCATCCCAAAAACTATTACACTCTTAATTTTTTAATGGGTATGAATACTTTTGAGGCACTGTACATAAAGTCACGGAGGTGAAAGAGATTCTTTTTTTCAGCTAAGAGAGATAAAATCTCTTCAGGCGCTTTTTCTTCTCCATGTCTCAGACCTGAAAGGCTCTATTAATAGAGATCCACTTATTTGCTTTTATCTCCCCAGTATGTTCCCCTTTTTCTTTTTGTGTGAATCTGTAATACATTGTTTTCTTCGCCCTCCATGGAGGATGCATCCTCTTGCCTACACCTTTTCCATCCATATGCTCAGGGTTTAAACATATAGGCTTATATACACTCCCCCCTCCCTCCTGCGTTGCATCTTTAGCACCTTCCTTCATCACACACCCTGCTCTCTGTGCTGTTATTTCTCCATTTCACGTGTTCATAACATGCCCGAACAAACCTTTTATCTATCTGCTTCACCTGCTGCCTCGATCTTTTGCATTACATGTCTTGCGTGATGTATGACACCAACAGCATATTTCTTCCAAATCCTCCACAGCTAAAAGCCCCGTCCTTTCACACCCCCTTTCTCTGCACCCCGCCCCCTTTCCAATACTACTCAGGACCTGGCAGACACTCGCACACTCCCCATGTTTCCAAGCCACCACCCCCCTGGAAACTCCTACCAGCCCGGCGCGCAGAGAACGTAGAGGAAGAAAGACAAAAAGAGAGAGCTCGGTTTGTCTGTCAGTGATCGCAGACTGCCACTTAGGTCTGACTTAAAGGTCTACCATCTATAGGACGGGAAAATAAATGAGAGTGTTGGTGAAATGCAGTCAGCTGCAGCCTGGCGCAAAAGATGGTTCTGAGATGCATTTACTGTTGGAATAGTGTTGGCAGTATGGGGATTCATGAGGGAACCCACTGATGTTTGGAGTACATCGTCTTGTGATTGCCGGCCAGCATGTGGTGTTTGCAGTGTAATTCAGAGAAGACTCAGTCGCTGCTGGAACTGGAGCTAAAGGGCTGGTAAGACTAATAGAAAAGTGGAAAATGTGCATGTAATTTTTTTTCCAGCTCGTCTGTGTATATTTATTTGCCTTTGAGTGAGCTGGAGGGGTTTTTTTTTAATCCTTTTTAGGAAAATGAAAGAGGCTGGTGTTGTGTTTTCAGAGAATGACTAGCTTAATGCAAATCTTTAAGATCTATTCAGAGACTGGTCCCCCTTTCTAGGTTTGACTCCCTTCCAATGGAAAACAGATCAGATCCCTGCTCTGACTCACTGTATGTGTGTGTTTAGTCTTACTGTACAGGATCCATCTGGGAGCTGGATTGCATTGCATTCCTGTGGTGTGTCGTGGCCCCCCAACCAACTGACTTTGAGCTGCTCCATAACTAGAAAGGCTCAAGGACAGGTGCTGAGGATAGTTTCAGGCATAAGCCTTATTCTTCTCATTTAAAATGAAAGCTCGTTCTGTTGTTGTTTGATCTTGTGAGGAAGGAGGAGGAGAAATCCTTGCCTTGATCACACAGAATGAGGCCTGGTGGATAACAGGAGATTAGCACTGATTTCTGATTTCTTCAGAAGTCTATGAATGGTGACAACAAACAGATAACTTACTTCTGTTGGCAGCATGAATTTTATGTGCTGCACCTGAACTACATGAATATGTAATGCTGTCATTTGATCAACAAATAATGACTACTGATCAACTTCTAAAATAGGAAAGAAGCCAATCCTGTTTTGTTTCTTTTTTTTTGTAAAATTAAAATATTATGTGCTTGTACTTTCAGTAATGCTGAACTGCATACTAATTGTTTTTTTTATATCCCAAATGAGATCTGCCAAAAAGATAATATTTGCATCTCTGAGGACAAAAAATTATCAAAAGTGTCTAACTTAGCTCACATGCAGCAAAAAAGTGGAAAATAAACATGAGTGGAAGCAGGTAAATGATTATTCTAAAATATATAAACAGTACATGTACTGTATTCTGAAATAGTGATATCATAGAAAGTAAGGGGGGAAGCCGAAAGGGTAACAATTTATGCACTTTTTTGACGTCTTGTGACATCTAATGAAGGATGTTAAATATACAAACCAAGGCTCAAAGATGCCACCTAACCCTTACATTGCTAAAAATATCGGGGGTTAGCCACTGTTTAATATTTGTTTATTAGCTATTAATTTCTCCATTTCTGTTTTGACATGAAGCTAAGACCAAATTATTTGAGACAAAGTCCCATTAAAAATGTTTTTGTAGCACAAGACAAACCTTTTGGGTTTGTCAACTTTTTGTTTGATGCATGGCCTATGGGACACTATTTAGTTTCAATTCAAGATAACTGAAAAGAAAGTGTCTAAATTTAAAGTTACGTTACCTGTAGACAAATAATTCCAGGCTGCACATAGCCGCAGGATGTTTTGAAACTTTCTCACAAGTGATTAATTCTGTCTCAAGTTTTGGACTGGTTTAATTTTTGTCACCGTTCCTAAATATGACCCACAACACTAAAATGTAAAACATCTGCTTTTTGTTTATCATTGCATCCCATTCTAAGTATACAGAAAATACAATAAACAAGGTATGTTGCTGTATTTTACTCAACCAATATTTGTGTTTTTCCCCTTAATCTTTCTGCGTTCCTTTTTTTAACCCACTTTTAAATTGCATCTTCACTAATAATGCTATAATCTTTCTAGAATTAAAATACATTTATTGAAAATACATACAAGAACACAAATAACAGATTTTAATTTATCTTTCACACTTGTGAAAGATAAATTCATCAAAGAAAAGCTTAGCTTGTTTTGAATTTGTGCCAAAGTTGTTACTGCAGCCAGAATATATTAACCCATAGATTTATTTCATTACTCTTTTAATTTTTGGAACACCCAGTTTCATATAGCCTTGAGCTGAACTCGAGGCTCCATTCACAAAACAATGAGTGACATTTAGATGACTAATACACCTCCCTTTGCTTTTTCTTTTTTTACAATCTATGGCCTTTTTTGCCTAAAGACAGAGCCAGTTGTGTCCCTTAAGAGATTCAGTTACTGCTTTCCTGTACAAATAGCTACCAAAAAGCCATTTTTGATCTATCGAAATACTGTAAAATCCCTCAAAATGAAGTACAGAGCTGACAGTAGTTATCAATCACGAGTAATAATGAGACTCCAGTTGACTATTTACAGTCTGCAGAACACTCTCAGGAGCAGTACTGTCAGTCAGCTGGCCAGTGCTCATTCCAGTACACAGCCAGGTCAAACTGTAAAATTCTTAACTTGTTCCTCTGTGTGTGTTTTATAGCAGCTGCAGGATAATTCATTAGGCCACTTATTGGAGCTGAGACAGTCGGGTTGCCTCTGTGTTTATTAGGAGCTTCACCTTTTAAACGCTGGACTTGATTCATATGCTACCATGACGTCTCTTGAGCTTCTACCTGAAAAGTCTCCTCACTTCTCCATCTGCGTGCTGTGAGATCTGCTGGGTGCATCTGTATTTATGAGCTTTCTGAGTCACTTTGAAAAGGGTGAAAACATCTGCTTTGGTGCTGCTTCGAGCACATCACTGCATGTGGGATAAGCAGTGTAACGTGGAGGTGCTGCTTGATTTTTATTGGAAGGGTCACCTAACTGCTTGTGTTTATATGCACACATAAAAACTGGCATCTTTAAAATGCAGGGTTAAAGGGGGCTGTACTTATGGATGTACATTAGTGGTGCAGAGATGAGGTTTGTTTCTTCATAGCTGATAACGGCGCTCAAGCAGATGAAATATAGTAAGCTACTGGCCATCACCTCTCTCATTCAGAAGAGGACAAACCCTTTTTTTATTACTGTTCAACAAGGAAAAGAAAATAGAAGGTACAATCTAAAGCACCACTCACCGAAGCAATGGAAGAATATGAGCTGGTGAAAATGCACAGAATATTGATGACCAGTCTTATTGCTTCATTTAGCAGCACAAGAAAGATGTGGGTTTCCAAAGACCTATGTCGTCATAGTTGTATGGTATGCAGCAGAGTTCAAAAACCATAAAAAAAACATTACTCAAACTGTCAAGAAACGCTCACAGCATAGGACAGTCAGCCGCTGTTGAACCACCGTCAGCCAGCTATTTGTTTTTTACAAACACATACTTTATTTACAATTAAATAGAAAATAAAATAAACTCTAGAAAAATGTTCCTCAAAGTATTGTGTTTTTAAAAGTTTGAATACTCCACCCTTTTAGATAACTATGCTGATGTGTAAATTTGAACAAAGCTGTGCTCTCAACAGTCTCTGAGTGATTAGACCGCACATTTTAGAGAGGCCTTTTATTGAAAACACACACCTGTGCAATAGCCATGCTGTCTAATCAGCATATCGATATGACACACCTGTGAGGTGGATGAATTATCTCAGCCAGGGAGAAATGCTCACTAACCCAGATCCAGACAATGTCAACGTAGATTTTTCTGCATAGAAAAAGTCTTAAATCTTTCAGTTCAGCACATGCAAAATGAGGGCAAAAACAAGTGTTACGTTTATAATTATTCTGAGTGAATGTCTGAAGTTTTCTCCCTTGAACATTTCCTCAATACTACATCTCACTTATTTGTCGTACATTTGTTAATTTCAGATCAAGTAAACCTCCAATGAATTTTTGTTTTTTCCCCGTTAAGATCTGATCTGTTCATGTAGATTTTGACAGTTTTCTTTCCTGATGATTCCTGTACATAAAAGAAAAAATATGGTGCAGGTTCCTCTAATAGATATGGTAGGTTGTAATCCAACAGAAAAGAAGGAATGAAAATATTTATGTATCAACTGTATGTCTAACATTTATTATTGTCATTGTTGAAAATAATGGAAATATTATTTGTTGATGCATGTATAAACCAAATATGATGCAAATTCTTAGTTATAATGCCTTTACTGAATATGAAAAACCGATTACACTCTCCTGACCATTGCTTTTCATTTATATCTTCTTAAAGCTCTCTTTTGTTAGACTTGATGTATTAAGAAAGTTGTTTCAATAATAACAGTATGTTTTGAAAGCAAATAAGTGAAATAAGCCAAGTTAACTGGTCATTTAACTATTTAGTCAGCTTCTTGGTAGAATGATTTGCATTTGTGTTTTGTGGTTAGTATGAGTGTAATATGCTTGTTTGCAACATTTCCTCTGAGCATACATTGCGTTTTTCTGAGCCACTTTTCTTTCCATTTTCTGAAAAAAAAATCCACGTTGAGTTGTTTGGTTAAAATTAAAAACATTTAACATCCATTTTATAAATTAACATCTCTGTCTTTAGGGGGGAAACGGAATCAGATCTCATATTAATATCTGTGTCTTTATTACAGGAAGGCTTGCAAAGGTATGGGCTACTGTTGTGCAGACATTTCCTAAATGTTTCCAAGAGCTGACTTTTTGTGACTTTGTTTGGGGACTAAATTAGTTCCAAGCTGTAGCTCACTCTGCCTGCACCTCATTAGCTTTCTTCTTTTCCCAGAACTCCTGTTGATGTGACTACTCTTTTCCAGGATGTAGGAATGTTTTCCCCCAGGTCCTACTAATGAAATGGGTTGAGGCCTGGGCAAGGGCCTAGGTCTGCTCACTCAGGATGTTTAGAGGGGACAAG
The DNA here is from genome assembly GCF_002775205.1 of Xiphophorus maculatus. NCBI lineage: Eukaryota > Metazoa > Chordata > Actinopteri > Cyprinodontiformes > Poeciliidae > Xiphophorus > Xiphophorus maculatus. Next base: position 21,101,363 of record NC_036443.1, read on the forward strand.
GGTTATTGTCCAGTCCCCCCTCACGGCTCCTGATCCCACTCCTCCAAATCGTTTAATCTGAAAATCACTGCCAGCCGTGTTGCTGTGCTTCCCTACATCATAAGCAAGAGGGGCTTCAGCTGGTTAGATACCCTAAAGCTGGGACAGTTGCTGTTTGACAACTTTGCTATCATATTTCAAGGGCAATACAGTCATAATCAGGAGATGATGTGGAGATCACATCACTGCTTCCTCGTTCATGTCTAAACAGCGTTTTTTATTATTTCAGTGTGCTTTATATATATGACATCATGTTAATATAAATCATAACATTTACTGTTTGCTTCTCATAGATGCCCTTGCTTTTTCAACTTCTCCCTTTTTCTCTCCAACGTCCATTGCAGCTTAAAATATGAACTCCTCTATTTTCTGTTCTCCACCTTCTCCCTCCGTTTTCTCCATCAGGAGCAGCTGACCTCACTCAGTCAAGTATTCAGTGACCTCAGAGCAAAAAGCGCAGACGCACTTACTCATACTTTCTTACTTCTCCACGTACCCACAATCCCATGCCGGTCTGGATATTTGGATGGTTAAATGAGAAGCAGAAGAAAGGCACTTAAGTAAAAACGGTTCTGGCCCACGAGCCTCAAGGCAAAGCCAGCTTTGTAGTTAAAGTTTTGAGTCAGTGCTGTTAATGTTCTTAGTGTCGATGGAGTGAGACAACACACCCAGTGACTCATCCACACAGTTTGTGTCTTTTTGTGATTTAGATTGACCCCATAACTGTCATGATGACACAAGTGTCCTTGCTGCGCCCCCAAGGTCTAGGGGCGGTAACATAAAAATGTGTCCAGAGAAAAAGTGGAATGTAAAATGATTTATTACCAAATAAAATGGTGTCACAAAACCAAACCAAAACACAATGCAATTTAACCCAATTAAAACAAAAGAAAATGACTAACAAATTCAAGAATTGTTAAGTGCAAATTACATTACAAAATGTTCAAACAAGTCAGTCTAAAGTAAACTCAAAACAACCCAAAAGAAAGGACCAAAGGGAGCACTAAACCTCCCAAACATGAGCTTCTAGCTTGTATCAAAACAATCTAGAGCAGACACAAACTGCTTAACAGAACAAGCAGGAACAAAACAGTGCCCAAAGCAGTTACAAGCACCAAAGGTGGGGGGGTGGGGGGGGGGGGGCAGCTTTACACAACCACTTCCCCCACCCCTGGAGGAATGATTTCAGGTGCCTTTTATAGGGAGCAGGTGAGGCTCATCAACATCTGATTGGCTTGCAAATCTCTGCTGGTCCAATGGGGTGGCTGCTCTCCTGCAGCCTCCAGGCAGCCAATCCGGAAGGTGTGCCCTCACAGCTGAACCTGCATAACAAAAAAGGAGCCTGCACAGCCTCAACAGGCCAGGGGCCGTAACAGTCCTCATGGACCTATTGACTTAGTTATAAGTGTTTTGAGGATGACAGTTAAGGGCTTAAATTCAAAACTTTGTCATGTTACTGAAATTATGCCAAAACATGAGGTTTAATAATTTTGCAGAGGTACAGTTTACCTGTCTTAGTTTAGCAGAGAGTCTTGTTAGCATTTGCTGAACAATCTTACAGATGGTAATAAAGTAAATTGAAGTTTGCAGTGATGACCTGGGGCATAAAGAAAAGATATTTCAGATGTTCATAAGTCATTTTGTCCAAGGGAAGCTTAATGTATCTAATTACTGAAATTAATTTTCACAGTCAGATGGCTTCTGTCTTGTGTGCCTAAAAAAAGAAGTGCTGTAGGTTAAGAATTCAAATTATCATCCTTAAGCCTAATTTAGATTTAACATATTTATCTGTTTTCAGAATATTACCATGACAATTAGTATTCAGTATGGCAATTAAGTGGGGAAAACGATCATTTGCTCAAATGGTTCACTCTTATTTTCACCCAGGATAACATGAGATTAACTTGTTTATGAAACTTGTGTCCTAAACAACAAGTCTTTAGAGTGTAAGTCAAGTTTGAAAGTCTAATTTTGTGACTTAAGTGTGACTTGAGTCTAAAATCTTAAGTCTAAAAGTCAAAGCCCCATCTCTGGTTCTCATAGATTCATGTGAAATCTGTCCTCAACTTCTAATTTATACTGAGCATCTGAGAGGCAAACTGTCCACCAAATGGTGGTCGTTGTTGCTTGCAAAATAAAAAAAGCATTAGAGCATTTCTAACCTTCATTTAACCACATGTCTAATAAAACCTCTATTGACTGCTGTAGAAAATCAGAGATACCTCTCAGCCGTATTTTGGCTCTGCGACAGAAGGCAGGGTGTCACTTTTAACTCACAGAATAGCAGCTTTGGAGTGCCATGACAGATGGCTGGAGAGATTTGTCCCAGTGGTGATTATGCAATGAGGTTGGATTTTCAGTGACTTGTGGTCGCTCTGGTGTTGCGGCAGCAGTATAAAAGCGTGGCTCTTTTTTTCCCCTGCTACTGTATTCTTAATCTCAATTAAACATTGTCTACATATTGCCCTGAGAAGAAACTGTTAACAGTTACTTTCAATTAGTTATTAGTTATAATGTATCGGATTACTTGCATTTGCAGTATTTTTGCTAGCCACATTGTTCTTTTGTTCATCTTATGATTTCCCCTTAAAAATGTAAACATTCCCAAAGTTGTCGCTGACTGTTAATCCAATGTGATGATGTCATCAGATGCCCATTCAAATTCCGTGGGTCAAAATTCAAAGTTTAATGTCACACAACAAGAATTTTTGTCTAAGACAGATGGGAAAACAAGGATATAAATACCAAAATAATATTAAAAAATGACTTTCCTTTAGGTTTTAGTTTTTTACAGGTAAAAGTGGAAAATCCATTCAATCCCATGTGCACACTTACAGTATGATATGTGCTGGTAACTTAGCAACCGCTTCCTGTCAGCTTGTTTGAGCTTTAACATTTAAATACTTTGCTGAAGCAAGATCACAAAAATTCTCCAAATGATTTGCATTTATCTCTAAAACTAATCAATCTGCCCTACACTCTCACAAAAATGTAGCCAAGCTTTTCAATTTGGCAGTAAAAGCAGCATAACTACAGAGAAAAAAAACATATTGTTTGTGTTAGAAATACACTTCCACAAAGAAGCAAGGAAAATTTGGGTCAGCTAAAGGTGCATCGAATCAGATTTATTTTTGTTTAAAATTTCAGAAAGATTCAATAGTGCTGTTAGTTGTTGTCATTTCACTGGCATGCATTTCAAATAAATTAATCTGTACTATGTTGAACTGCAAAACTGCATGTGTCTGGTATCTGAAGTCATTTAGTTCCCCTTTTTTCACTCAGTGCAGATTCCTCTTGTTTGATAGGCTGCTGCCATTGCTGAATGTTGATTTCAGGCCCCTCTAATGAAGGAAGTGGATTGTGTACACTATTTGGGTGTGTCAAGTCACAGTTCAAACACATTTGCCTGTGAGTGAACCGTGGGCACACCATACCGTGGCAGAGAAGGAATGTTGGTATGGTGTGACTGATTGAGCAGATCGGCAACTCGTTCAGCGACACCTCAAGTCGCTTAAGGATTTACTGAAAGCTGTATTTGCTCTGTGCTTCTGCTCTAAACTGGACTTTGTAGCATGAAGTGGAACAGTGTGTCGTCACGCCTGCACACATGATGTAATTCCCCACTGGTCACTGATTGGCCCTTAACTTTGCATAAACTTTGGTTTCCTGGAGGAGCCTGTGTACTCTGGACTTAACTTGACTGAAAGAATGGTGGACAAGATATGGAGGAAGAGTTGGCATTTTTTTGAGAACAGACGATCTTTTCGCAGTAAGCCATCGCCTCGTAGGGTTTCAGAGCACAAGAGTGTGTAAGTAAAGAAAGGAGTTTGTGAAAAATAATAGATGTCTGACTGTTTGAACCTGTTTACGTGGCACTGGTGTTTTCTGAATTAAACATTTCAAAGGTTATTGTAAGCAATGTTTTCTAACTTTTTTGAACTTAATGAAAGTACCTCATTTCATTAGACTTCAGACAGAAAAGATGTTAGAAAAAGCATTTTCTCTTGTCTATCTTATAAAAATACATCTGCTGGTTTCAGTACCTCATTTGAAAAAGCTTCTAAATCCCTAGTGTCAACCTGCTTTCTACTGTCAAAATAAAATCTCGATATATTCAGACCCAAACTTTAAAGTATCTCTGTCACTCTTTTTAAAATCGCTCTCTATCCCTTTGCTCTGATTTCAGTGTGGAAGGAGATGGACGGCCCAGTGAGAGCGGTCCTTCCTTGGACGGCAGAGCCAACTATGGCCAGGGTCCCGTAACTCACGGGTCAGCCATCAGCCCCGATCGATTTGACGGCCCGCTTTACAGCCACGGGGTCCAACCCGGGCCGCAGAGGCCCCGTCGACCCAAACTCCAGCACTCGCAATCCATCCTCCGCAAGCAGGCCGAGGAGGAGGCCATCAAGCGGTCTCGTTCTCTCTCTGAGAGCTATGAGCTCTCTGCTGACCTTCAGGATAAACAGGTATTCCTAAAAGTTATCTGGACAGGTTTCTACTTGCCAAGTTTAAGTTTTTTGTAGTTGTAAAAAATCTAGAATTTTGAGATTTATCAGAAAACCAGTTTTGTTAAGTGTTTTGAGTTCAGGGGGCGCAGTCTCCTTTTTCTTTATTCCATCCACCATTTAAATTACACCAGTACATCTGGTACCAAACTAGCTCATCAACAAAATGGTGCCACCACCATGCTTGACAGCTTCTATAAGCTGCTTGTGTGTGAACTCTTCACCATGAGATCATTTTGGAGCACAGGTGTATTTTTTGGTTGTCACCCACTCTTAATTTACTACATACGGTTACATTAGTGTTCTCACAGTTTCCAGTTCATTGGCAGAGTGAAAGTTTGTTAAGATAGTTGTCATTTGTTTGGAAATGAATGTTCCAATAGAAGGAAGGAACATCAAAATGGAATGGAAAAATAAAACTTCTGGTTTAAAGCCCCAACATCTTTAGTGTTGGGGCTTCGTAAAGCTTTGTACCTTACTGAAAATTTACAGCTTAAAAGTCAGATCCCCTCCAGAAAAACCAACCAGTTTAAAAGATCCTCTATACCATTTCTGATAACAATGGTTAAATATCGAAACAGAACTCTGTCAGAGGCTGTTTCATACCCAAAAAATGTGTGTGGTTTACTATTTTCTGTGGGGTATTTAATTCTAATTAATATTAATAATTAACATCTGAGGTGACTATATTGGTAGACATTAGTCCTTTATTTCAATTTCCAAACATTGTGATCAGAGGACAGCCACAATAAATTCAAACCTGTGCGCTCAACTACTGTAGTACTCTGGTGGTGGTACAAGTTTACAGTTAATTTTCTCCTTCCTTTGTTTAGGTGGAAATGCTGGAGCGTAAATATGGTGGAAGGTTCATAACTCGGCATGCAGCTCGCACCATTCAGACAGCCTTCAGGCAGTATCAGATGAACAAGAACTTTGAACGTCTCAGGAGCTCTATGTCAGAGAACCGTATGTCCAGACGCATCGTTCTTTCTAACATGAGGATGCAGCTTTCATTTGAGGGCCCTGAGAAAGTGCACAGCTCATACTTTGAAGGGAGGCAAGTGTCCATGACGGAGGACGGCACCCCACTGTCCATGGTGCAGTCTGAACGTGGGGACGTGGAAGTCCACCAACAGGCAAACATGACGTCACATCCGCCACCGCAGGCTGACCTGACCGATGCCATCACAGAGCTGGAGGATGCCTTCTCCAGGCAGGTTAAGTCTCTGGCAGAGTCCATAGATGATGCGCTGAACTGTCGTAGTCTTCAGGGGGACGAGGGGCCTGACCCTGAGACTATGGGCTGCTCCAAAGTGCAGGGAGAAGTGCCCTATCAGATGAAGTCCCACCGTAGGCCAGCTGGTCGGGTGCGAGATGAAACTGTTGCATCATATAGTGACGTTACTTTGTTCATCGATGAGGATGACATGTCCCATCCTGCTGCTCTGAGGTCAGGAGACCAGCCGTCCAGTACAGAATCAGACTTAAGGCTGCAGTCAGTAAACTCCTCCCAGGAGTACTGGCCTGTTGACTCTAAAGATGAGGGTCGTGACACAGACACTAGCTGCCGCAGCACTCCTTCTCTAGAGTGCCAAGAACAGCGTCTTAGAGTGGATCACCTTCCTCTTCTGACTATAGAACCTCCAAGTGACAGTTCAGCTGAGCTCAGTGATCGCTCTGACCGCGGCTCTGTCAAACGACCGCCTGTATACGAACCTCACGGCCACATCGTGACATCCTCCCAGGCGAGCCCCAAACACATATCCCACGGACCCCCGCCACGAGCGCCCTCCCGCGACGATGACGCGCCTCTGCGCCATCGCCACCGGCAGCTAGAAAGCCATCTGGCAATCAATGGCTCAGCAAACCGGCAAAGCAAGTCTGAATCAGACTTCTCAGATGGGGACAACGACAGCATCAATAGCACATCGAACTCAAACGACACTATAAACTGCAGCTCCGAGTCCTCATCGAGGGACAGCCTCCGAGAGCAGACTCTAAGTAAGCAGACCTACCACAAAGAGACTCGAAACAGCTGGGACTCGCCAATCTTCAGCAATGATGTGATCCGCAAGAGACACTACCGCATCGGCCTCAATCTTTTCAACAAGTACGTACTCAGCTGTGATGGAGCAGCTGCTTGACTTTTCTTGTTAGTACCAAGAAAATAGACTGAGTGATTGCAAAGCCATTGGAGAAGCTGTGCTCTCTCTTGCTCTATTAATTGCATCCAGTTGTGTCTATATCAAGTACAAAGTCAGTCTTAAAGCCTCTTTTTGAAAACAAAATGTCGATTTGTGTTCGTTGTGTAATAGAGATTTAGTTTTGTTTTGCAGAGTGTTACAGTTCGTTGTTAGAAGCTAAACCTAGCTGACTATTAAATTACAGACATATTGCTGATTAGAGGTTTTATAACAGATTATTTTTAGTTTTAAAACCTTGTGAATGTTTCTCCATTATCCAAATGATAATGAGAACTCAAGGAGCAATTAAAATTAAATGTATCATTTTGCCCATCTCAAAGATCAAACGCTTGACTGAAAATTATCAACTAGCTTGCCTGACGATGTCTTCAATAGGAATTTTCAGAGAACTCAAGCAGTAACAGATCATTCTCTCCAGTTCTTGCATTAAGTATTAAAATTGTGATTAAAATTCTAACATAATGCTGCATGTTGAAATTTCAGGAAACCCGAGAAGGGCATCCAGTACTTGACCGAGCGGGGGTTCATTCCTGACACGCCGGTTGGTGTTGCCCACTTCCTACTTCAAAGGAAGGGGCTCAGCAGGCAGATGATTGGAGAATTTTTGGGTAATCGACAAAAACAGTTCAACAGAGATGTCCTGGAGTAAGTCGGATTTGTTTCCTTCTCTTTCTATTTAATTCTCCCCCTAATTTAAATAACAGGAAACTTTTATTCAAATGTATGTTATTATAGTGGTCATTCTTTTAAGCTAACAAGTGAACTTTCCAAAAATGTTAACATTTATTTATTTAAAATGAAACAAATTGCATCTCAGGTTTGCAGCTTGTGATATTTGCATTGATTTTCATGTCTGAATGTCAAGAACGGAGCCAAAAGTAGCCACGGGTCATGGTGTTAAATTTCCCCTGTGCTATTTATTCAGTGAGAAGGAAGACATGTTATCTGAAAGCAGTGTCTTGGAGACCTAGCATACCAACAATGCACCCAGAGATTTAAAAGCGTTCTGTGGCAATCCCAGTCTGCCAGTATTTCATGGCAAATGGTTGACTGTGAGAAAAACTGTAATTAACAAAACATCTGGCACACTCTGCAATTTCTACTACAGATTTGACCAGATGTCACTCTGACTTGTTCTTTTTTCTCCAACTCTCTGGTGTCACCAGAAATTTTATATTTGAGAGCCAATCAGTGGTTGTCAACGTTTCACTTTTCTCTGCATTACAAATTTCTGTTATATATCTCAGTTTTATGCTACACTACAATGGAGCTACTGTTGTTGGTCTGGATGTTAACTTTCTGCTAAATCTGTTTGAAGTAGCTGAAGCATGAACTTTGATGAAGAGGGATCTTTATCCCTCTGCTTTATGTTGGTCCTTTCTTTAAATATATGAGTCTAATTGTAACCAACTCCTTGGACAAGTGCTTCATATAAAAAACAAACACTCTTTTTAATGAATGATCCCTGTAGGACTTTCCAGATCATCCTACTCACTATAAATAAACTCTGTAGCAAAACTCCACTTTGTTTACAGCCATGTGACTGTAGGGTTCTGTCTCAAAAGGGTCTTTTTGTGTCAGTGTTTTAAAATAAAGACCCATTGTAGCTTTAATTATTACTATTACTGTTAAGAATTTGTAGGTTTTATGACTTTAGCGTGCAATATTTAGTGTGTAAATTTGATTAAATACTCTTAAATTCTGTTAAAATCTATTTTGTGAAAACAGTCACATTCTGTGTTTATTAACTTTACTTTTGGAAATCCATCGTCTCTCCTCGTGTACCAGCTGTGTGGTAGATGAAATGGACTTCCAGAGCATGGAGCTGGATGAGGCCCTTAGGAAGTTTCAAAACCACATCCGTGTCCAAGGGGAAGCTCAGAAGGTGGAGCGGCTCATTGAAGCGTTCAGGTCAGACTACGAGCTACAACTTCACTCGTAAAAATATAAAACAAATCATCAGTAGTTGTTTTGTAGACAAAGAGGACCTTTTTCATCATTACTTCTGCTTTCCTTGAACAGCCTTGAAAGTATTTCCTCACAATGAAAGGGATCTGTACTCTATGTGTTCTTTGTTGTAAACTGATGTGCTTTCACGTGTTCAGCCAGCGGTACTGCATCTGTAACCCCACGGTGGTGCGACAGTTTAGGAACCCTGACACCATCTTCATCCTGGCCTTCGCCATCATTCTTCTCAACACTGACATGTACAGCCCAAACGTCAAGCCAGAGAGGAAAATGAAACTGGAAGACTTCATCAAGAATTTAAGAGGTAGCAAAGTAAAACAATGTTTATTGATGTATAAAAAAATATGTTCCATGTAATTAGGGTACAAGGTTTGGTTTTCCTGTCCTGTTCTTAAATGAAACGTAAAATACGCTGACACAGCAAGTCATCTGGATTAAAAAAAAAAATTATATTGTGCTTTTAAAAAGCAGTCCAGGAAGATAAAGTCCGGTTGCCTCTCCCCTCATTGAATGCAGACATTAGCAAATTGTAGATCAGCTCAGAAAGAGAGTTGCTCCACCAGGTTGCTCTACAGATGTAGATATGCATCTACTGTTGCAATACCTGAGTCACTGCTGTCCTGCAGCAATAACTGCAGTTCTTGCAATATCTGTCTATGATGAAAACACTGAGTAGAGTCAGAGTTAAGAGAAAGTCAAACATTAAACCTATATGTGTGTGCTGGTACATGTGGTTCTTACTATTGCCTTGTAATTCTCGTCTTTAGCGTGGCTTCCTCTGGTTTTAGAAAATGGCCGTTATAACTGGCCTGTTAAAATATGCCTATAGATTCTAGGCTGTCTTCGTTTCTTGGTAAAATATGCAACAGGCCTTTTACAAGCTTTCATTCCAGTTAAAATCTTATAGTACATTTTTGCGTTTATAACTGTAGGAAATAAAGGGTTTTTCCAGTTTTACCTACCCGGCAACTGGTTTGCATTAGACTGGACACTTGATGATCCTAAGATGTAACTGTTTAGTGTAGATCATAACCATGTGCCAATTTTTATCTTCCTTCTTCTTATTTTGACTTTGCACAGTGACACAGTAAATAAATGTCCTCAACCAGTCTTGCTGTCACAGCGTATTTGTACTCCAGGAAAACTCAAAGTCATCAATTACTAATAAGAAGTCCCAAAATCTGGGATGAACTCTCAAGTGTTAAGTGTAAATTAAAAACAACTTTCTTTGCTGATGTGGTACCATTAATGATTATTGCTTAAAGTAGGATTTTCCCCAGACTTAATACATGAAATCAAAAATAAAGGCTGGATTCATTTTCAGTATTTAAGTTTATTTTAAATAAATTTATTTTAAATCATTCTGCATAGTTTACCACAAAATGGCTAGATATAGAGGGGTGTTTTTTTTTTTTTCTCTGGACGCTTTATTTCTGGAAGAATGTTAAGATAGTCTCCCAAACTTTGACTCCAAAATATAACAAATGCATAATATAAATCATTTTTAATGTGCTTGGTTCAGTAAATCAAGTCTTTTGTCTTCTCCAGGTGTGGATGATGGGGAGGACATACCCAGAGAGACTTTGGTCGGCATCTATGAGAGGATTCGCAAGCGAGAGCTTAAGACTAATGAAGACCATGTGTCACAGGTGCAGAAGGTGGAGAAACTCATAGTGGGAAAGAAACCAGTGAGTAATAATACGTGTTTTACTATTACAGTCATAGAGATGTTTACATCATCATCAATCTCTTCAATTTTGGGTGAAATTGAAGAGATTGATCTCTTACCTAGTTACTCTCACAGGCTGAAATGATCTTTTATAAGTCGAATCAGAATTTTCCCTGCAGTTCTAGTTCTTAAATTATAAAGTTTGGGAAATGTGAGGAATTTTAAGTTTAGGAATGGCACGCATGCCTTTGGCTACTCTTGTGAAATTACTGACATGTCTGAGTATAGACCTTCATGCTGGTGATTTTAACACACCCAAAGCCCTTGAGACGTGCTGCCCAGTGCAGCAGTGCTGATTAAAACAAATGGTTACATGCCTCCACCTTGACGCACTGTAGAAACTGAGATTTCAGAGAAACTTACCTGCAGTGTTGAAACACTGAGGCCAGTGTTATTTCTGTATTTAATTGAAACTGTTTCCAGATTTGGATGTGTTTGAGCCTTTTATCCTTCCAGCAATGAGCACAGCTCCATTATTCTACATTGTTCTGCACTGCTCAGCATGCAGTGCTGTCTCTGTCATCTGTAAAAGGGTAAAACTGTGACTGACCTGTGAGACCTTGCTAGTGAGGTTTGGTTTGCATAGCAGCAGTGTTTTACAAGTTCAGCCTGAACAAGAACTAGTTCTATTTTCGGATCAGTCTGGTCAAAGCTGCATTTATCCATGACCATAGTTCACCACCAAAATATTCAGATCTAAAGTCACACTCCCAGCATAAACCGGATTCTGTTCATTCTGCAATCTTTTTATGACATAAAAGAATTTGAAAAACAGAATAGATTATCAGATGTTTTTAACATGTTTAATTTTGTAGCATTTACCACTCTACCTTGATTTTAAAATCTGTCTAGTTCTTTGTTTCTCTATTTGCTTTCTTTGCAAAACTGCATTTCATTATGGCCAAATTCCTCCCAGACAACTGTCCTCCTTCATGCTTTCCCACATCACTTGTCAGAAAGCAAAATAATCTGAAATTGTTACTAAAAATCAAATAAGTTTAGAAGCACTTCTAAACTTATAAAGCACTTTTTGTTCCTCACTTGAATAAAAATTTGTTTAATTGTTGGAGGTTTGCTGACAAAATTGTAAATCAAGTAAATTAAATGCTGCATTTGTGCAGTTTTGCCGGCTACAATGATATCAATGCCACTCATGACAAGGTTCGTCCACCACATTGCTTAGAGGACACTAATCTTACTTCTGCACTACTAGAAATCATGAAATCTATTAAAACGTGACCCCTGAGTGAAAAGAGTGCCTTTTTCATTCTTATTACATGTTCTACTGACTCTATGGGTCATACTAAGAACTAAATGGTTGTATTATTTATTATTATAGTGTTATTGATGTATTTGTGTCGTTCAAATTCAACAAAGAAAATGTTGCAAATATATTGTTAAAACAATCATGACCCTTTTCCCCCCCTAGATGCAAATTTGAGTAATAATCTTGGAAACCTAACTAGTTATTTATCGTCATAATAATCACGTCAGAAATTACTGACTCTCAGAAATTGGTTTATTTAGCTGGTTTATTTAGATTGGTGATCTTTTTAAAGATCTCTGATCTTTAAAAAACCTGATAACAATTTTCTTTGTCTGAAAAGTTGCTAAATATAGGACAAAGTCAAAGTTAACTGCTCATGTGTAGACATGACCTGGTTGGTGGGTCTGTCAGTCACATAGCAAAAGGGGACAATGGAGGATTTTTAGGCCTGTACAGAGATAGATAAGATTAGTAAATAAGATCTTTTTCTCATGCATGAGCTGATTTCCCAAAATTAAGGGATACTGGGTTAGGTTATCAGTCGGCATATTTATCGGTTCACCCCTAGTTTTATTGGATGCACAATTTTCAAGAGTTATTTATAATGGGCATTGACTTAATTAAGAAATATTTTTATTTTACCATTAACTGAAAAATAACTGCAAAATACAACATTTTCTGTCCTCTCTACAGATTGGTTCACTCCACCATGGACTGGGATGTGTAAGTAGCCTATTAATCTCATTAAATTATTTGTGACTCATCCAAGTTGTTGTATCTGCAACACACTTATGTTCCCTATTAGTCTGTAGACTGAGGCCATAATAACCTCTAAAACATTTGTGGGGACTTTTTTTTTTTTTGCCTCGTAGGTGCTGTCGCTGCCCCATCGACGTTTGGTGTGTTACTGCCGCCTGTTTGAAGTGCCAGACCCCAACAAGCCTCAGAAGCTGGGCCTGCATCAGCGGGAGATCTTCCTGTTCAATGACCTCCTTGTGGTAAAAGCCGTCTGCTCTTTCCTCCACCTTCTTTGTTCCTTCTCCATCTTCCACCCTAGGCCCATAAAAACAGTCTCCTTTTTGATTTCAGGTAACAAAGATTTTCCAGAAGAAGAAGAATTCAGTTACATACAGCTTCCGTCAGTCCTTCTCTCTGTATGGGATGCAAGTGATGCTGTTTGAAAACCAGTGTAAGAGTTTCATATGACAGTTTACATCCCAGAGGTTGATAAAGCCAGTACGCTTGTCAAACTTTCCAGACTCGAACTGACCGGTTGTAAATCGCTCCCTCATTTTCCAGATTACCCAAATGGAATCAGACTTACATCAGCAATACCAGGTGCAGACATCAAAGTTCTCATCAACTTTAACGCACCCAACCCCCAGGACCGTAAGAAGTTCACAGACGACCTGAGAGAGTCAATTGCAGAGGTCCAGGAAATGGAGAAATACAGAATAGAGTGTGAGCTGACTTTTTTATTTGTCCCTCCCATCCCCCCTCTCTTTCTGGCCAAGTTAAACAGAAACAGGGCACGGTCTTCATTATTCAGCTGCTTCAGTTTATAAGGAAGTAGATTACAAGAATTTACAACACGGCTCAGATTATTCTGGACATGCAGAAGCGGTGCTAAAATAAAGAGCAGGATGTTGAAATGTCTTTGTCGGTCGAGTCCCTGTCACTTAACCCCGGTATCTCCACGGTTTGTTTCCACAGCCGAGCTGGAGAAGCAGAAGGGGGTGGTGAGGCCCAGCATGTCTCAAAGCTCCGGCCTGAAGAAGGAAGCCGGCAACGGGGGTATGAACCGCGCCAGTCTGGACGACAGCTATGCCATGGGCGAGGGTCTGAAGAGGAGCGCCCTCAGCAGCTCCCTGCGGGACCTCTCTGAAGCAGGTAGAGCGAAAACACAGAGCTTGTGTTCTGCCAGCAGGTTTTTACACTGAAAGAAAAAGCAGTTTGCTTTTCTTATTCTCCTCTCTGCTGAGAATTTTAAGGGGATAAAAATAGCAAAATGTTGTCACTGCACCATACATTGATTTTTAAAGTTCTCCTCGTTCCGAATTCATTAACTCACTCGGGATTGGATGATTTGGTCTAGAAGTTGGGTTTCTCGTTCAGGGTTTAGCAGGGGTCTCAAACTCCAGTCTTCGAGGGCCGCAGTCCTGCAACTTTTAGATGTGCCTCTGCTGCACCACACCTGAACAGAATAATTAGGTCATTAAGGCTCTGGAAAACTGATCTACACAAGGAGGAGGTCATTAAGTCATTTCATTCCAGTGTTTTGTACCTGTGGCACATCTAAAAACTGCAGGACTGCGGCCCTCGAGGACTGGAGTTTGAGACCCCTGGTTTACAGTGTCTTGCAAAGGTATTCATTTCCTTTGAACTTTAACCCATTTTGTCAGGTTACAACCAGAACTTTCAATATGTTTTGTTTGAATTCTATATGATAGACGACACAAAGTTGTGCATAGTTGAAGCAGAAGAAAAATCTTGCATGGTTTTTCAATAATAAAAAAAATAAAATCTGCATTTGTGTTCAGCAGCCTTTACTCAAATAACCCCTATATAAAATCCAGTGAACCACTAATCCTCAGAAGTCACCTAATTAATAACTTGAGTTCAGCTGTGTGTAATTTAATCTCACATAAATCCAGCTGTTCTGTGAAGGTCTCAGATGTTCATTAGAGAGCAAACAGCATCATGAAGACCAAGGGACATACCAGACAGGTCAGGGAAAAGGTTGTGGAAAAATTTAAAGCTGGGCTAAGTTGTAAAACAAGATCCCAACGTTTTAACATCACGCTGTGCCCTGTTCAGTTGAAAGTCTGAGCCATTTATCTAAGCCATTTATCTAAGCTTTTAGTAAAACAGCAACATTAATAAAGAAGACTCATGTTACTCTGGAGGAGCTGCAGAAACTCACAGGTCACCCCCAGGGCAATCTGTCAATGGGATAACTGTAGGTTGCAAGAAAACTGTTTGCAGCTTTCCATCATCCATGAAGGAAACCCAGCTAGAATGTGGAAGAAAAGAAGGTGCTGTGGTCAGATGAGTCTAAATTAAACTCATGCGTTAATGTGGACAAGTCAAGGTCTACATCTGAATTCAACTGAAGCTCTGTGTTTACTAAAGCTCCCCATCTAATCTCACTGAGCTTGGCCTGTTGTGCAAAGAAGAATTGACAAAAATATCACATTCTAGACATGAAAACTGATAGACACGCCCCAAAAGACCTGCGCCTGTAATTGCAAAGTATTTACTCACTTAGGCTAAATATAAAAAATATATATATATATATATATAATTGTCTTAAACTTTATAGTTATGCACTACTTTGTGTTGGTGTATCCCATAAAATCCTAATACAATACATTGATGTTTGTTGTTGAAACCTCACAAAATGTGAGAAATTTCAAAGGGTGCTCTTTCAACACACTGTATTTAAAAGTGACGTGATTGAATAAAGGTTTAGCAGCTTTAGCAGCTTTTGAACATTTATTCCTGATCAATAAATAAACTGTTGGGCAGTTCTCAGTCGTTTTTATTTGATTAAATTTCTTTCTAAACATCTTCTCATTCTTATGATTGCTTATTTTTTTGTTCCCAAGCATTTTTGCATTCCACAGTTTTTTTGTTGTTGTTTTTTTTAATATCCAAAGAGATTTAACACACGTTTTACTCAGAAATCCCATGCCGTCTCCTTTCACCTGTAAGCAAACTGCAATCTGAGCAGCAACAAGATGAAGATAGTCTTTCCATTGAGAATCACCCCATGTCCACGTATGTCAGTGTGTATAACTGTGCCTTAGAATCAGGAATACATGTCATTCATTACAAATAACAGCTATATGAAGTTATCAGGTGATTAACCTGATAACACGATGAAATCCAGTTATGGGGTCTGCCTCACAGTTCTGAGCATGAGGTTTCTTGTTGTATCGATCGACCCTCAGGGGGGAAACTCCAGGTCAGGTAGTTCATAGTCGTCCCTTTTGCCCTCCTGTATTCCTATGTTTTTTGGGGGGTTGGGGGGGTCTGTGCAGGATGTGGCATGTTAGTGGGGTCATTTTTGTTTGTTTTATTTTATTTTTTCATACTCCATTCCACATGTATTTTACTGTCCATACACATCAGGTATTTTCCTGTTTATGTGTAATTATTGGTCATATATCACTGGCTGTGTGGACCCTAAAGCTCCACCCTCAGACCTGGATGTGCCCACACACCGAATGTGCAGCAGCCACAGTTTTGCTTCTGATCTGTCTTCTGCTTTGTGACTCTCGCTGAGACTGGCTTTTATTTATTTATTTTTAATTTTTATTTTTGCCCTGCCTGACAACCTTAAGAATGAGTTCTTTCAATTTACTCAAGAAAAAATCTGTTGATATTTTGCTCCGCTAATTAACCTTTTGACGGGATTTAGAAATAACCCTGGGAGGTATCTCCTGATATGAACTCAATTTAGACTAAAACGTAATACAAAATCCTTCTAAAATTACGTACATTTTTTAAATCTAATTTGACTTGGAAGTAAAAAAAAAAAACAAAGCTCCTCCCGCCCACCACCTCCCTCTCAGACCCGAACGCCCTTCTCTCCATCCCCCTCTAACTCTCGTATTTGGATCTTACTCACCGTCACAAGCCACTGCGCCGCCCCACCCCACCCACACCCTCTTTTGGTTTTGGGCGGCCGGAACGTCTGTAGTCGACCCAGGAAGTGCTGTCGATCTCTAATCTCTGGTATTGCATGTCTCGGGCAGGCAAGCGAGGGCGTCGCAGCAGTGCAGGATCACTAGACAGCAATATGGAAGTAAGTTGGAAGCAGCTGGTATCCGAGCTCCTCTCTCTCTGTGATGATGTGCACTGTGAAACACTCTATTTATTTTTTTGGTCTTATACTTTCTTTGCTTCATAGACTCCAGTCCATTTGTTTGGATCATTTATTTTTCTTGATGGGATGCCTTTATAACCTGCTTGCCTCAGTTAGTGTGCATGCATGGGTTGCTTGCCTCCCCTATTGTTTTTTTTTTATTTGTTTTTTTGGTTGGTTTTTTGGAAGCCAGAGATCTCCTGTTTGGGTCATGTTATATGACCAATATACACTCTACCCTCAAACAAGCATGACTCCCACTAATGCCTCCTCTGACCCCTCCCCCGTCCTCTCCCTGTCGCCTGTCTCTGTCTTTCATTCAGTCACATCCAAGCGGTTTTCATTTGGTTCTTCTCTTTGGCAGGGTGGTAGCTCTGAAAGACACTAGGAAACTCTTCATTTCCTGCAGCCCCTCTCCCTGTCTGGGTCTGTCTTTTATTTTTTCCTCTTATCCACAACTTTTCTTAGATGCTGTAAGGTTCAGCAAGGAGTGTAGCCTTCATAATAAGCCATGGGCTTCACACACATTAGAAAGATGTGGATTTCATCCATTCATTGTGCACTCATTCCATGTATTCATGAGTCAAAATGTAGAATCTTGGAAATTATATGGTGCAAATGCTGTTTGTTCAGCTTTAGACAAAGCATGGTAAAGAAAAAAAAACTGCTTTTTTTTTGCACCCATGGAGTAGTTTTGGATCCAAAACAGGAGGCAGAGTGCCCAACCCTGTTGTGAAGTCTGCACACGAGTGCTCAGTTCCTTCTGCCATCTGACTTCTAGTTGAATGCTGATATGTGAATGATAAGTTTGCCTGTCACACCCTCTGCATGTGGAAACTGTGCCTTCATTAATAATGCCAAGTTGCATGTGTGACTTGTTTTTTTTAGAGAGTTTGGCACAAAACAGAAATCTAGTTTTCCCAACTTCCTTCTCTTTTGAATATTTATCCTTGTCAAAGTATTTATCACAGATTTACTTTTTCAAGATGATTACCTGTATAACAGCAGAGCTTCTCTGAAAACGGGTTCCCTTTGTGTCATGAAAGCTGAAATATTCCTGCTGCTGCCTATCATGACATTTTTAGTTTTTCATTTGCATGCTATATAACATTTTGCTACTTCTTTATCTGAGGAAAAAAAACAGTAATTCAGAGCCTCGCAAAAGTGTTCATACCCCTTGAGCTTTTTCAAGTTTTCACGTGTTACAACCACATGCTTTTTTTGTAGTATTTGGGATTTCATGCGATGGACACAATGTTGCGACATGATCTTTTAAAACATTTTATAGATCAAAATATGAAATGTATGGAGTGATAAGTATCCCGTTTTTGCCTGGTACCCCTAAATCCTTAATAATTCACCCAGTAAGTAGTTTGCCAGTAGTTTACCTGTGTGTAATTTAGTCTCTGGATTAAAAGCGACTACCCTCTGAGGAGGTCTGTTAAAGAACATTAGTGAACAAATTGTCATGAAGACCACAAAACAAATCAGATGGAGACAAAGTGGTTGAAGTTTAAAGCAGAGTTAAGCTACAAAACAATATCTCAAGCTTTGAATGTCTAATGGAACACTCTTCTAACATTTAAAAATGGAAAGGTTATGACACAACTGCAAACTGCTATCGAGATAGGGAGGGCAAGGAGAACATTCAATCTTGAGAGAAGCAGCCAACAGGCCCTTTGTAACGCTGGAGGAGATAATCAACCTAGGTGGAATAATCTGTTGACAACTATTAGCATTGAACTGATCAAATTTGGTCTATAGGAAGAGTGACATACAGAAAGTCAGGTTGAAAGAAATTCAGGAGGCATCCGAATCACCATTAGCTGCAGGCCATGTATGGGATACAGCAAATATGTGGGAGAAGTTATTCTGTTCAAACGATAACAAAACTGAACTTCTTGGCCAACATGGGAAACCAACACTGCACAGATCACCCCTGCAGTTTAACAAAATAAAGGCAGCATCATTATGGGAGGCTTTTCTTTGGTAGAGACAGGGAAGCTAGTCTGTGGGGATGGGAAAATGGGTAAACTTACATGCAAGAAAGTCCTGAGAAATAAGCTTTTCTCAAAAAAACATTGAGACGGCACACAAGGAAATGTTGTAGGTCAGGGTTGTCCAAAGTCTGTCCTCAAATGCCAGCGTCCTGCATGTTTTAATTCTCCCCTTTGGTGGTCGTACCTCCTCAGCATGTCATGCCTTATAGAGGCCTGGTAACGAGCAATCATTTGATCCAGAAGTGTTGAACCAGGGGCAGAACTAAAACATGTAGGATTCTGACCCTTCAGGACTGACTGCACATAATTGGTGTAGGTCAGCATATATTTATATGGCCTAGTCAGGGGTCCTCAAATCCAGTTCTTAAGGGCCGATAACCTACAACTTTTAGATATTCCTCGTCCAACTCACCTGGATCAAATGGCTGCATTACCTGCTCGGTAGGCAGTCAAGTTGTCAGTCTTGCTAATGACATCATTACTTGATTCAGGTGTGTCGAAGCAGAGACGTACATAAAAGTTGCAGGACACGGGCCCTTGAGGCCTGTTTTTGAGGACGCCTGGTGTAGTGCTAAATCAAATTGAGCAATTGCTTAAAAAAAGCAAACAAAAAAAGACTTGAAGACAGATATTCATAGATTACGCCAAACTAATCTAACTGATCTTAAGGTGTTCTGCGAAGATGAATGAGCAAAGCAATTAATCTCTGGATGAGAAAAGCTAGTAGAGACACACCTCAAATGACTTATAGCTGTAGTTGCAGTGAAAGGAGGTTCAAAGTTTTCACTCAGAGTGACCGAATATAAATCCACACCACAACACTGCATCATTTCCCTTTAGCTTCCCAATTATACCTTTGGTTTGTGGTTGTAATCTGATAAAAGGTAGAATTGTTCAAGGGATCTGAATAGTATTGCAGAGCACTATAGTTCTAGTAATGCTTCATAGCTATAGTTAATTTATTTGTTCACTTTTTCCTCTTCCAGGGGTCCATCATTAGCAGTCCGCACACACGTCGGAGACCTACAACAGCACGTGAGGGCTCCTCCCGCACCCATCCCTCCATCCCCAACTCGGCATCAACGTCCATACTTGGGTCGCTCTTCGGCAGCAAGCGGGGGAAGCCCTCGTCTCAGAGCCAGCCCCCTCTGCTGCCGCCCGGCCACCCCACCCTCATATCGCACAAGCCGCACCCAACCAACCTGCACCACACGGCCCAGGTGGTGCACACGGTGCAGGCCCAGCTACACGGCCCACATCCCCAGTACTGCCAGGTCCCGCAGAACCCCCCGCCTTACCACCACCACCACCACTACCACCCACCTCCCCACACACAGTACCACCAGCACCCAGCCTACTCCTCACACTCGCACCACCACTCGCAGCACGGCCACTACAGCCAGCACTCTCACCACGCCCAGCACTCTCACCACCACGGCCAGCAGGCGGGCCCAGCACACGGCGGGCACAAACCTAAACACAGTGGCATCAGCACCGTAGTGTGATGCTCCTCACGCAGAGACGGGAAGACAAAGGAGGAAACTTTATGAAGGAAGGACAATCGCTCACACCAAAGGGACTGACAGCATAACTCTATGGCCTGTCCACTGTGTTTCCGCTGCTGTGCTGGGAAGCAGTCACACCCAGACACCGCTTTCACTTCCAGGTCAAACTGATATGCAGGATAGAAAACGGATTCAAATCTTCCAATAGGGGCCTTCACTAGTTTGCCTGATTTGGGGCTTCTGTGTGTGGAGGGTTTGGGTGGTCTGCACAGGAAGATGCTCTTTAATTTCCACAAGCTCCAACCTGCTGCTTTATCCCTGCATTTACTGCTCCTACCATTACATAATCAGGAGGAAGGATGCCCTACGATGAGAACATGTTTGACTGTTTTTTCACAATTTCAGAATTTCAGCTGTTCAGTCTTTGGTTTTTGCAAATCCTGCCATCATGTGAATGCTATTTGTTGTCGCCTCCTCTAGAGCTCATATATAATACAAAAAAAACGTAGATATAAGCATTTCACACTGTCAGCGGACAGCTAAACAACTCATAGTAGTTCTAGTGCTGTATTTACTGTACACGACAGCTATGCGTTTTGTGTCTTAGCTCTCATTAAATAAATGTGCCAATTATTAACGCATAATCTATTTAGTCGAGACTTCATGTACAGTATATTGTGTGTAAAGTAATTTGTAAGATTATACTTACAATTATTATCAGCAAAAATGGCGTCTATCAGTATTAAGCTGACTCCAGTGATGGGTTGTAGATCTGAAAAAGGAGCAAACTCCCATTCTGCCCAGGCCTGGTCCGGTCTACGTATGATCTGTTTTAAAGGGTTTTTTTGCCTTTCTGGTGAATACAAAAAAAACACAAAAAAAAACACCCAAAACAAAGCCCATAGATGGCAGCTGCTGTACATTTGACATCTAAAAACACAGTTTGAGCAGAGCTGAACTGCTGAAGGAGATGTTTCCCCTAAAAAAGCGCTCAGAATGAAGAATTTAGTGCAAAACTATATTTTTAAAAGGTAAAATTTCTGTTTCTGTTACAAATAGTCTGAAATAAAGTCAATATGCAGCGGCTGTTTTCTTTGCTTTCGAAATCAATTGAGAAAATATCCTGAAATCTTTGTTTTTGCCTTGTTCAGATTATTATTTTCATTCGCCAACACGACTTTGGTGGATTTCTTTTTTTTTGTTTTTCTATTAAATGTGCAATATCTTTGTACTGATTTTGTACATCAAGAGCAAGCAAGGTCTCCCCTCCTGTTTGAGCGTTTGTCATTTTGCGTCATTATTTATTTATTTTCTCTTTGACCCCATGTTTGCGTCGTTTTCTCTCTGTAAATTGTCCGCCTATCCTCGTGGTCTTATGAGGGGTACAGACTTGGAGCTCAGTGGAATGTCTTGTAAGGGTTTTGTTTGTTTTGCATGTAATGTTTTTGATGTGAGGCTATCCTCTGCACATTGTATAACAAATCAGTGTTACCATGGTAAGTTTAAGTGCAATCATGCAGGCTTGTACTTGAGGGTGAAAGTCTGTCGTCTTGTTGTCCAGGATGAGATTCAGGTGAAAAAAAGAAACTTTTTCTTTGTTCTTTTAAAAAGACGTAAAAGTACCTAGACACTTCAGAGTGGAAAGAAGAATGTGTGTATATATTTTAATAAAAAGGAAACTGAAATATTTCGCTGGACAAGCACATATAAAAGGACAGTTCAATTTTTTTCAGGAATTGCAGTTATAACCTACACAAATGCAAGCTAAACAGAAGAACTGGGTATATGTAAAGATTATCTTTCTATATTCTACAAATAAGAGTCTATTCTAGTGTGTAAATTAGTGACAGTAAGCTGTTTGTCCCAATATTCAGGTTATAAAATGTATTTTAATATTCATGAAGAAATCCACAGAAGTTGGGCTCACACATTATCTTATTTTTGTTTTTCCTTTAGACGACAGACATATCACACGCGGGACATTAATGATACGCTGAATGTGTCTTTTTCTGATAATTTCATATCTTTGCTATAATTCTGAAATTTTTGGAAATGGTGTGAAACTGATGCAACTGTTTATTTTGGTGTGTTGTCGTGCTTTAAATGTTTGAGGTTTTTTTGTTTAGATTTTTTTTTTTTCAAAAGTACCCCAACAATGCACTGCATGGATCTGATGCATCATGCGTCCTATTCACTGTGAGCTGATGGGGAAGAGATCAGCCTATAACATGTTGGACTTCTTTTCTTCTTCTTTTTTTTTTTTTTTGGTTTTGAATAAGTTGGAACTTTACGATGGTGGCGTGTCCTTGTCGTTCCATGTTTTTTGCCTGGTAGTCATTGAAGCTCAGCATGCATTTCATCAACAAAGCCATTTTGTAAATTACAAACATGGAAGAAAAAGAAGAAAAAAAGAAAACATTGCACTTCCTCGCTGAGGGCTTACATTGTGTAAATAGAGGAATCTGTTGTGCAAGCTGATGAACTGCTTGATTAGAAAGTTCAGCTTTCTGAAGACTGTAAAGGGACCAAAACTGGGGTAAAAGGAGATGTACATAATGTCTATACTTCCAGTGCTCTACTCTGACATCTGCAGTTGAGAGCAGGATGTACATGTCGCCTCCTGAAAGGATTGGAGCAGTGCTGATTGAACCGATCGACTCTCTCTTCCTCCAGCAGTTGTGAACTGAGATTTGCTGTGGAAATCAAAACCAGACTGTTATAGGAAGTGTGCTGCCATCAATTACATGCAGTTTTCCTTTCATACATACAAATACATACAAACACATGCACACACACACAAACAAATGTACACACAACCGGCTGCGAGCTGTTTGATCTGACGAGTGACATGTTTTGAAGAAAGGAAACGACAGGAATGGCCTCATTTATATGTGCATTCTGTTTGTACAGTGAATAGTGAGTCAGTAAGACCCCAGTTATTGTAAAACTTCAACTGTGACAATGTTGAGAACGCAAAATAAACAAATATATGACTTATGGTACATTGGCTGTGTTTCTCCATTGGTCAATTTTGCCATTCAGGGTGGAAGTTAATGGACTTCTTTGTTGTAGCTTGCTGTAAAACAAAGAATGAGTTGGGAAACAGATATTTACACAAATGGTGAAAGTAAAACCTTTTGCTTTTCTCTACATCTGAAGATAATATTTGACTTCACTTTTCCAGTTTGCAGTTAGAATGATCCAAATTATTTCTTGTTGCTAAATGCCAGAATAATGACAGATAAAAAACAATTATTATTATTATTCCGGTGCATGAGTTTGGTTACAATTTTGTAGTATTTGGTAGAATTGTCTTTTAGGTTGTATGACTTGTCTTGCATCAAATGCTTTTGACAGTTTTTCCATTCCTCCTGACTAGGCAGGTGTGACTGATTCAAGTGTGTACACTTCAGTCCATTTCTTAGATCAGCATCTTGTTCAGACTCCCCCTCCCGTGTTTAAACTTCATATACAGGAACTTCTGCAGGCCCGTATGTAATGGATAGTGAAAAACACATTTGACAAATTAGACCAATTATACCTACTCATTTTATTAAAGATTATAGTATGCCTCTTCTTTATGTACAGTAATAAAACAAGATATGAATCTTTGCTTTTAATATCCTGTCCTGACATCGTTCTTTAAAGATTGAATTTGAAATCTATAAAAAAACGATTCTGCATGCAATATATTGGTTATGTCCTTGGTAAAAATGTTTGAAAGAGAAGGGACACAACCAGGTTAGAAAATTCAAATCCCCTCAGCTAAAGTGAGATGTTTAGTGGATTGGTACTCAAATGTTTGTGACATTTGACGATTTTCATCAAAAGAATAGTCACATTTAATTTCATTTCCAATATTGCTTCAGTTTTGATCTGGAATAGAAAAGATTCAGGAACTTTAATTTCCACAACAGGGGAGCATTAAACATCACTTTCTACATTTCCACTAGAGGGCATCTGTTAAATTTAAATCAAGAAAAATTGGGACCCTGCACTGTTATGCCACCTATAGGTCAGAAGTATGACTGCAGCATTTCTTTGGTGGAAGTGTATAATCTTACTTTTCTAAACTGCATAACTGAAGCGTATCTTTAAGCTCAGATGGTGTAGGCTTTAGCACATAAAACCTACACCATTTGTACTTTTCCATTATCCCCATCCTCAAGCCATGCAGTGAATGGTTACAGTGCATTCACTGCAGGGTTGTTTGGAAAGCCTCAGCTAACATATTCATAGATAACTCTTATCACTTCAAAGCAGATGGATTTCCTTCATGTCATGTGAACTATAACTGTGCGGTGCTACTGGTGCATTCCTCACCCTGACGCCGTTCAATTTATATCTCTGTGCTCACTACGCATCCGTTAGGAGGGGGAAATGTTTCAGAAGATCTTCCTAATGCTCAAACTGGACAATAGCAGACAGTTCATAAGGATGACTGACAGCAGCAGAAGAAATCTTGAGATTGGCCTGACACAGAAAGGTTTGTTTTTTTTTTATTTCTGAAGTCAAACTACTGTTACATTTTTTTCACTTGTTGTGTTTAGTGATATTTATTGAAAGTTATAGGCCTAGCCCTTTTTGGTCTTGACAGTGTCAGTCAAAAAAATTTAAATAAACTCGTCATCTGCATGAATTTCATAGAAATTTTAAAATGTCCATTTTTCATCTGAATCATTTTTGAGGGGGGGGGGGGGGGGGGTGGAAATATGATTTTAAAAAAGGGGACTTTATTGTTTCCACACAGGGTCAAAATTATGCATACACTCCACTAACATTTGTTGCAGATAAACATAAATTGTAGTCATCAAAAAGATTCTGGCAAAATTCATAATTCTGGCTGAATATGTAACTTGTATTCCTTTGCAATTGGTAAAATCAATTAGAAGTGGATGGTGTCCCAGCATACAAGTTGATCCCACTTTAAAGCACATTCCAGAAGTTTTTGTATTACTACATTTCAGACCAGGGACATTTCATCTGTCCTGAAAACCAGTTTTGATGCAGGTTTGGGATGATTGCCACTTTGGAACACATAGTGATGAGAACATTTTTACTATTCAGCTGTTCGTTTGAGAAGAGTCACTTATCTACCTTTAGATAAGTGAATACTATTTTGCTGTTTTCTGGCCAGTCACCAATCTTTAAAAAGCCTCACCTGCCAATTTTGATTTTGATTGATAATTAGTTTTTATAACTGATACACCAAGGTGTTATAAGATCACAATATGCCTCCAATATTCCAATCTTCTTTAATTGAAAAAAAAAAAAACGTTGAACACTACTCATGAACTAATACAAAATTGTTTTTGCTGCACACAGTAGTGCTTTCATATATAAAACATACATGAAAAGTTTGCACATGACCTGGTGGCCAGGTCTGTCAGTCAGTCCTCTCTCACAGCAGAGCAAAAAAGGACAGTGGCTGATTTTCAGAGCTTTGTGAAGGTAGATAAGATTAGGGGATGAGATTGATTTCACATGCAGTATGGGCCGATCATCGATCACTCAGAATTAAGAAAACCTGGGTTGCTCAATCAGTGAACTCATACAGTCAAATCGGCTCACCATGATGCATTTTTTAGGCCATAAAAAGTCATTTTGATTCCTCCAAACAGCTCAATCTTTGGACATATTTAGAAAACATCTGGCTTTATAATGTGGGCAATAGATTGCAATTTTGCTGGAAGACATCATTTTTGGAACAGGTGCTTCCTCCCTGGTCAGCTCTGTCTTAATCCTATAAATGCTGCACATTCTTCACTGCAGACTGTAGTTCTGGTATTGAAGCATCTTTCAGTTTATGACAGACTTGAACCTGAAGTGGTTCTTGTTTTCGATTTCCTTGGTTTTGATTTTAATTTCTTTTTATTTAATTTCCCTTTGGGATCAATAAAGTCTTTTTGAATTGAATTTGAACTGATTTTTGAAAAATTGTCATAAATATTATTTCATTGGAGTGTGACAGTTTGAGTCAGTTTGAGTGAACTTTGACACAATGGCACAAGGACCTAAAAACATACTTCACAAGTATTTTTTAATGACTCAAAGATCCCATCTTCAACTTTGTCAGTTTCCTGGACCAAATCATTGAACAATATTATCCTCTTCATTTTCCATCCCATAGATAATTCTTCAGGTTTGCACTTCTATGTTTAACTTTTTGTTGAGTACATGTAGCCACTAACAGAGCCATACCTACAATTAACTTTTCTTTAACATAGAAAGTACTTCTGGACTAGTGCTTTTGTGTTTAGTTTAGGTTCTGTGTTTCTTTAGATAACGGTTTACCAACTGACAAAATATATCTACTACCTTTGATTGTGTGGTTTTATTATTAGCCTTGACCTGCACTGTATGCAATTGGCCACAAATTTGACTCTATGTTTTGACTAGATAGTTACAAATTGCAGTTATCTGAACTAAATTTGTTCAACGAAATTTGGAGCTAATTTATTGCTGTACATGTATAAATTGAGCCTATCCAGGTGCCCTTAGCTGATATCTCTTACAATTTGGTGCAACATAAATGTGATGAATTACACCAAAGTGATAGAAGAGAGTTCAAAGTTGGAGATGGAGTGTCACTCTGACCTGATATCTTTTTAAAAAATTATTTAAATGTTTGTGTCGGGAAACCAGCTGGTGTTAACAAGTTCAACTATTTCTAACCTTAAGAATGGTCAAATATCCAGCCAGAATTACATGCAGATCTTGCTGACAGCTACAAAAAATGTGCTTAGCTATAAATCTTAAGGGACATTACACTAAATATTAACTGCAGTACATGTACATAATATGTGGGTATAGTTTTGTCTCTAAAGATTTTTTTTTTTTGCATATGTTAAACACCCAAATTAAAAATGTAATTCATGCTCAAGATGTGCATGAACCTTATGAGCTGAACTGTACAAAACCTTTTATATTGAGTTGTAATAATTACTATTATTATTATTATTATTATTATTATTATTATTATTATTATTATTATTATTATTATTATTAAGCCATTACTTGTTCCTACAGGATGCTGCTCCACAGTGTGACCTTAGCTGTTTATCTTCTCCTGACCTCATCAAGTGCCCAGGCAACTGTCCAGTCCTGTGTGTTTTCAGAGCTCCAGCCATCTGGGTTGAGAGTCAACTGCAGCTCTTTAAATCTCATGGAGTTGCCTCATCTGCCTTCAGAGACCACAGAACTGTTTGTGCAAGACAACCAGCTTACCTCAGTGCCACCAGGAAAGTTTGACCAGTTGACTAACCTTAGAAAGGTGTCCCTGTCTCTGAACCCGTTCCGCTGTGACTGTAGCATCCAGTACCTGAGGTACTGGATGCTGAAGAACAGGGCTGTTGTCTCAGAGGAGCCTTTATGTTCCAGTCCAGTCTCTGTAGCTCAGAAAGCCATCACTGATCTAAGTGATACCTACTTCTCCTACTGCACCTTTCCACGCTTACATCAAATAAGCACCTCAGGCTGTGTTTATGTCTCTTACAACACCATTGCATCGGTGATGCTGTGCTGCATTATTATTCTGCTTTTGTGGAGCTTAATACTTGCCAGAAAATCTACTTTCACCATATACGTGGAAGAGCGACATTCAGGATTTCAGGCGGACTCTCTGCGCTCACTGAAACCCAAACACAGGAGGAGGCTGCACACAGAACTGTCAGGGCTCAGCGCCGACTCTGGTTCTGTCATTTTGTCAGAGGACTTGGAGAGGCCTCTTATCAACACGGAGTTACTTTCACAAGTGCTAGAAACATTACAGAAGAAGCACAATATAAAGATAAAGGCCACTTAACAGACTTTTATTCATACTTTAGCAGAGCTACAAATAAGTAAGAAGTGGGAAGTGAGGCTGTGAGTGTTTGCAAAGACGCTAGATGGGTTTTTATGATTTGTTTCCATTCTAAATGGCACCAGCCTATTTATCAGAAACTTCACCTCTGTGAGTTTTATTTAATTTGTTTTTATATTTTACGATCCAAACTAATTTTGCTTAAATAAATGTGAAAATTTGCTTTTGAATTTTTCTTCAGTTTCTTACAATCAATTCCAATTTGCCTTCTGCTATCAATACTAAACTATTTACCTTCCATAAACATCCTAATGTAGGGATACTTACTATTATTTTTCACAATTTATTATGATCACATGTTTTCTTTTTCTCTAATAGCTCTTAAGGTTTTCATTGAACAATGACTTTTTTCTTACCACTCTTCCACAAAAGCCTGATTTGTGTAGAACATGATTATTAACTGCCTTGTTCTCAGAGTCTCCTCCAACTTTACCTAAAACCTTTTTACTTCTTTAAATAACATTCTCTGTTGTGTCTATCAATCTAAGTGGGAAACCATATCTGGGTAGGTCCCAAATAACACCTATTTCCAGATAGATTCAATAATGCTTCAATCAATCAAAGCTTGGTGTAATGTCTGTAATGTTCCTTCAGCTCCATGATGCTGTTTGTTCACTGATGTTCTCTAACAAACCTCTGAGACCTTCACTAAGCAAATGCAATTATACTGAGGTTAAATTGCACACAAATGGAAACACTTTACTGTTTTTGGTAACTTCTGAATCTCCTAAATAAAGTAGATTTTATTTAGGAGTTTAACAGTAAAAAGGTTAAATACTTTGTTACACTTATTAGAGTTTTATTTATTAAAAAAATAATCTGTTTTTTCCCTTTCTACATCAAAAATTTGAGTTTTGTAAGACAAAAGGGAAGGTCAGTACAGCCTACTAGCCTGTGCCTGGACATAGCATGTTTTCTTCATTGGATGGACTGATTTGGTTTAGCTCATAAGCTATGTTGACTGGTAAACATTAACGTAAATCAATGGAGCACCAAGTGAGGGAATCCTAATCAAGTTCGACAGTACAGACAATTCATCAAAGGAAACACCAACCATTGTTTGTTGCTTTTTGCAACTGTTTCATTTCTGTGTGTGCATGGGCTTAAGCTGGATTTAAACCAAAGTCAGTCAAATAATTATGTTGGTTTCTCACGCTACTGCCTTGAAGGTCACAGCTTGCAAAATCTGTTCCTCCTAGTGGTCAGTATTTATTACATAACACAGAATGAGCTGAAACAAAAGATTTTAGAATGACTAAAAAAAAACAAAAAAAATATTTAAGTACAGACATTAACATGTCAAAGAATTGTAATTCTTAAAGGGGGCTGGGTATTATGTAAAAACAACTTTTTTAGCTTTACATCATGTTATGATGTTGTTCCCTCATCAAAAACATACCAGGTGTGACGCTTTGACTCTTTCATGCATGTTTTAGATATTCTCTGCCATGTTTAAAAGAATGGCCGCCTCTTAAAGAGACAGAGGCCCAATTTCAAGACATCAAATTGTGAAGTACATTTTTTTTAAGTTATGTTTGGTATATACAGCATTTTTATAACAACTGAAGTTGGAATAGTTACTTGATTGTGCTATAAAATTGCTCTAAACAATTGCCTAAATTTTGTATATTGATTGAACAGACACTGTTTCTGTCATGTGGTGTGGTGCGGGTTGGTGAGGCAGACGCTGTAGACCCAGGTAAGATGAATATGATGATGAATTTAATTATAAATAAGTCCAGCAACAAGAAGCAGGCACAAGGAAACACTGACGAAACATAGACGAGGACCCGACCAGGAACAAAGAACACAGGTGGAGTTAAATACACGGGAGGGTAATCACAGAACGAGACACACCTGGGAACAATCAAGGGGAGGACAGGACAACGAAGAGACTAAGGACACAGAAAACTCTAAATAAACACAGAAAAACACAGATCCTGACAGTACCCCTCCCTCAAGGGCGGCTACCAGACGCCCAAAAAAAAAAACCACAACAAGGGTGGGCGGAGGGGCGCCGGATGGGGGGCCAGAGTCCAGAAAAAACAAAAACACAACAAGGGTGGGCGGAGGGGCGCTGGACGGGGGGGCCAGAGTCCAGAAAAACAAAAAACTACCCACCATCGTGGGCGGAAACACAGGGAGGGCCAAGAGTCCAAAAACAACAAAAAACTACCCACAGGGTGGGCGGAGGCAAAGGAGGCGGGAACCACGGAAGTGGTCCGGCGGTCGTCCGCGGCGGCGGGAACCACGGAGGCGGTCCGGCGGCCGTCCGCGGCGCTGGAGGCGGGAACCACGGAGGCGGTCCGGCGGCCGTCCGCGGCGCTGGAGGCGGGAACCACGGAGGCGGTCCGGCGGCCGTCCGCGGCGCTGGAGGCGGGAACCACGGAGGCGGGAACCACGGAGGCGGTCCGGCGGCCGTCCGCGGCGCTGGAGGCGGGAACCACGGAGGCGGTCCGGCAGCCGTCGGCGGCGCTGGAGGCGGGAATGATGAGTCCCTGGGGCCGCCCACAGACGGCGACGACGAGCCCCCCGAGGCAGGCTCTCTGGTGGAGCACAGAGAGTCGGGGTCTCGGTCAGAGCACAGGGGGTCTCAATCGGAACACATGGGGTCTGGGTCTCAGGTGGAACACTGGGGGTCAGGGTCTCGGGTGGAACACTGGGGGTCAGGGTCTCGGGTGGAACGCAGAAGGTCAGGGTCTCGGGTGGAACGCAGAAGGTCAGGGTCTCGGGTGGAACGCAGAAGGTCAGGGTCTCGGGTGGAACGCTGGAGGTCAGGGTCTCGGGTGGAACGCTGGAGGTCAGGGTCTCGGGTGGAACGCTGGAGGTCAGGGTCTCGGGAGGAACGCTGGAGGTCAGGGTCTCGGGAGGAACGCTGGAGGTCAGGGTCTCAGGAGGAACGCTGGAGGTCAGGGTCTCAGGAGGAACACTGGAGGTCAGGGTCTCAGGAGGAACGCTGGAGGTCAGGGTCGGAACGCAGGGAGTCTCGGAAGGAACGCTGGGGGTCTGGGTCTCGGAAGGAACACTGGGAGTCTCGGAAGGAACACTGGGAGTCTCGGAAGGTGCGCCGGCTGGAACGCCGGCTGATTCGGCCTCGGGTGCGCCGGCTGGAACGCCGGCTGATTCGGCCTCGGGTGCGCCGGCTGGAACGCCGGCTGATTCGGCCTCGGGTGCGCCGGCTGGAGGTGAGCCGGAGCGGAGCCTCGGGGCCGGCTGCGGGGGCGAGCCGGAGCGGAGCCTGGGAACCGGCCGCGGGGGCGAGCCGCAGCGAAGCCTGGGAACCGGCCGCGGGGGCGAGCCGCAGCGAAGCCTTGGAACCGGCCGCGGGGGCGAGCCGCAGCGAAGCCTTGGAACCGGCCGCGGGGGCGAGCCGCAGCGAAGCCTTGGAACCGGCCGCGGGGGCGAGCCGCAGCGAAGCCTTGGAACCGGCCGCGGGGGCGAGCCGCAGCGAAGCCTTGGAACCGGCCGCGGGGGCGAGCCGCAGCGAAGCCTTGGAACCGGCCGCGGGGGCGAGCCGCAGCGAAACCTTGGAACCGGCCGCGGGGGCGAGCCGCAGCGAAGCCTTGGAAACGGCTGCGGGGGCGAGCCGCAGCGAAGCCTTGGAAACGGCTGCGGAGGTGACAGCTCCGGAAGGCGACGAGGGGCCGGGTCCACCGGCGGCTCACGTCGCTGTCTCCGGGCTGACCGTGGAGGTGGCGGCTCCGGAAAGCGACGAGGGGCCGGGTCTGCCGGCAGCTCACGTCGCTGTCTCCGAACGGGCAGCGGAGGTGACAGCTCCGGAAGGCGACGAGGGGCCGGGTCCACCGGCGGCTCACGTCGCTGTCTCCGGGCAGACAGCGGGGGAGGTGTCTCCGGAAAGCGACGAGGGGCCGGCTCCACCGGCGGCTCAGGTCGCTGGCTTCCCGGACGAAGGAATCTACGGGGGCCATATCCTGGGGGTGCCAACACCAGTCTTGTCCCCCGGAATAGCTCCCGCTGCAGGTCGGCGAGGGCTTCAGCTAGCTCCCTCTCCTCCCTGCCAGATCTCCGCCTCCCTCCGCTCTGCCTTTTTGGAGGGAACCTCACTCCAGCTGGGTCCATGATGTAAAAATAGCGTGCCTCACCGTACTTTCTGGTCGGGTCCTACTGTCATGTGGTGTGGTGCGGGTTGGTGAGGCAGACGCTGTAGACCCAGGTAAGATGAATATGATGATGAATTTAATTATAAATAAGTCCAGCAACAAGAAGCAGGCACAAGGAAACACTGACGAAACATAGACGAGGACCCGACCAGGAACAAAGAACACAGGTGGAGTTAAATACACGGGAGGGTAATCACAGAACGAGACACACCTGGGAACAATCAAGGGGAGGACAGGACAACGAAGAGACTAAGGACACAGAAAACTCTAAATAAACACAGAAAAACACAGATCCTGACAGTTTCCCTTCTATTGTATCCCCAAGTCAAATACAGTTAACCTAATTTTAATGCTGTAATACATAGCTGAAATTAAAATAAATGTCACTTCACTTTTGACAAAAAAGTTGTCAAATCCATCTATACTTGCTTATTATGGCAGAGTTGGGCAGGGTAGTGGGGAGCTCCTTGCAGAATACACCCACCTCGGACTCCATCATGGGTCCTTCTTGCTGCAAGACATGCTAACTATTTCACCACTATTCAGCCCATGTTATCCAATTTAATGCATAATCAAGAGAACATGTTTATTTGCTCTTTTTAAGAATTTGCTAATAATGTGTCAGAGGAAAAATACACACTAAGTTCACTTTGCAATTATTCTTTATATTCTTTCCCAAGGTAAGGTAATTACAGCAAAAATGAGTTGGTAAAGGCTTTACGTGTGACTTAATTGATGTGCTGTTAGCTTTTGTCTCTGGAATAAAAATCTGAGAGCATAAAACAGAAGTTGGACACTAAACAATACACGTTATGGCAGGAAAACTGTAACTTTTAACAAAAGTCAAGAATCTGTGCAAATATTGGTTATGGCTCTCATAGCAACACAAAACGTGGATTGACAATACAATTTAAGGAACAATATTGCACATCAAACATCTGGAATTACAGTAAGACTATTCCTCTTGTGTTCATGCATAGATCTTTAAGGGTAAACTGAGTAAACATAGGTCTAAAAAGGGAGTAAAGAAAGTCAAATTTTCTTGTAATACACTCTCCTAAAACACTGGTAAAATCTTGTACTCTAGAACAGCTGATCATCTAAAAACTAACCATGGTCAAATAAGGCAGCTATAACACGTTTCCAAACGAAAAACACACTGTTAAAGACGATACTGAAACCAAATGGTGGTCACAGTTAAATGATTCATATTCTCTTAAACTTGTCTTTAGATTTAGATTTTTAGAAGATGATCTATATTATGTTAATGCCCTGACTGTCAGTTCATTACTCAAAGTCCACAGTGATGCCCTTCCAACAGCTTCTTGCATTAAGTGGTGCGTTCCCAGCTTAATGCTGTACCACACGTGTGCTCGTATGGCACAGAACCTTTCGGGACTCAAATCACTAACGAGGCACAAACTTTTCCTGCTGGAAGATGAGGTCCACAGCTTCTGCCACATCCTGCACAATGTAGTTTGGCTCCACCAGCGCGGGGTCAAACCTGAAGTCCCGGTGACCGTGGAACACGGTCTCTTTGATGCAGCGACTTGCGTCGGACGGCACCTCTGCATTGGGATTGTAGACCCCCGTGCAAACTAGGATGGACTTACAGGAGGTGGCAGAGGGCAGAGCAAGCTCACTTTCCCACATGCTGTCGAACTCCTCCTCCCCCCCGGGCATGGCGGTGCTGGACCCGGTGGCAGCCACCACCTGGGCAACAGCTTTAGGGTTCTTAATAGAGGCTCTCTCCTCCAGGAAGCGATTGTACATATTGGCTCCGTATATATCAGTCATGAGGTTATCACTGGAAATGGAAAAGGAGGGAAATTAAAATAAATAAAAATGCCACAACAGGTTTGTCTTCTATTGATCTGTTTAACTATGATAGTAATGAAAAATAGGGAACAGTTACAGAATCATACTACCTTGCAGATGTATTGATACCCTCTGAAGGTTTTTTTTTTACCTTTTATCTTGTTATAGCCCCAAAATTCAGTGTGTTTTATTGGGATTTTATATGATAGACCAACACCTAGAAGGACGTCACAGTAACATGAAAGGAAAAGGATATACAGAGGGGTGACCCTGAGTGGTATTTGTTATTCAACCTTAAGAAATAAGAACATTGTCAGTTATATATAAGAAGATATGATGCCCACTGATGAGGTGTATAAAACAAATTCACTTTGGAACAGAAATACTGTTAATACAGTCACCGTCCAGAACTGGGTTCCACTCAGCACATCTTAAGGATGACACTGAATGAAACAAAGAATGGCGTGTGTGTTTTATCTATCCCTGATTCTATGCTCTGGGTAAGAGATGCTGACCTGTCTTTATCAGCTTTATATGTATGTGACTGTCACCAGCCTTATATTTTATGGTTATGTAAGCATGCAGCATTGTGTGGTTAAAGCATATGAAAGTGATAGAGGAAGGACACGGAATTATACATCCACAAGGATGGTGTGGCATTTATTTGTATTTAGCGTCCGTGAGTCAACACTTTGTAGACCCTACTTACACTGCAGATGTATGTCCACCAGCTCTACTGCAGCAGAAATTCAAATATTAGCTCATTCTAATACATGTTTCAATATTCCATGTTTGTGTTCAGGGTGATGTGCAGTGTAAGGTTTCCACTACTCTCAGACCAAAAGGTTCAGTTTTGGTCTGATTTGACTAGAGCTCCTTCTTCCATTCATTCACTTTGTCTCCTTTATCAATTGTGGCAAACTGGACATTTTATTACTTTCTTTCACCCACTCTTTATATAATGCAGAATTAATAGTCAGAGTTCTTGCATATCAGTTAAGGTGCCCATGTTTAGATAGATTTGCAGGTGTCCCATACCCCATTATTATTTTTGGACGATGGATTAAGCAGCACTTGTCCAAATGTTCAAAGGTTGGGGCATTGTTTCATAACTTAGTCCTTCTTTAAACTTGTCCATAATATTTCCCTCGCCTATCTGCTGTGTTCTTTGCTCTTCACAAAGCTGTGTGTTCACTAATGTTCTCTAACAATCCTCTGAGGCCTTCACGCAACACATGAATTTCTAATGTGATTAAATTACACAAAGGTGAACTTTATTTGCCAATTAGGCAACCTCTAAAGCCGACTGGTTGAACTAGTTGAACATATTTAGAATTATGCGTACGAGTAAAATGGGAATACAATAAAGTTATTATATGCATTACTTTGTGTAGGTCTATCCAATAAAATCCCAATGAAAGTAAATGATGTTGTTAAGCCCGTGGCAATAAATCAATTAATTGCTTGATAAATTAAAACGAGCTCAATAATTTAAATTTGCAGTAATTCTTTGTTGTTCTTGTCTCTCTCTTTTTCCTCCTTACTGGATGACAAAAGCTTTGAGTCCGATGCTTTGGTCTCAACTATCCCCCTTTGTGAAGGGCAATTTTGTTTACGGAGACTTTAGTATTCATTTTATTTGTCATTTTAATTGTTTGTTTACTTATTTTATACATTTAAGATGTCTTCCAGTTCCAGAAATAAATGTTTGTTGGAAATTAAGGTTTATTGTTTATGTTAAAGTGGTCTTAAAACAATACTATCAAATTAACAAGCTACGAGTTAAACTGAAACATTAGTTGTAGTTACTCAAACAGGCTTAATTATTTTTCTCCATTTATTCTGTCAGTAAATTATTGTCGTACCATTTCAGTCAGTAGTCTTTGGCTTTCTTTCTATTTTTTGATTACTTAGGTGGGAACTGTCGTTAGGATTGCCTGTAGAGATAAAAGGCCTCACCCTATAGCATAAAGGGAAGTGATGGGAAGTTTCCATTGCCTCTGCATGGCCTGGCTTCTGATGAGATACTCCGCAAAATGGTAGGTCAGCTCGCTGGGCTTTCCCATGAGTGCGTCGTACTTCAGGTCTTTGCCAGTTATCTTTTTATAAATGTTCTCCAGGCACACAAGAAACGTTCCATGGCCAAACCTGAAAAATAAAAATAATAGTAACTAAAAAAACTAAACAATATTTGATTTGTTAGCTGTAAACATTAACAAAAAACACCCCTGTGTCA
Source organism: Xiphophorus maculatus (assembly GCF_002775205.1). Classification (NCBI taxonomy): domain Eukaryota; kingdom Metazoa; phylum Chordata; class Actinopteri; order Cyprinodontiformes; family Poeciliidae; genus Xiphophorus; species Xiphophorus maculatus. Next base: position 21,137,486 of record NC_036443.1, read on the forward strand.
ACATCAGTCTTTACAAGAAGATTACCTTGGAGAGTTTGCCTCTGCCATCCACATCAGGTCCATGTTGCAGGCCAACAGGGGGAGGTGAGGTACTGCATGGGTTTGGTGAGGACTGTTGAGGTTACCGTGGGTCAATAAAATATCAATTATCAGCTGCAGGTTTGTCTCCCATCGGATTGGCTCCCCGAACAAAACCACAGCTGCACATAAGGTTAAATCAATGAATACAACATCTGAGATGGCAAAAATATAACACTGAGAAGGAAATGCAAGAACATTTGTTCATACCTTCAACTGTAGGAAGGCTGACAACAGGAGTGGACTGAAACAAAAGAAAATAATCTCAATGCATTTTGTTTTATATGATAAAACATATTTATTATATAATTAAGATATGGGGTTTTCTATGCAAAACATCTAATTTTCAGCAAATATTGCAATATCTCACCGGCAGTTTGGGACGTCTGTTGTGATCCACCATGTCCAGCAAGGGGTATGACTCCCTCACCATATCAATACTGACAACATTCTTAAAGCCAACACTAAGTACAGGAATTTAACAGAGAATTAGTTTAACCTTTAGGTCTTGCTTAAAAAATAAGAATTAAGAAGCAACGCGAAAAGGGTAGAATTTATTAATACTTTTTAGCAATTTCCAGGACAGGCCCCTGTCCCGACACCAGGACACATTTATCATGGAATTTCTTGAACATCCTCAGGGGACTATGGGACATGATGACTTGGTCTTCTGTAATCTGACAGTAGAGCAAGTAATGTTAGCAGAAACATCAGGGTAAACCAGATCAATCAAAAGGACAGAGTATGTTTTGTAACTCACAGGCACTCCCAGGATGTGAGAGATCTGGTCTGCTTTTGTTTGTCGGAGGCAGTTCCCTGCATTAGTGACAAAAACAACTGGCACCACAAACCTTCCCTGAGAGTCGACCAACTTCTCAACAGCCAATTTGGCTGCAGGGATTAGCATCCGTCCTCGGACGAGCACGCCATCAATGTCGAACAGCAGCCCAAATCTTGGCTGTGACTGAAGGGGAAAAAAGAGAGAAACTGTTGCATGATGTAAACTGCAATAAATACATAAGAAAATTATTGAGAAGTTGTGTAAAATTTGGTTTCAAAAGTTTGATCCAATGAAGATCAATGAAAAATCACAAAGATTACCCCTGCTAGGTAATTTCTTTTTATTACCAATTCAATCTGCACTCTGCCTCCAACTTCCACTCAAAGGTTGGTATTTCTCAATATGATGTTTAAGAATTCAGTAACCATTCAACAATTAGACATTACTTTTCATTTATCTCAATTATACTGTATATTGCCTTATTAGGCCACAAATGGTCTGCATAATGTCTATAATTGGTTTCCACTGCTATTCTTTACAACAGTTTAATGATTTAGTTAAGTAGGACATGCAGTAATAATAAGGGCCAGTTACATTTGACAGAATACTATGGCAATACAGCAGTACACTGGGGGATTATAAAACTGACGGGCTCTAATTTTGTCTCTCAGGATAATTGTGCCAATCAACAAATAATTTTTAAGAACTAAATTAGTATTTTATACAGTCATACAGAAAATTATAATCTAAATATTCTGTAGATGTCTTATGGAATAAAATATGTTTATTTATGTGACTAAGTTTAAAAAGTTTACCTAGATGTCAAGTAAAAAAAAAACATATATTTTGTGCTAAAGGTAATAAAGGAGTTTAAATTATTTTAAATGTGCTATTAAAGGTTCATCTGAAACTTTGAAATGAGAAAGCTTGAGTTTGATCCTACAACAAATCTGGAGTTTTGAGTTATGTGTTCTCTCTGAGAAGAGACCTTGGGAGCCCCCTGCGGGTCTGGGTGGCAAACAGCAGCAGCTTAGTTTGCTTGTACCTTTGGCCGGGTCTGACTATTACTGCATCACAAGTCATTCAAAGATTTTCCAATCATGTTTATAGCACATCAGAATGTGCCTTCCTATCATCTGAGGCAGAATTTCCTGGAAACAAACAATATATATACTGTATATATATAAACAATTGTCAGGACCCTCCTCTTGCTTCATTGTCAGCGCATCCAGGGTTCACAAAGTTCCGTGAAACATTTTACACCAACGCCTATTCGTTAGATTGAAACAAATCGCCGAAACTACTTGAAGGCCCACCCTGAGTTCAACAGCGTTATTGTTCTTCTGAGCCGAGGAGGAGCAACAGCTCGGACCGTACCTTGTTCACAGACTGAGTTCCGCAAAGCCCGCACCGAGAACCGACAATCCCAGCCTTGCGCCTGGCTTGACGGTTACTCACGGTGTGCAGGCCCCGGAATAACGGCAGGAGTCCCCTCATCTCCTTTGCTTACCCCTGAGGGGGTTCGAAAACAAACAAATAAAAAAAAACGGCGTGTATATAAATAAATGAAAACGACCCCCCAACATGAAGCTGGAGCCGGCTCACACCGGCCGCGCTGGCTGGCTGCTCGGCTTGTTTTTTTCTTTAAAATGTGACTGGAGCAGAGACGGTGACGCAGAGTGAAGAGGAGGAGGGTCTCTATGCGCTGCATCTGCACCGCAACCCCCGCTGCCATTTTAGACACCCGAGGTGGAGCTTGCCAGCTCTTATTCGGACAAACAGCGGATTTCATTCATCAAAACCAGTTTGAGATCGTCGTATGTTCTGCATGTAATTAACGGGGAGTTGTCCTCATGTCCTAAATTCACAAAAGAATCCCCCACATTAAGTGCAGCTGCCCAAAAAATTATATCGCTACATATTAAACTGGAAACATGGTTACTCTATGAATACAGTATTGCAAATACTTACGGGAGAACTACATAAAACTGTCACATTGTACCCCTGACAATGCATTTTGCTTAAAAAGTTTATATGGAAAGCAACAGCACTTAATGACGTTGCTTCTTTAACTTTACCAATAGATATCAAGCTGAATATTGCTGCATTTTATTGAGAATGTCCATGTTTGTAGGGTTTAATTTCATTACGTATTTCAGGACAACTTAATTAAAATTGGACCAATTTATTTTAAAAATGACATTCACATTTAAGCTGGTGCTGTATTAGTATAATTATAATGAAACGTTAAAACTTTGAAACATTTTGCAATGAAAATCAGACAAAAACACTCCTCCCCGTGCTCCTCCAGCTTTATTGATAGTTTAAAATTACATTTCTATTTTCTAGGACTTCAGTTGCACTTTCCTTCCGACTTAAAAACTGAGTACAAGCAAATGGTATTTATACAGTAGTCTAAGTGATATTGTACAAAAATAACATTTCGATTTCTGTGAAAACATTTGTCATTCCCAAATAACTCCTAATTCTGCTGTTCCGACGACTGTTCTTGATGTTAAATTTTTGCCAAGGTAAAAAAAAAAAAAAAAGAAAAAAAAAAAAGGAAACCAGAACATTTCCAAAGCCATTTTTTTTTAAAACAGAAAATCTACCTTGGACTACCAAAGTGATATTTAAATTGTAAACAGATTTCTATAAAAGAGCGTGTTTCTTTAATACCTCCAAAAATTTTTTTTTTCCATATCTTAGTAATATAGCGTTTGTTATCGCCCACTTGTAGCTGCTTGTAGGGCTGAAATGCATCATGTTATGAACTGTTTCCATGTCAAACTCTCTTGGCCAACTCATATTCCACTAAAACAAACCAAAATAACCACACATGGATGTTTGGTTTCCATTTACTCCTGTCTTCCATCTCATTTGACTGAGATGCACGTCCACAAGCTCAGAGGTCCTATAGATTCCCATATGTTTAGTCCCATTTATTCCTCACTGATCACCAGTGGCCTGGAAAGGGGGAGGTTCTTTAACAAAGCATTATACATAACACCGCTACCAAACTAAAACATTTTTTTGTATTGAATGCAGAAAGATATTTTTTATCACCCCTTTCTTTGTATTACATATCGAGAGGCTCACAGGCCTGGGACTAGCCTCTGTCAGCCAACCTTTGGCCAGTGAAGAGGATTCAGAGAAAATAATACAACCAACCATCAATCTGAAAAAAAAGGAGGGGCAACAGAGGGTGCTGATTATGCGGTTGCTTCGATGGTGCACTCTTTTGCCAGGTGGCCCGCCTTTCCACAGTTGTAGCAGTTGGTCTCGCTGGCTTTACTGCAGTGCACAGCGACGTGACCAATCTCACCACACCTAAAGACAAAAAAAATTAAAAATAAGAATTTTATATACTAGTACTAAAAAAAAAAAGCTAAGCAACTTCTTAAAAACTCCACTTACCGGTAACATTTCACCTTATCACAAAGCTTCTGGATGTGACCAAACCCACCGCAGGAGTAGCACTTCTGCTCGTTGGCGTGGTCGCAGTCACGAGCCATGTGGCCGGCTTTGCCACAGGTGTAGCAGAGCTGCTCTCTCTCCTTCCTGGGCTCCTTGCAGTCCCGGGAGATGTGACCACTCCTGTGGCAGTTGTAGCACGCTGGACACGAAGGAGGTGGTAAAAAAAGGGTTATCACTTTATCACCTGTGAAAAAACAACTAATACAGAAAATAAAAAGAAAAAAGAAATGTTACACACCATCCTCAGTTTGGTCACAGTCCCTGGCCATGTGTCCCTGGTCTCCACAGCGATAACAGAACAGCTCTGTAATGTCAAAAACAGTATGCAAAATAAGGGTATGTATGTTTTTTTTTTACATTTTTGGTTACTTGCCACTAGAACAATACTCAGTTTGTAATACTATTACAATGTATAAATATGATTAAAAACAATGAGTAGGGTCATATGATTGTTTTCAATTCATATTCTAAAACTAAATGGGACAAGTTCTGAAATCCTGAAAAAAAAAAAAAAAACATAAGATTGTATTATATCTGAAACCAGAATAGAATATGTAAAGGCCCTTAATAAAGCTCAAATATTTGAAACAATAATCTTATCCTCAATATGGAAAAAAAAAAAGAAATGGATACAGTACCCTTTCCTCGTCCCCGGCCCCTGCCACGTCCACGCGCACCACTGGCATTAGGACAATGCTTGACCCAATGACCAGAGCGGCCACATCCAAAGCACTCACTGTTGCTGCTCATCTCCATAACCTAAACAGAAAGAAAAACAACACAGAGGTAAACACTTCTCTCCAATACAGTCATTTCCTGGAAAATAGTAACAACTTTACTGACTACTTAAATTCGCAGTAAAATGTGCTTAAACTCACATGGACAACGTTATTTATTTATTTTTTTTTTACAAGTTAGGATTATAACTAAAATTGAATTTGAAATAAATTTGTCTATAAAGTTGTATTGACTTTCGTAAATGAACAGAATAGGCTTTGTAAGCGGCTAAGGAGAATATTTGTAGCAAATTAGAATATTTGTAGTAAATTGAAGCTACATAAATAAACAGAATCAAATAATTCTGATTGCTTTAGTTTCTAAAATACATATTTTAATTGCTGAGAACGTTATTTTTAACATGGCTCTTCAAGATTCAGTCAAACCAACAAAATGACTACCATGTGGGGTTCTACTCTATGATCGGGGAGACACATTCATCAGCTGCTGTGTCTATCATCAACCATCAGACTAACTACTGAGCTAACTTACAGAAACTTCCTCAGTGGGATCATGATGTGATCGCCATAGGTCGACCTTCTGTTTGCTGAAGACATCAGGTCAAGAAGAGTGGAAGTTAATGAAGCACTAACGTGAATACTAAGTAAGGTAATCAGGCTCCTAAAAATAGGACCTAGCATAAAGTCACAAAACCAGGAGGCTGCAACGTTTAAAACGGGCAACTTAAAAAACTCTCTGTTGAACTTATACGTTTATATAGGATAAATTCAGACACAATGAACTTAATCTAAACAACCCATGTTAGTGGAAATTTGCTGACTAGCAGAGGAATAACTGCGAGAGCACGCCGTGAGTAGCGCGTTGGTTGCATCGTGTTATGTGATGAAGCGTGTTCAACAGCAACAAAGCCGCAAGTCTAACCGTCTAAAACAGAAAACAAACACCTCGGAACGCATAAACGGATTAGGCATTCCAGGAATTTAGACAAGACGTGAGAATGCTAAATGTTTACCGGCTTGCAAAACAGAAAACAAAATGCCAAAGGTTGAAACTCCGCTAACGTTGGCCTAGTCACGTTGATTTTTCTCCTGCGTACTCGCGAGACAGTAGCGCCAGCTACGCTAGCTGCTAGCAAACACTAGCTCAACACCTCACGACCAAGAAACGCGCTTCGGTCGACGATCGAGCCACATTGCGCAGCAAGAACCAGACGATCCGTCATTAATTGTAAGAAATATACACAATACACGCATTTTGGTGAGCATTCGGGGAAATATGCCTTGAAAACAAAATTTCCCGCCAGGGCGCACACACCAAAGTCGTTGTGATGAGCTAACGTTAGCAGGCCGGGCTAACAGCCCGTTGCTAGAGTTTTAGTGGGAGCAAACATAATTAAAAGCAGAACCTGTTAACGGGAGGAATCAAACCAAACAACAAAGTTCTTGCCACTGGTGATTTCAACACGCAATAAGTGGAAAACGAATGTACATAAATAGTGTCATGATTACGAGAATTAAAGCCGTTTTATTGCTTACCTTGATGGCTACCTAGCTGTGTCAGTGTTTACGCCTCCTTTGCGCTACATGCGGTGCCAGCAGGAGTTCCTGAATTGTCATTCGCATTATCCAGTAAAAACCCTCACAGTCATTGGCCGCGGATTCGCCAAGCAACCAATAACATGCGAAGAAGTCTGGACACCGCCTCTACATATTAGCCAATCAGAAACACGGAAAGGTCCCATTTTGCCTTCGGTACATTTAACTTCGCTTTCTTCTTTCAAACTGAAGAAATGAAGCAGTTACTCTCAAACTTTTAAATATACGGACCACCTCAATAGTTACAAGCAGGTTTTTCTTGTACCAGAATTTTCTAACAGTGGTACGCTGAGATATTTTTTGGGGGTTGTTGTGTTGTCATGAAAACATGAAAGAGAAAAATAATGTCCGTTAGCTTTGCACGATTGATTGAAAGAAACAGTTCAAGCATTCCAGTTTACTTACAAATCGATATTTCCAGATTTTAAGCTACAAAAATGAAAAAAAATATTTTTGGATATTAAAATTCAGAGTGTAAAAGTGAGCGGTTTCCCATCAACCGAGACCTCAAAATCCACAATAGATAGGATGTAAAAACTTTATGTTTGCATTTTTTACAATTTGGATCTTGTAAAACTCATTTGCAAACTAAACCTAACCCTACCCTAACCCTAACCCTGTTTCTACAGAGTTTTTTAAAAAATCGATAAATGCAGTGTTTTAGCTTACTGATAGTTGTAATGCTAGTCAAGTAAAGCTTGGACCTGAAACTCATTTAATTTGTTTTTGATTTCATTCTCAGATTTAAATTTCAACCTCAGATATTAATGGAACAACATAAGTGGCACCAACATTATTCATAATTCAATGATGCCCACCTCATAACATTTCATTTGTCAGATTTTGGAATCGGACAAATTGATATGATTTTGATCAGCTCTGATACTTAAAAAAGGTATACAAATATCAACACAGTAACACAAATCTAATGCAACTGGCATGACTTTCATTTTATTTCCTACTTCACAGAAAGTTCTTGCTGTAATATTTCGTGTGTTGAGAGCATCAAGATAAATACCACAATTTACAAATGTATTTTAGAATCTGAATATTTTATATGACATATGGGGCACTTGATAAACTTTAACACTATGTAGAAATCCAAACTACTATGGAACATTAAAATTATACATGATTATGTTTCAGTTATGTAGTTTTTGTAGCAAGTAACAAGCTTTTAGCATAGTTCTGTCTGGATATGCAGTCACTCTTGTTATCAGAAGCGACAGATTTTTATGCATAATACACTAATTTTCAACAGACTTAAGGCAATTCCAGAAGCCGTTAGCCATCTCTTCCATCCTGAAGTTAGTTTTTATGTGTGTGTTTGGGATCATTGTCATGTTGGGACATCCAGTAATGGCTAGGTTTAAACAATGTGGCCCAAACTATCACCCTAAGATGAAAGAAAATATTTTAGAGTGCTCAAAAACAACACAGGAACCAATATAGTTTAACCACCATGAGCTGCAGGAACACCGGTCCACAATGAAGCAAGTTTTAGCTCCTTGGATTGTGTTGTAGTACCCAGGTCCCTTTACCAGCTCTGGGTCCCAACCAAAAATCCTCAGTGTCATTACCTTGAGAAATAAGGAGATTTGGTTAAGTATAAAACAGGTGTTAATGTCAAAAATGATCAAATGTTGAAAGAAATGGACCAGATACAGAGAGACATTCACCATCCAGAGCTGGCTCCACTCAGCAGACCTTTAGGGTGCCATCAAGTGAAGCACAGATCGCAGCTCGAGTTCTGCTTCTGTCTTCTCATTCTGCACCATCTCTAGCGGGAGTTGGCCTGGCTTAATCAGTTTGGTTTATGTGCGACTGTCACCAGTCTTATATGTTATGGTTACGTGAGCTATGTAAGCGTGCAGCAGTGTGCATGTGAGCAGATAAAAGATAGAGGAAAGAGAATCATTATATCCATACAATTGAAATCTTGCAGCTAGACTAAAAATACCACTGTCCACATGGACTGCTTCTGGAGGAGGGTTTTATGGAAAAATAAGACAAAGATTGATGTATTTGACTTCAGTGATAAGAAGCATGTTTGTAGGAGTAAAGTCAAGGCGAGGGTTTAAGGCCAAATTTACCAGCTGTGTAGCATAATGGTAGCATTATCATATGCTGTGTCTGTTCAGCTGGAGAGCACCGACTCCAAATTCTTTAACTCAACCTTAACTGAAAAGCTGAATGGTTGCAATTTGGAGACAGCTGAGTGTTTCAACCGAGCTGTGATCCCACATCGTGTCTGGTGGGGGAATGGAGAATTCTGGAAAGATCGTGACCTAAACCCTATGAAGCATTTACGAACTATGCTTAATACGCTGCGTGTCCCAGGAAACCATTCAATTTACTGTAAATATATTGAACTATTTCCAATTATTTCAGAATTATTTATTTCATGATGGTGACAAAAAGTGTGTAATTTCTCTAACTCTTGAAAATACATTAAACCAAATATCGATGAATGTGTGCATACATTTACAATAGCATACATAATTTTAACAATGTTAAAATCTTAGAGTAAATCCCAAATTTTTATATGCAACATAATTCAACGAGAATTTCCCGAAAACAAGATTTTACTGCAGGTGTTAAAAGGGCACATAAGCTTCTTTTCCCCTTATTGCCTTCAACTCTTGCATGCATAGTTTGTTGAAAACAAGAGGACTGACAGAAACACTCATTAGAGCTGGAAGCATCTCAGCTAGGAGTGCTCAGTGAACGGATCAATAGGTGGAAGAGATGCTCTCATCTGTCTTAAGGTGGCCTTGGATCTAAAGCTCTAGCGCTAGGTTTTCTGGTTTCTATTACGGTAGTTTTAGAAGCTTGTAAACTTTCAGTCAGGAAAATAACCACAATAGCAATCTGTCTGGCATAAATTCAAAGCTGATTAAATCCTAATCCAATTAAAAACAGTAGATCAATTGTATGAGGAGAGGGATACCTTAAAAAGCTTCACAATGACAAAGCCCTGCCCTCATCTGCACAGAAACATTAGTTGGTGTTTCTGTTAGTTGTTGGATTGATTACTTGCCTGTAAAAATGCCATAGGTATTTGGAAAGTTCAATAAGTCAAAGTTAATGCCTATTGTTGCTTTTGAACATAAACACAGGTTTATGTTTTAATCTCTCCTCGGAATTGTCTAGAGCTGCCTTATGGAAACAATATATGCTGAACCCATCAGGAGATGCAGATACAGGATGTTAACAAAGCTGCTTCTCTCTAAGGTGGTGTCAACTCCAGCCTGCTGAAGGGACCGACGGGCCATCTGTGATTTGGGTACCTCAGGGGACCCAGACCGGGATGCCACAGACATGATGAACACATGGTGAGTGGAGCTGGGTAGCTGTATACAGTTATATATTGTTTCAAGGTCAATTTCAGAGAGAATAAGCCCTTTTTGTGGATAGCAAAAACAGTGATAATATTTGAAAAACAGCACCTACACTGCAAATAAGAGGTAAAATGTGTTTATGTCTGTTGGGCTTTAGGAGAATGTATTGCTGGTGTAACCTGCATGCACGCCATCTTCTGTTTTTTTTTTTTTTTTGCTTTCTTACTAAATATTTCCAATGTAACATGAAGAGTGGTAATAAAAGCAAGCAATTTTCCAAAGCTAAGATGTCACAATACCCACATTTCGCCAGCAGAGGGCGCGCATGATAATATTATGAGTTACTCGTTAAAACAAATCGCTAGTTGCTAATTTCCTCACTCTTCAAAACAAATGTACTTTTAAACCGACTAAACTGTCCGATTACATTGACTTTTCAAGGGTTTTAACTTAACCAACAGGCGACTATTGTTCTTAAGCTTTTATGTGCACAGCTTTAAAGACAACGTCGACTACTCAGCAGGACTTTGAAGTGCGTATAAGTTAAATGCGATTATAGCAACATGCGAGCGTTTAAAAAAATTAGCTGCATATCTTACCGACGCAAAAGCATCAGTGTGGCCTCGGTGGGAGGGTTTAAGTGTGTGCAATACTTGCGCAGTGTGAGCGATGTTTGCAGGTCTTGTTATGACTGCAAGGTCCTGTTTCAATCACTGGCGTCAGACGGACGCACAACACCAACTCAGCCCGCTTCACCTTCTCCCCAAACAACGTAAATATTGATTGGAACAGCGCCGCATTACGAAGCACTTCATCGGACTTGTACTTTGGAAAGTGCTTCGCTGGAGACGAAGAAAATCCCTAGTCGTATGACTTTGAGGGACCGGAGTTTTTTTTTTCCCCCCACCTTTTTTTTCCCTTCTCGCATATCACGACTTGCAGGATTAAACTTTTTCCTGTTGTTTTAGGTGGTTCGTGGAAAAAAAGAGACCCACCTGTGACCTCCCCTTTCCTTGATTAAGGCAATATTCATCCGCTGTAGGATTATTCGATTCAACGTCGGGAGCTTCACCAGCTTTGACTCCTTTTTCCTCCTTTTTTTTTTCTTCTTTGAATGCGTTGCAATTATGATGATGTCACCGACGCCACTTTTCCCTAAAGTTATGGCGGAGCACAACTTTTTTAACTTCTCTTGGTGAGCACACAGAGCCTACAGATCCTAGCACGCACTACTCTTTGAATTACGCGTATAAAGGCAACTTTCTTGGCTAAAAAAGCTTCGGTTTAAAGCTAATGAACTGCAGCACAGAGAGAAGGGGCGTAAAATGTAACGATACGGTCTGCTTATGACGGCCTTCTGGGAATGTTAGTGTTTTAACTGGAACAACCAGGCCTGGTGGGGAAAAAAAAAAACAAAACAAGCAGCTACATTTATGATTACCTTTTTATAGTTTCAGAAATGACTGCATGCGTTTTAATGGTAGTGGTTCATTTGAGTTCTTTTGTTACGTTTGAATGAGAAACGGTCCCGAATCATAAATAGGACTAACACGCTGACGATGACTGTGGAGGGTTGAAAGTGCCACAGTGTAAATCATGCATCTTTGCAGACTATTTAAGAGTTGTGTGTCAACAAACATTTTCACCTGACATGGCAAGAAGAGTCAACCATAACATTTTAAAAGGTAAAATTATGTGCTCATTTATTTAACTTAAATTGGACTGAAATGTCGTGACAAAAAAAATACCTTAATTAAATTTTTTTATAGACGTCATCAGCTTCATGTTTGATCAAATTTCTTTTGTGCTTGCAGCGCTGTCGGCCATTTGACTTGTAACCGTCTCTTTATTCAGCCCAATTCTAATGTTTGTTGGAACATATTTTTTTTTACAATTTTAAAGCAGTAGTAGGAAATATCCTGCCTGATCACAAAAATGCCATTGAGCTTGCGTTATAAACTTTACAACAAAATTTTGACCTTAAAATGAAAAATATAATAATACTGCTAATTGTTTAGACCTTATTCTGGATAATGAAGTACGTGCTTACATGTCAAATTAGTTTACTGTTTGGAAAATTGCCACACGAAAACAGCTAAAAAACTTAAGCTGGCTGAATTTTCCAATTTGTCATCCCAAAACCTAAACGATAATCCATGAATGTATTGCTTACAAAAATAGTTTCCTGGTTTTGTCTGGAAATTTTGCAACCCACAAGGTTAAACAAAAAGCTTTTTAAGGGGGAAGCCAGGAATATAATTGCCAGTCTAGTGATTGGGTTTAAATGGTACCTTCACACCGAATGATGCCTAACATGATGTTTGAATTACTCTTAATTTTTTCTTCTTTATGAGTAATTAGATGGAAACTAACTTGCTGTGCAGATCATTAAATAATATGTTAGGGTTTTGTACCATGAGCCACAGTTTAAAGTAGTACATAATATGATAATAAATATTGAAAAATTAAATATAAATATAGTATTAGTTAAAATTGGTATTAACTGTTGTCCACTTTAAATTATATGTTTCTTATGAAATACTAGTATGTTTAAATAGTTTTAAAGTGTCCTGTTTTTTCCATTTAAAATGCTATTTCAAATCTATGTCACATTATAACCCTCCACAGTTTTCTCACTTACTTCTATAACTAGAGAACCATGTAAAGCTTCTCATTGTATTACAGTGCAATTTATACTTCCTTTCATATGTAGTTCTGTTTTGTATTTGTGCTGTTTTCTGATACAATGCAGCAGTTATTGATGCAAATCCAGAAGCATGAAGGAAAAGGGTAAAAACCCACCATTCCCAAAAAATATTTTTTGTTTTAAGCTTTTCTGTACATCTGATGAATCAACAGGCCTGCTGGAACAGCTAACCACTGACAGCAGTTAAAAAAGAAACATCTCTCCAGGGTCAGCCGGTCCTTGTATAAATACAGCAGTGGTAATTAGGAGCTATGCAAGCCGATGGTGCTCATGCATATAGCGGATGCCAAGAATGAGTGAAAACCTTTGTGTATTTACAATATAGCACTGCAGTTTGTAGTACAAACAAAGCTGAAAAGAGGGTGTGTTTGGTTATGAGGGCCTTACTTTTTTTTTTCTTTTTTTTTTTTAAGGACCACATAGTCAACTTATTTTTGTCCTGTTCATGTTTATATAGTTTGGCCCTGAACACGGTGGAAATTTCATATTACATTGTTTCCTGAAAACAGAGGGAAACGGTTCAGTATCATATTTGCTTTGAGTTTTTTATGCTCAAAGCGAAAATAGGAAATTTGAACATAAATATTCTCTTTCTTTTCTTGCATGGTTTTATTAGTTGCCGTTACTTAAACCCTAAAATTAAGCTAATCATTAGCATAATCCTAGAGGGTTGCTTTCAGCAAGATTATATGTAAAGATTACCTCTAACCTTACAATGCCATAACCCACATCTCCTCTTTTGCTACATTTTTTCCCCCTGCAGACAAAAACAGCCGCTGTTGTAATCAGGTAGTGCTCAACCCATCTGTTGTGGTTTCCTTGGTGTTGAAATAAAGTGCAAGGTTGAACAATTGGAAAGTTTGAGTATTTTGTGCCCTTTCCTTGCATGCATGCATTTTATTCTTATCCTTTGTTCTAAATATATATTACAGTATTGTCTGAGTAAAGAGAGAATGTGAGTAAATGTTTTCTTTTTCTCTCTCTTTTTTTAAGACCATTGTGAGTAATTAGTTTTAGTGATGGAGCAGTTTCACGGAGCGTGGAAGACCCTAAGCAATGGCTTTGGAATGAAGGACTCACCATTTGAGGGCCCCTGCCTGTCCCCTACCATGGTCCAGGGCTTCACCTGCCAGCGACGTGCCTCAGACGACAGCAAGATGATGGACTCCAAGGCCAGCAGCACAATCCGTGTCTTCCTCCCAAACCAGCAGCGCACTGTGGCAAGTCTTGACATACCAGTTTCCGAATGAGGCTTCAGATTCGATCGATCAGTATCGTTAATATTAGTTGTTGGTCTGTCACTATAGGTCAACGTGCGACCAGGTATGACTCTTTACAGCTGTTTGATCAAAGCCCTGAAGGTGCGAGGTCTGCAGCCCCAGTGTTGCGCCGTCTTCAAGCTGCATCCCGGACAGAGAAGGTAAACTCAGAAAATCCTCCAACCAGAGCTTGTAAAGATTATTAAACCTTCTGTTGTGAGTATTAAATATGTTTTTTTGTTTGTTTACTTATATCCAAATCAGTAAAAAATCCCGGATGGACTGGAATACCGATTCAACCTCACTGATAGGAGAAGAGCTCCTGGTTGAGGTTTTAGATCATGTTCCTTTGACAACGCATAACTTTGTAAGTACTCCAAACAATTACAGCTTACTTTGTTCTCAAACGTTACTGCAGAAAGAAAATTTGCACTTTTTCTTGTTTTTAAATTTAGGTACGGAAGACCTATTTGAAGCTAGCCTTCTGCGACATTTGCCAGAAGTTTCTCCTTAATGGATTCCGTTGCCAAACATGCGGCTATAAATTCCATGAGCATTGTAGCACCAAAGTGCCCACAATGTGTGTGGACTGGAGCAACATTAGACAGCTTCTGTAAGTATACAGGAGGAAAAAATGTAATGTTTATAGCCTTTTCTAGACTGGACACTATAATTTTGAGTTTTTGAGCAGATAAAATTGATTAAAAAATCAGAATAAAAAAAAAATTCTTGCGCATTCACTGATCATAAGAGCCAACCTTTCTTCATCATTATCACATCTGCATTCAGATGATTATAATTGGATGCAAATAAAAATGGGTTATACATATTTGCGAGGTAAGTTTCATAGTCCTGCAAAGATAAAAAAGGGAAGTTAAGCTTTTCTGGTAGGTCATTCTAACTAGGTCATTCTCATTTGCATGACTTTCCATGCAAATGAAAAAGCCATGCACTTTGAATGGAGACCTTTATGTTTTTTTGTGCTGGATGTAGAATCAGCAGTAATAATTAGCAAAGAGGAGAATCCCTCTTTACCTGACACCCACTCTGCAGGTGCATCTAGTAAACAATAATATAATTTCTTCTATAACATTTTCAGAACTAAGAGTCAAACTCACATTATATTGTATACTTGAAGTGTGCATTCCATGTTTCAAACCTCTTCTTACAAAGAAATATCCTCAGAGGGCTCACTTGGGCTGAGGAGAAAAAAAGACTGGACTGTTTTCTGAAATGTACATTTTGATGAAATGGTAATTCGCTGTGATGTACCCACAGCCACCTAATACACTTTATTACCCGTTTACTTCTTTTATCAGGTTGTGTCCAACACCAGGTGAGAGTGGCTTCCCGTCCCTGCCACAGCTCACATCCCGACGTATGAGAGAATCCCTAACCCGGCTTCCAAGGTGAATAAAACTTTGTTTCATCAAAAACTAAAAACTTATAGGTTCTTCTATTTTGTTTCTTCTCTAAAAGGGATGAATAATACTAAGAAAGCATACTAATAATATACTACAGTTTACTATGTCAGCAAGGATATGGATTTCAGTTGAGCCAAGTTTTCCTCTATACTCTTTTCTGCTCCGTCATTGCAATGTCGCCACTTCTGTCCTCCAGCTTTTGCATTGTGCCCACTAAGATATAAACCAATTGTTAGTGTCAACGTCAATGAAAATCATCCCAGCTTGCCAGAAATATAGTTCACAATCAGTTCTTATGTATGACCACATTGCAGTCTACAGAATTTTGCATCAAGGTAGGCATTTGCGATTGAAATATTGCAGACCCTGAAACTGCAATGGCAATTATGATTAGATATCACTTCTTTCCTCTAAATGTAACTGCTATTTTTTTTATTTTACAAGGGAAGGTAAGTCAAACCATGTAAAAGTTTTTCTTTGGAGTATTGTTTTTACTACATGAATCATTTCAATCAGGTTAATGACAAGTACTTTTTATGTGGGTTTTTATGTGTGGAAGTTGTGGTTTTTATCTGGTTATATAATGGTTATCACCTTTCAGGATCCGAAGTCATTGCCGTGTCTTTCTTGTTTATGTGCAGCACAGGTGCTGTCAGATTTTTGCAAAAGTTTTTCTAGATTTTGTTTTACAATCACAAACTTGGTGTAGCAGGATGTTTTTCTGATTCAACAACTGCAGAATAGTGCATAATTGTGCTCACTCACTTTCAAGATATACATCTGTATTCTGGGTACTTTGTATAACCAGAATACAAATACTGGTTATAGAATTGTGTTTTGGGGTATTTCTCTTTCGGAGACTGAAAACGTCTTTGGAACTTCCTTGCAATATTCTTTACACCCTGTCAGAATGCATAAGAAGCATCTGAGAGCATTTTATTATCAACATGTTTTGTCACACAAGTTTTATTTGATTAACCCATTCTAACACAGAACTATGCGTTTATTGAAACAGTTCTATTGAAGTGTGATTAGCATCGTTTCCTGACAGAATGTGAATCTTCTCTCCAATTTCAAGTCTTCTGCCCCCTCCAAAAGGTTGTCTTTCAGTGTTAGCCTGTACTTTGCTCCCTCCATTTTCCCATTAACTCTTGACTAGCTGCCCGGGCCTTTCTGATGAAAAGCAATCCCACAGTGTAATGCTGTCACCACCATGTTTCACTGCCTCAAAGGTGTTTTCCAAGTGTGGTGTTAGTTTGCCGCCACACACACAGCGTTTTGCATGTAGGCCAGAAATCATTCTTGTACTATTTCCCAGTGATGGGCTGTTTTGTGTCGATCTATCATATAAAATCCCAGTAATACACAAACACAAAACTGTTTGCAGTTGTAGCCATCCAAACTTGAAAAAAAAAGTTTAAGCTCGTGAATACTTTTGCATGATGCGATGTGAAATGAGTTCTGCCTTCAGTGACTTCCTGTGTTTAGAGACGCTTATCTGTGGAGGACCTGATGAAGCGCAGTGTGAAAACTTTATTTTGATAAATGATAAAATGGTTTACAAGCTTTCTGAGCTCACAGAGTGTAATATTTTTCCTTCAGATGCTCACATTTGTTAGTGTGTACTAAAAGCTTTCAGCCAGGTTACTTTCTGCTGTTCTGCTCTAATTATACCTTTGATCTACTGCAGCAGCCACTGTATGCCTACGAATATTTGAACTTGCTAAAATTAGAAAGTGGATAACTGTACATCCAGACTTCAGATCTGAGCAGCATTCAGGTCATTTTAAGATTAACATATCTGGCTGGTAAGCTTTGTACTCTTTAACTGGGCCAGCGCAGATGTTGGCAAATTGCCTGTGTAGCTTCGAAGTAACCAACACTGGCTTAAAGAGGAAGGCCGTAATAAATATTAACCAATAAGTTACTTCCCCAAAAAGCTTTTACTTGTTGTTTGCAAGCTTACCTTTTGAGTTAGGTATTTTTCCTGTGCAAAAACAGTGTGGTTGCAGCCTAATTTAAAAATAAATAAATAAATAATGCAAACAAAATGCTCAAATGGAGAAAATGAGTAAACATGACAGAAATGAAACCAGCAGCACCCACAGCCACCACACCCACTTTGGCCCAATTTTTAAAGAAGTTACCAAAATAGATATTTTACTGACGGTTAAAAGGCTGTTTCTCTGCGGTTCTGCAGCGTAGTCTTAATTTAATTTTTGCCCCCTCTTTTCAGCTCAGCCCATCGAAATTCCACCCCTCATGTCTTCAACTACACCACGTCGTACCCACCCACAGGCGGCGGTCTCTCCCAGAGGCAGCGCTCCACATCTACGCCCAACGTCCACATGGTCAGCACGACCCTGCCTGTAGACAGCAGCATGTTTGAGGTAAACTGCTCACCATGGGGGCCAGCTGATTTCTCCTGCAGGGCAAGGGTGCCACACCTAACATCTCGGGCCTCAAACTGTTTACATCTCAGGGATTCTATCTGTCTTTGTCTCACCTCTTATCTACCGTGGCTTTAAGTTGTCCACCTGAACAGGGCTCTGTGTATTTATGTAAGCCCCAGATGACATCTTATTTCAGCTTTTTTTTAATACTCTTGCACATTTTGACTTCCCCATGTTCAGTTCCAGTTTCTGCTTTATCACCACCACCATTGTTGCATAATCAGCTCGCGAGTTTATCATTTGTCATACCCACTCTGTTATAAGCCCAAAACATGAGCTTTATTTCATCCTCATTTTCTTTAATTCTGTCCTTTCCTTCCTGTCCCTTCATTGCTCTCTGTTGCGTTGCTTACTCTGGAGTAGCTAGACTGTCTGAGTACCTCTCCCAGTTCCTGGTGCCGCAGATTCTGGCTGAAGAGGAAAGTAGGTATTGTGCACTTCTCCGAGTCAGAGAGTGCCGAAAAGGTTAGAAAGCAGAGTCACATGTGTGAAACCTGAATTGCATGCCTTGCAAGTGGGTTATCTGCACTTACATCTCAGAAGTGCAGTTGTCAAACCATGAGTGGCAGCATGGCGTGTATTTTAGTGTTTGAATAAGCTTACCAAACCTAATCTGTATTTTTTTTTTGTGTGTGTGTGTCTGTGTTTTAGGAAGCGATGCGGGATCATGACTCAGGTGAGTTCTTTTCAGCATTTCAATATGCATATTTGCATGGCATGCTTCCTATAAAATTACATCTTATCCATAAATGATCAACTCATATGTTTATCATTTTACGTGATAAATTAGTTTGATCATATAAGGAAAAAGAAGCGTACTATTTTAGGGAACTGGTTGAAAAAGGACACCTTTGCCCTTAGTTTTGGTATTTATAATTCAAGGGGATTTTCATTTGTGCTTCCTCAAATGAAACATTCTCTTATAGTTGCTTTTCTGCTTAGAACATTTTTGATTGGAAAAGTTAGATTAAATCACCTGAAGTGAATTTACATGAATCTCTTTTTTGAGATACTAAATGACCTCTGAAATGAGTGTGCAGTACTTTGCAAAGGTATTTATAGCCCGTGCACTGGTTCATGATTTGTCACATATTATGACATATTTAAAATTATACGTGATAGACTGGAGCACAGTAGTGCATATTTGTGAAGTAGAACATATGTGATACAGGGTTTTCATTTTTCTTAGTTAAAAAAATAGACATTTGCCCTCAGTACTCTGACACCACTTAATAAAATCCAGTGCTATTGATTGGCATTATAACTCACTACATTAGTGACTAGGGCACAGGTGTACGATTTAATGTCTGTATGAGAATAATGGCTGCTAAACGGTGATTGAGTCAGGACAGTCAAAAAAAACTCTTGTTGGAGAGGAAAAAACACCAAACATTTTTGTATAGAACTTGTACAGAACACCTTTAAATATATGGAAGAAGTTGATTCTCTGAAAGTTGAGTGCTACCATTTAATATTGTTTTTTTCCCCCTAAAGCTGGAAGTTCCCCCAGCCAGAGCCCCACAGGCTGGACCCAGTCCAAAGCTCCAGCACCATCCCAGCGAGAGAGAGCCTCGTCCTTCAACACTCAGGAGAAAAATAAAATAGTATGTTTTGTGTTGCATTTATGTTTAACCAGCTCTTTTTAATAATGTGTCATTTGTGAAACTTGTGTTTTGAATACTTGCATCTTTGGTTTCTGTTCATCCAGAGGCCGCGGGATAAGCGAGACTCGAGTTATTACTGGGAAATTGAGGCCAGCGAGGTTTATCTACATTCCCACATTGGTTCAGGCTCTTTTGGAACAGTATACAAAGGAAAATGGCATGGTAAGTATCTGTTATGCAGGGCACAGTCTGGTATAACATTCTCATGCACTATAGATGAGGTAAATGATGCATAAATTGAGAAAAAGGTTGAATGTTTCCTTTCATCTAACAGTATTTCTCTTGTAGGTGATGTTGCGGTGAAGATTTTAAAGGTTACCGACCCAACTCCGGAGCAGCTCCAGGCATTCAGAAATGAAGTCGCCGTCCTGAGGTAACAACACACAAGAATACCTTTTCTGTCTTGTATAAGACTTTTTTTTCCTTACAGCTGCTAAAACTGTGTGAATCATCTTCATTGCAAACTTTAATCTGATAGTATCTTGATTTCCTCTTCCCCTTTGCTTGGGCTGCAGGAAAACAAGACATGTCAACATCCTTTTGTTTATGGGCTACATGACGAAGGACAACCTGGCCATCGTGACCCAGTGGTGTGAGGGCAGCAGCCTGTACAAACACATTCATGTCCTAGAGACTAATTATACCATGATCCAGCTTATAGATATCGCTAGGCAGACCGCTCAGGGCATGGAGTAAGTTGTGAAGAATGGAGCTTTGTGGGCAATGCTAATGAGAAATGTCTCAGGTAGCATTAATTATTTTCCCTTTCTTTTGTTTTTTTCAGCTATTTACATGCAAAAAACATAATTCATCGTGACATGAAGTCCAACAGTATCCTTTTCTATTTCTTTGTTGTGGTATTACAGTGAGTAAAACATAAAGACCAGTTTTCCTCAGTATGTTCAGTTATAAATCTTTGACATCTGTACAGACATCTTCCTGCATGAAGGGTTAACAGTAAAAATTGGGGATTTTGGTCTTGCGACTGTGAAGTCCAGGTGGACCGGATCACAACAGGTGGAGCAGCCCTCTGGATCCATTCTCTGGATGGTTGGTACACTTTGATGCTCTTGGTCAGAAGAACCAACCAGACTGACATTTAAATGTCTGGTTTGGAACCTAAAAAACCCAAACTTTTCTCCGACACACCATGCGATTTGGTGTGGGTGCACTTACTAAGAACTGAAGACTTGACACTAGCTTTTTCAGTATTACATAATTAAGAATTAAGACAGAGGATGCTCAAAATATGTAAGAAGCTATTAAAAGAAAACCTTTCTGGGTGTGGAAAAAGTGCCATCAAACACAAAACGTCTATTTGGACCCTCCTCAGGGATGTTTTGTTCAATTTGCCTGGAGGCAACTTAAATAGATACCAGAAAGGCTGAAAGTTGTGCAGCTTTTATCTTTTTGGACTTCCTGCCTCTGTTTGCTATGAAGCATGCTTGATTGGGATTTTTTTTTTTAAATATCAGAGGTAAGGAAAAGAAAATGCAGCCATGAGAGACTGCACGCACACAGAAGTTTGCACCTATTAATTCTAATCATGCTAATTCAGGTTGAGCCCATAGCACAGCCTATGGAAAGACTGCCTGCAGCCCCTGACTAAAATTCAAGAACTTCATACACATTTAACCTGGTAACACAGATATTTGTTGCGGGAGGAGACTTTTTTTGAGATTTTCACTGACAAATTAGAATCTCCTTAAGAGGAAAATATTGAGTACAACAAAATATGTCTTTTGTTAGGCTTTCACTCAACAACAGACTTTGGCACATCCGCTCATTAACTGTGGCTAAATAGAGCAAGCATTTTGGGAGGAAAAAGTCATGTATGACTCTTGTTGCCAAGAATAGTCTAAAAATAATTCAAGACCACTGGAAAAAATCTTTGGAAATTGTGTGCCTTTCTTCTAACATTTATGAGACCCTTTTAATGCTTTGAATTGATTGAATTTTAAAGAAATTATATTTTCTTAAAATGATTTCAAAATCACAGTGTCACAGCACCTCTGCTCTTAAGATGGACATCTTGACAGTACTGTTTTGATGTTCTGTAAACATTTTCTTTCTGTCCTTGGCAGGCTCCTGAGGTGATCCGAATGGAGGATAACAATCCGTACAGCTTCCAGTCAGATGTCTATTCCTATGGAATTGTTCTCTTTGAGCTGATGACCGGAGAACTCCCCTACTCCCACATAGCAAACAGAGATCAGGTAAAGTTGCTTACATTTGTCTGGCTCTTTTTTGGGTGCTAGTATTTATATGGTCCACTTTTAACAGTCCTAAGCATTTAAAAGGACTGTTTGAATTGGTAAAGTTTTTCTGAAGTTGTCATCAGTAATGGATCTCTTACCTGTAGCAGACAAGTGAGTGAAGTATATTTAAGAGATTTTGCAAGAAGGTGAGGGGCAATAAAAACAAAAAAACTCGTAGAGATGGTCGGCTCACAGCTAGCCGAACAGATGTCCCATGTTTTACCTGACCCAGCATTCAGGCTGGAAGTTTTAGTATTTTGTACGACAGATCTTTAACTCCACAATAAGACATTTGCGTAAGTTCAAGTCCTTGATGATGAAAACCCTCTGCTGCCATCTGAAGGGGGTTGCGCGGCTGGTCTATGGCCCGACACAGACCGACGGCACGGAGCCACTGGCCTAATTTTAGATCTCGTAACATAACCCTGTGTGAGAAAAGAGGTTCTCAGGTTTGCATTTCAGAGACTGAGTCCTGTGTTTTTCTTTTTCTTCTTTTTTATTCTTTAGAGCCAAAGGGTTGGCTATATCAGATCTCATTCCACATCTGTATATAATCAGACTAAAGTTGTATACAAATTGTGCCTAAAGAAGAACCTGTTCTTCTTGATCCTGTGAAAATACTTTGTACTCGGCTGATCTGGCAGGCACATTGAGTGCTCCTGTCATCTTTTATCTCAGAACCATCAGGCCCTCATACCTTTACAATAGCTCTAGTGTTTTAGATGTTTGTCACCTTAGTCTAACTCGCCATATTTAAAAATTGCATGTGTTAGGATTCAGGGTGAATGTAGGCCTCTCTCACAGTTGTTTGCCTTCAATAGAGGGCCTTGCAAAACTTTCCATGTCGCTTGCATTTTTTTTCAATACATGAAGAGTTTTAAGTTTAAGATGGCATTGACAATGTACACTATTGGTGTTTTTTTCTAAATCAAGATGACATTGTAATGTTACAAATACATTTTTAAAGTTAAGACCAAAGTTAAATGTCTGTCAGTGAAGCTTTAATTTAAAAATATTTGCAAAATGTTCCTATCATTTTCAAATTTGATCATGCTTTAATGGAATTCTGTGTAATACATTAACACTGCATGGTGCATGGTTGCGTAGTGGAAGAAAATGATTAGTGACAATAAATATTTTTTGTAAATCTAACTCAGAAATGGCCATTATTGAGGTGAGTGGTCATGTTTTGATAGTTTTATGGAAGTTTAGTTTTATAACCCAGCCCAGCTTTCTCAGTGATGTCTGGTGTTTTCTTGAAACTTTTTTGCATTAATCTTCCAGCCAGCTTTCACAAAACAGTAGCATGTGTATTTTGATTAAATTACACTAAAGCTGAATTTATTTACTTAAGTGACCTCTAAACATTTTTTTGTGCTTTTTTAACACATATTTTTATGTAGGTGCTATAGAGTACAGGTGATTGAATATGAATACACACCAGAGTTTCTAGTATTTTAATTAAAAAAAATATATTTTTGAGAGACAAGCAGCATTTGCACCCACTTCACACTTCTCCATGACTTTGTGTTGGTCTGCTACATAAAATGCATTGTGGATGTAAAGTGGCACAATTTGAAAAAGTTTCAGGCTATAAATGCTTTTCTAAGGACCTATAACAATCAAATGTGATCAGTTTTCCTCTCAACTTCAACAAGTCTTTTTTTCACTCCCTTCCCATTAGATTATATTCATGGTGGGAAGAGGCCGCTTGTGCCCAGACCTCAGTAAGCTCTACAAGAACTGCCCCAAAGCAATGAAGAGACTGGTGGCAGACTGCATCAAGAAATCTAAGGAAGAAAGGCCGCTGTTTCCGCAGGTGAGCTGCTCTTCTGCTATTAGAAGCTGTTGGGTTGAGCCATAAATTCCTCAAAATAATTTCTTTGCATCTTCCCTATATCTGAATTTGTTCTCAGATCTTGTCCTCCATTGAGCTCCTCCAGCATGCCCTCCCTAAGATAAACCGCAGTGCCTCAGAACCGTCCCTGCACCGAGCCGCACAGACCGAGGACATCAATGCCTGCACTCTGACCACCAGGCTGCCTGTTTACACATAGGCTACTCCTTAGCAACGAGATTATTCTGCTCCATCAGTAAATGCAAATTCCCTCCTTAGAGACATTTGTATAGATCTATACACATGCAATCATACATAAACCAATGTTAGTCAATGACTATGTAATTAAAGGAGAATAGCAGGAGGAGGAGCATCTGAGATTAACTACGGAAGATTACAATCGGATCTGCACAAGGTACATCGCACATGCGTTAAGAAGTATGTTGAGGCTTCGTGTTCGTATCGTATTTGATTTTAGTTGTATACAGAAGCACACATGCCTACCTGAAACAACAATGAATGGACACTGAAGGAAACTTAGGTGATGTTTGTCTCCTGGTCCGTTTTCTGTCCTGCTTTCATCAGGCCTGAAGAGAGGACTACTTAAGCTTAGCTGCCTTATGAGGAAACAAATCCTGGACTAAGTTTCTGAAGAACTTCACCTCCTCTGTTTATCAGAAAGCTACTGGAAGCAGCCAATCTAGTTGCACTATAGCTGAATCTGCTTTGTCTTAAAAATCAGTCTTTATTTTTGGGTTATTTTTGATAAGTTGTCGTGTCTCACTGCGGAAGAGGGTTTTATCACATTCATTGAACAGATTTGTTGATGCCTATACACTCTATACACTATTGTTTGGTTATCATGAGCTGGACATTCGGCAGGTGTCTTAAATATTTAAAGTAATTCGGGAACTAATTTTGGCTGTCACCTTGAGGAGGTTAAATGTTTTATTTTAAACTTGGTGGAAAATTCATCTATTCAATATTTTAATAAAATTAAGTTTAAAAAGTCATTTGCCGAAATATGTTATTGGTTTGTATTTTATTTTTTTAAATGCATCTGTTATTACTCTTCATGTCCTGTACAGGTCCATCTCGGTAATTTAAAATATCATCAAAAAGTTAGTTTTTTAGTAAGTTAATCCAGAAAGTAAAATTTTTTGCAGATTAATCTCTTTGACGGATGTACTTCAAATATATGGTAATTAAGATATTAAAGTTTACAGCTAATTAAAACCCAATATCCAGTTTCTCACAGAATCTGTCGACTAAACATGACCTATTAGAAGTATTTTTAATACAGAAAGTACTTTTTAAATATGTGGAAGGGAATAAACTAATTGAACAGTGCGTTTTTAACAACAACAAAAAAGTAGTTAAGAATAACTACAACGGTAAAAACAGCTTTTTTATTTGTGCAAAAAAAGGCTGTTTAATATATAAATTTGCAAATAAACAGCAGCAGAGATCCCTTTTATTTAGTTTTTGAAGGCAGTGGTAGTGGCAGGTGTAACCCTGTTTGGCCTCCTGATACAGTAAAGTCCCACACAGGTGCAAGACTTTGCAGCAGGGTGTAATGTTTGCTGTAGCGCTGTGGCAACGTGGTGAAACCTCACTGGGGACCCAGTCCACATACACCACCAGGGGATTCTGCCATTGGCGGATGCCTCTGTGTATGTCACAGTCACTGGCGCGCATGCTGCAACAACAATCAACCAGCAGGCAAGGGGGCAAGGGATGGAAAGGGACAGGACACTAGTATTTTGTTTTAGTGTAAACATCTAGCGGGCTGCTCCTGTGGGGTATTGCCACTCAGCGTTAAGGTTTACAGTAAACATAAGAGCTAAATATGGGAGTAGCTTTATTTTGTGTTTCATGGACCTTTGAATTTAGGCCAGGGTTTAAAAAGCAGCACGTTTTGCAGAGGGTTGTTTGTGTAAAACGTTCCACCACACGGGTGAAGATGTCCAAATAAGATGTGTTTCAGCAAAATAAAGGCTTAACAACAGCATCATGTGGATTTTTCTGCCCTATTTCTGCATCCTGCTGAGCTCAGTGGCCTACTTCTGTGTCAAGCAACGGCACCATCTAGTGTTGGTTCTGGCACCATTTTTGAAGAATCTACATGTAACCAATATGTTTACTGTTACCTCTGGTAAAAGTTTATAAAACCTTTAAGTATTTTTGATATTGTTATTGCCCATACTAAAAAAACAAAAAAACCTAAAAAGATGTGAAAGAACTAATTATTTTAACACAAACTGCACTTATTGGCATTTTCAATTCCTATAAAATAAAAGCAACTAAAATATGTTTTGCTTTGCATTTTTGAAGTCAGTCACAATCTCCAGAAATATTTAATTTGTATTGACAGAATTTTTGTTTCATTGAAGTAAAAATCCAACTCTCATAAAATAAGCTCAAGCTTTGAAATGTTTTTTAGGAGTTTGTAGATTTTGCACAGAAAATATTGCTTAATTGGAAAGTGGCTGGAAAATTATACATACAAAAGTAAAAATCTGAAAATGCGACATGCATTTGTATTTAGCCTCCAAGTCTTTACATGATGGAGTGAAAACATTCACCCACTACATATGCAAATACTTTGGAGTGTTTTTTTAAAGATTTTTTTATGAACTTTGCACATCCAGAGACAAATTGTTCCCCCTCAAGCTGAGTCAGGTTAGATGGAGTCTGTGAACGTAGATTTTTACATATCTACGTCCAAAACCTCTTTGCTACAATTGGATTGAGTGTATTGATGTAAACACATTTTAACCTTATTTTAATTCATCAAGGCTTTCTTTTTTTTTGAGAAAGAGATTATCCAAATAACTGTGGAGCTACGATTGTTAAGAAAATTACTTCTGAGTCACTCTGGATTTTATTTAGGGACTAAAGATCAAAGCACATCACTCTTTTCTAATTACGTGTTAACCCTCCTTCTACTTCACAATCCAATTTTTTCAAGGCATATTTTTTGGTTCAGAACAATATTAGAACAAATATTCTTTTTAAAACCTGATCAACATTAATTATGTTGCTTCTCATTGTGGTGAGTGTGTGAGTGAGTTTTTATGTCCAGACAGCAAGGACACGACTCACTGGACCGGACTGGACAGCAGCGTTCCCTTCGGGCAAAGCAGACTCTGGGGGAAAGAAAACGACTCTTGAAACAAATGTGACATGACAAACACATTTGTCAGTTGACAAACACTGTGCAGAATCCCATGATAACTTATGTCTAATGTCCTCCAGTTCTTATTTGGTTGCTAATAATAAAAGCTGTCAGTCATATGCATGGTAAAATAATTTAGTCATGATTCTGCAGTAGAAGAACTCAGCTCTGTCCAGGACGCTGGATCAGAAACCTACACATGTACGGTACAAAATGAAAAAACTGTTGATTGCTGCGATAGATGTTGAATAATTTCTACTGGGAGCTCAGGAGATGCTGATCTGAGGTGGGATTCAGTAAGTTGCCATAGTAACCAAAATGCTGCAGACCTCTTGACTTGTAAATCCACTCCACCAGATGGCAACAAAAATTCATAAATTCACCTGGATTTTTTTCCTCGTTTCGTTCTCTAGTGACATGGCACTGCAGAAGTCGTGTTAATGCATGTCAACTTTTCAGTAAATTGATCAATACCTATGTTTTGTTGCTTTTTTTTTATCTTCAGCTTTTCACTTATTGAATTGCACCTATCAGATGATCACACATGCTATGTTAAACTGAAAATATAGGAATTTTTAATTTGGATTTTTCAGCCAGAAATATCAACGAATTAAAGAATGTAATTAATCATGAATTGTGGGAATCTATGTCTATTACCTGAAGTTGCATCTGTGGTGGACGACATTTTGTTCCCTTGCAGGATCTCTGATCATTTCAGATCCTTGGATATTAATTGCGAACATGCTGTACCTATGGCACTATTCATGCAGAAGGTGCCACTGGATTGCACATTTATTAGAGATAAATAATCAGATCTAAAATAGTCTCAAATGATTAAACATAATGAATTGTAAAATTTTCCACTGCTACATTTAGTGTTATTTTACCTGTGTGTTACAACTGTAGGTAATAGTGTTATGAAAAATCTCCGGTCGAGTTTTGCTATGATTGAATGCTTCCCATAATATTTAAATATATTTATCAGAGACTCTTGTTACTTAACTTCATTAAAGGATTCAAGTGCTTGTCTTGTGCTGTGCTCTTCAGCAGATGGTCAGCAATGTGTCTCCCCACCTACCCCTACATAGGACACGACTTGTTTCATGTAGAGCAGCAGCTTGGCAGACAGCTGGGAGGAGTCTAGACGGAAGCCTTTCAGCTGGAACTTCAAAAACCAACACTGACTTTGCTCGGAGCTCCTCTGTACCTCTTATAGGCTTTGGGCCGGGTCAGTCAGCTTGTTAAGATGGGGGGAAAAAAATATCAGTACCATCTGGATGTTTGACAAATGCCTCTTGCAGAACAGATTGTATCTGTTGGGAGTAGCTTGCTGATGTTTGCTGAAAGACTGCTGACATTTTATGAGATAAACATGGCAGCTTTTTGAGAGCAGCTGTAGTACCATTGAATTCTCTGCAGTGTTAATGTTCCTGCTGTCCCAGTCAGGCATCTGCAGTGCTGTCAACCTTCTGTGGACAGGTCTCATAAGAGTTGGCAGAGATTGAGCCTTGAGTCATACGGATAATCAAGGTATCATAAGAGAGAAAAAGACAATAGAAGTATGCATGATTACTTTGATGAATCTGGGATGAATAATACATTCTGGCTCAAATTCCCTTATTTACTGAGGGAAATAGTAAATAACACCTTTTATATATATATATATATATATATATATATATATATATATATATATATATATATATATATATATATATATATATATATATATATATATATATATATATATATATATATAGTTTTTTTCTGTTTTTAGCTCTGGCTGAACTTTTGTTGTAAATTTTACCTTTTTGAATAGTCTTCGTTTTTAATTAGTTGGATTCCGTAGGACTGAATGTTGGGGCTTTGAGAAGGTTATTCCAGGATCCTAAAGCCCTACTTTATGTGTTTCAAAACCAGTTCATTTTTCTTAGACATTTTTTTCCTTGGTTCAAGTTTGCTAAACACAGTGTTAAAATGAAGAATCCGGCCTTGCAGAAGAGATGCATTATTAAAAGAATATTTTTTTTACTAGGATGACTGGGAGTTTGTTTTAGCTCTCCTAAACTGAAGATTTAAAATACTTAAATATCTTAATTTTGGTTCAGATTTCAAGAGGAAAAGTCACGCTTCTTCAGTATTATACCTATCAGTGTTATTGCTAATATTGCCTGTTTTTTTGTTTTGTTTTTTTCAATTAGAACCTCAGCAAACCATAAAAACTACTTAAAGCTCTGTCTTAGTGTGGAACAATGACACTGTTTGTGAGTTCAGGGACTGATCTATGCTGTGAAGGAAGAGAAAGCTGAACTGTTAGTGAATCAATTTAAAGCTGTTTTTGTATTGATTTGTTATCTATGTTTGGAATTAAAATGTGTTTGATGATGCTAAACATGGTATAAAAGATAAGAATGGAAGAAATATGTAGAAAGTAAAATACTTTTTCACAGCATGGTATTGCAGTAAAAGTATAAAGTTAAAGAAATAAGCATCTCATTGGTGATTTTGTTGAAAACATTTTATTTTTCAACATGGATTTTTTTCTGAATAAATGTACTTGAAATAAAGTTTGATTTTTATGGTTTGCGACTGCAATTGGAGATACATTTTTTTTAAGTCTCTTTACAAATCTTCATCAAATGTGCAAATAAACGTAGATACATTGGTCTAAATGTTCCCTTTATAAAAACATTACTGGTAGCACACATCAAGACACAAAGCAGCTATTGCAAAGGAAGCTTTATTGCCAGTGACATAAAGAGTCCACACATTATTGTTTTTTCCAGATGTGGGTTTTTACAGCTTAACACTGCTTCTCGAAGTTGCTGCCTCAGTTCCAGTATCAATCTGCAGCCAGAAGTATCACTTCAACACGAAGGCCAAATGACAAAGCTCAGATGTATTTAGTTTCCAAACTGAGGCCAAACAACGTAGCCGTCACCGACTTGTGTCTCTCTGCTGGTCAATGTCATGGCATATTTCCTAATAAACGGAACAACACGTCCATAAAGCCTCAGGCATGGCTTTCTACAGGGATACACTCACAGATAAAACAATGGCACTTATCACAGCTTAGAAAAAGAACTGCACGCAAAGCTCGCTGAAAAGATTCTTGTTTTTTTACTGTTTGGTTTTTTTTTCACCGTTTAGGATATTGGATAAATGAGATGGCCTTCTGAAGTAAACCACTGTACAACAGCACATAAAGACAGTAGAACAAAAAGCCACTTAGTAAAAAGAACTATTCAGGGTGTGGGTGATTATCGCTTTTTGAAAAATATTTAAATGGAAGATCTGATTTCATGTATACATTTGTATCTCAATAAATGTAAATATAATCAAGAGTCTGATTTATTCAGTAATTCATTCCAACAGTGCAGTATTTTTTATATATTCCTTTTATCCCCAGAAACATTTTACTTCAGATTTAACTATAGGTGGTTGTTCTTGATTTCACTGACTCCAGCTGCAGACTTCACCTTGTGAGTTTTCCCCAATCTCTTACATAACCTTCTCAACAAACTCTATGGCTCCAGCTATCATTGTTGCTTGCACCAAATGTTTTCCTTCCACTCAACTTTCATTCAATATGTTGGTATTTAGCAGTCTTTGAACAGACAGTTTATTTAGCAATGACCATTTGTGACTTACTGGACAATTCAGCCTTCTCTACCATGATTCTGTAGGCTGTAACATAGCAGTAACATAGCATATCAGGTTATATTCTATTTTTTGGAGTAGATTCCTTCATATCTTAAGCCATGAAAATTTGAGTGAATGAAGTATGCATTGATAATATGTGAGTTTGTGTTTTCAATCGAATTAAAGAAAAATAAATGTAATTTCTGACAATATTCTAACATACTGAGATGCACCTGTCAGCATACTTAATCGAAACAAATAAGCTTTCATATTGCACTTTCCATCAACTCCCAGCAATGGCAGTAATCTGAGCACAGCAGTGCCAGATAAGGCGACACTAGACCTCAGAACAATGACTCTTTCGATAAAAAGGCCTCCTCAAAAGCTTTTATAAAGTGAATGGTAGAAGCGAGACTTTATATTTAACATTTTTCGGATGAATATTCACACATAACACACATTTTGATTATCAGAAATAAGTTTTGCCTCCAAACAACAGAAACAGAGCTTTGATACTTAATCAGATCTGAAACAAGGGGTTTAGAAAGGATAACTATCAGATTGTACCACCGTTAGTCCATTAATCTGCACCGTCCACAAGCAGGGTTAACGGTCCTCTTATTCTTATTTACACTGTTAGTTTCTGGAGTGCAAAGACTAACACTAAATACTATATTCTTTGGTTCAAAATTCTACAATTATAGTGAAGTTCTGTGTTTAGAATCTTTCTACATTATAAAATATTCAATAGACCTTTAGTTTTTATTACATGGGCATCAATTTATATTCTACCACTAAATAATCTAATTTCTAGAGACAGCACTCTATGAGGAAATATTGATTTGAATAAAATAAAAATACTGCATGAATCTCTTAATATGTATCTGTTGTTACATACACATTCACAATGTAGAATCACAGAAAACACAGCTTAGTTATACACAGCGATTTAACAGCCATGTTAGATAAACATCCCACATCATCAGACGTTTAAGACTTGCACCTGTCTTTGTGTCAGTCATGCAAACAAATAAAAATAAATATCTATCAGTATAAGTACAAAAATATTCACCACTACAACCATACACACACATTTATCTTATACATATTAAGATATACAAGTTCAAACTCTATGGTTACCCACAGTTTGAATAATAACTAGAGGGACACACCAAATTATGTAAAATGAACTGAAGACACAGTGTTAGGGGGAAATAAAAGCTTCATAGCCAGGTTAGAAAGTTAGCACAGAGCAGCACTGAACTCAGTGTAGGCACAATTTTCATTTTATATTATCAACAACAGGCTCAAAGAAAATAAGAAAACACACGGCTGCTGAAACACAAGTGGCCTATACAAGCACACAAACCAACAGGTGGACAGGTAGACAGTACATGTTGACACTGCATAGAGTTAAGAAAAAACACAGGCCAGGCCAGCTCGCAGTTGTACCGAGAGCTCACACCAACCAGATCTGGTTCTAGCTGCCAGCATTCACCAACACGTCTGCACAGCCAGGGGGCACACTGCCATCCATCCAGACGCTGAGAACTTTTCCCTCTGCAGGTCTCAGTTGGCCTGGACTGGTTTTGGACCCACTGCAACGCCATTACAGTCGAGAATGTACTGCAGGCAACCTTGAGGTGGACGCCCAGCACCGTTCTTAGTGAGTTCGCCAGTAATCTCTCCTTTCTGGCCAGTTCCCTGTATCACGTTTAAAAAAAAAAATAGATACATTAGTATCAACAGATCACTTAAAGGTGATTAGCTCAAGAACAGAAAAAAAAAAACCAAACAAAAAATGCTCCGTTCAGTGTATTTTCATACCTGGGATGGTTGTATAGTTGTGGGTCTCTGGGGAGCATTAGCTTCTCTCTCAGCTGACTGGTTCATTTTTGCCAGCACCAAGTCAGCAATGAGCTGCCGGTCTTCAGCCTGGTGTTCTCCAACCAGCGGCATGGAGGAACCAACCACCTGCCCCACATTGGAGATGGTCAAGCCAGAGGAATATCACAGAACAGTGTGATACAATTATTAAAGCAGTAAATGGCAGAATTGAATAATGCACTTATTTATTATTCACATGTTTTTGGAAGAAGATCCTGGGCTGCATATACGTAGTTCTGCTCAGAAGTTTACATATGCTAATTATTGGTACAAAGCCTTTTTTACAGGGACCAATTAGGTATATTCATTTCGTAGAATTTGAAAACCAGGAGTCTGTGTCATGAAATCAACCAGTTTAATTAAAAGAAATTTTGAAATCTGTGCACACAATAGTTGGAGGTTTTAATGGGACTATATTTATTTAAGTAAACAGTTAAGTATCTTCCAAAAGAATAATCCATTTGGAAGTTTCAGGTGCTGATTTGATATCCATTTATGTCAGAGTTTTACCTCTGTGATATAATCTTTGCCATCTTTCCCATGGATAGCTTTAACTGCACAAATGTCCAAACCCCCAAAGATCTCACAGCAGGTGTCCACCCATAGCTTGTACCTAAACACAATCAAAATATTATTCAGAAGCACTGGGAGAAAAATAAGACAATGTGCTCCAATTATCAGCAGAAGAGATTGTCAGACATTCAAAAGAATATTTTTTTAAATTAAGAAACTAAGCACATTTTATGACATAATTCAGCTTTAATATTTGATACAATAATAGGAATGAATTACCTGTCAGTCATGGCGACCTGCTCAAGCATTGCAGAGCCTGTGTTTGTCTTCCAGTTTCCAGATATAGATGTTCTCCTGATGAATGTACAACACAAATAAAAAATAAAGATTAGTTTTGTTCAGTTTAATGAGGAGTAACAACAGCTTAGTTATACCTACATGTAAGCTTTGTAGTCAGCACCAATCTTCTGGATTCTGATGTCATACTTGGAATCAATGAGAGGCTCTGTGGTGGTGTAGGTCTGAGTGAGAGCCACCACACTGGCTATGTCCTGGAACTTACTGTGGTTGTCTACTTTCACCTGTACACACAAAATGTCAAGTAAAAAAGATGTCTCTCATACTCTTATGCAATAAAGTGATCATGTGATCTTCCTTTATTCACATTAATGAAGGCTTAAATGAAAAAAGCAAGTGCAGTGCCTTGCAAAAGTAGTCATACTCGGGCTTGATCTGCAGAAATCCACTGCTCTGTTTGGAAAACTTGTTTACAGGACTGGTTTTAGTCACTCCTCAAACCTGAACTCTAATGAAGGGTGGCAAGAAGAAAGCCACTCTTGTAGAAAGTCATAGGAAGTCCGATTTGTAGTTTGTGTCAAGCCACGTGGGGCATACAGCATGACGAGTCTGGACAGATGAAATCAAAACTGAACCTTTTGGTCCACATGCAAAACATGTTAGTGGTAGCATCATACTGTTTTCTGTAGGGTCGGGGAAACTGGTCAAAAACTAAGATGTGCAAGATGGAGGGAGGTAAATAATGGGGGAAGCATAAAGGAAAACCTGTGGGAATGTAAAAAAGACTTGAGACGGCGGTGGAAGTTCACCTTTCAGCAGGATGAGACCAAACTTACTGACAGAACTGCAAAGGAGTCCTTTAGATCCAAGATTATCCAAGTCTAGTCCTCTAAAGCTACTATTCTGCAACTTTTGAGTGCATCCATTTGTCAAATTTGTCAACACAACTGACACAAATGGATGAATTCCCTTGTCTGCATGACCTTCAGCTTGATAGGCATGGCAACGAGCCATTCATTTCATTCAGGCATATTGAAGAAGGAATATAACTTTTACAAATGAATCTAAAAGTTGCAGAATAGCTCTTGAGTACTAGGCACTGCTGCTTCAGATCAAACCATATTTATGTGTTAGAATGATCTAGTCAGATCTGAAAAGCTAAGAGAGACACCAAACCAATGTGATCTGTTACTTCAATGAAAGGTGGCTATACCAAGTACTGACTTATGAGGGCTGAAAACCAAGTCACAGTTACAATTTTGAAAAACAATCCAGTGTATCATTTTTGTTTTTGATTAACAGCTGTGCACTACTTTTTATTGGTCTATTACAGGAAATACTTATAAAATACATTTATAAGAATTTTGTTTTTGGATTGACTTTTCCAAATAACTTCAGCAGATATGAATACTTTTGCGAGGCAGCGTATGTGTACAAGGATTAAAGCAAAAACAAGTGACACGTTACTATACCTTTCCCATCCCAGAGTGAGCGTGTCCAATCTTTACAACAACAGGAAATGAGGGCATGCTCACCTAATTAAGAAAGACATTTACTTGTTTAATAATTGTTGAAGTTTTGTATTATTATATCACTGTCACAGGTAAAACAAGTTTGCATCTAGTAGGATGCTCACCATCTCCTTATAGTTGGGATAAAAGGTCTGTTCAATGAGGGGGAACTTCTCAGGTCCCAACTTCCTGTAGGTGTTGATTAGCTGAGCAAACTGGATGTGCACACAAGTAATTAATTTGGTAAAAAATTAGGAAAGGAAATTTATAAAAACTTTTAAAAAATGCAACCATGCAGCCCAGAATGCAGAATAGATTTTTAACTCCACTACGTCGCTTCAGCACTTACTGCCCACGGCTTGTCGCAGAGGTTATAGATGGATTCCAAGGAGTTAATGCTTGGAACACCCCCATACTGCAGACCGATGATCAGGTTGCGAAAATCTTCATTCTGGGTCATACTGAAGGCATGCTGGCGAATGAGAACAAAGTCTGGCTTGAAGGACCTGGAGAATAGAATAGCAATAGAAATGTAAACAAAGCTGTGCCAAGGGATAATAGCAATGTGGGTGAGTCCGTCTG
This sequence comes from Xiphophorus maculatus, assembly GCF_002775205.1. Taxonomy (NCBI): domain Eukaryota; kingdom Metazoa; phylum Chordata; class Actinopteri; order Cyprinodontiformes; family Poeciliidae; genus Xiphophorus; species Xiphophorus maculatus. The sequence goes on from NC_036443.1 coordinate 21,172,708, forward strand.
TGGGTGGACACAGAGCAGTCAAAACAAAGAGTTTCAGTTGCACGCTAGATTCATTTGGAGTTTGTTTGTCTGACCTGACAACCTTGGTGCCATTTCTGAGGACTTGCATGTTCACGCTGCATGTACCGCTGGCTTGGGCAACAACGTTCAACTCACTGAATTCAGCCTAAACGCAGAAAAGGGGAGAATGTAACACAGGGAGAATAAATTTAATCCTCTTTTGGTGCATAAGCACATGAAATGAATCTAAGTGTCTTCATTAACATACCTGTTCCACTTTGATATCATAATCCCCGTGAACCTTCTTTCCTTTCAATAATTTTGCCCTGGTGGAGAAGAAAAAGCATTTTTTTTAATTAAACAACAGAACTACAGGTGTCCAGTAAATGCCAGATCCAGTGTGAACATATCACTCGATTATGTTGACTTTGCAACAAGCAGAAAAGTGAGTCATTGCTGAATAAATGGCAATCTGCTGAGTGAACCAAAGAAGAAAAAAAAAACCCTTCTGTGCTTTTCTCAAACTGCTGAAACACAGAAATGCTCACACTTTCTCACTTCATTCTGACAACCAATAAACATGAATTTACTAAAAAACACTTGAAAACAGGAACTTTCATATGTAGTCTTTTTCACATTGTGTCAGCTCATAAACTACATAATTTATCATTATTTTAAAACTCCAGTCCTTGAATACCAGTGTCTTGCACCTTTAGATCTACAACACTCTTGAATCAATCAAACTGTTGAACTTTGTCCTCACCATTCAGTCAAGTTCTACAGAACCTTGCTCACAGCCAAATGATATTTTCAGATATATTTAAGAAAAGTGATGTCTCACCGGCCCTGAAGTTTAGCTCCTATGTGATAAAACAACACCAAATGGAGAATAACTGTGAAAGGAATATGACTGATGGCTCTAAGAAATTTTAATATGAAAAAGTCTGAATATTGCGGCAGCCTCCCAGAAGCAACACTATGCAAAAACAACCCTTCGCTGCAAATACAGCTACAACCCCTTTGGAGTATGTCTCTACAGAACACTTTAAACACTTTAGATTTTCAATTGGATTTTGGTCTCGACTTTGACAGTGCCATTCAGACCTATGAATGTGCTTTGATCTCATTCTCGTGTCACCCAGGTTGTATGTTTCCAGTTGTTGTCCTCCTTCCTAGTCTCAAGTCTTTTGCAGCCGATGACAGATTGTTCTTTCAGGACTGCTCTGGATTTAGCTCCATCCATCTTCCCAACATCGAGGTTGCATTTTTCTCCTCCAGAGTTTCCTTGAACCTCAGTTGGACCTCATTTACTTCTATGGGTTTAATAAGTGTCTTCTCAAAGCAATTGTCTGCACTGGATTTAATCAAGGTATAAAGGGGCTTTATGTAAATCCATGTTACGATTTTCTGATTTCATTTGTGAAAAGTATGAAAACCTATTCACAATCACACGCCACTTTGTGCTAGTCTGTCAAACAACAGCCTAATAAAATAGAGTGGCGTTTGTGGTTTTCACATTCTAAACATGTAAAAGTTAAATCAGGCTTATACAAATAAAAAAATCTTGTGACATTTCATCTGAATTCAAGATGCCAGAAAATTATTGAACTTTGCCTCACTCATAATTTAGCGCTTGTGAATTCAAGAGATTGTTCAGTAATGACAGAATTTGATTTATTTTAACATGTTAGTCACCTTTGAAAGCATCTCAATTCTAATGAATTTCACTGCATTTCATTTACAAGCAAAGTGTTGTGATAAATTAATATGCAGAGGGAAAACCTAACAACATACCTTTTGACAAAAGAAATGGCCGATATGTAACCAAATAAGGGGTTTTCTACAAAACAGTCTTTTCCATGAATTTCCTCGAGTTGCCATGGAGAATCCTTTATTTTGGCATGTTTTTTCTACAGCTCAGCCCTTAAACTAACAGCATATACTGCAGTGGTACATTTTGTACTATGTGTGGTGACAGCTCAACCCAGAAGAAATCTGATAAACATACATATTTTGCCATGCTGTCTTTACAGATTTTTTCAATATACTTTAAAATCGCTTCCATCCTTTTCCTCATTAGTCTATGCCGTTCTTCTGTCACATTTCCTGCTGCTGCTGCTGCTTGTTTGTCAAGGAAAAACAACTGAATAATTCGGTCACAGCCCAATTAGAGCATGGGAAGGAAAACAGATATTAAAATATGAATTACAGCTCCCGCACATGAAAAGCTGAAAAGCATCAATGCTTGTAATTCAACATACAGTGAGAAAAACATGAGCAGCGACCAGAAAAGGGCCACAAAGAAAACAAGCATACGATTTCCTCCCTGCTATCTAAATAGTAATCTTTCCCAGCATGAGGCTGAGGAAGACGGTGTAGCATATGGTGATTTTTTTTTTATTTTTTTAATTTCAGTATCGCGGAGCAAAAGACAACTAACAGCATACTAATCAGAGGTAGCACATTCAACGATCCTTTTGTGCATGGATTAATATGCAGAAAGGTTTATCAGTTCCCCACAAGAGCTAGGTCCTCCGATTTTGGAAGGACTTTGATTTAAGCTGTTAATGTTACTCCACATTTGAAACGATCATGCACAGTTGCATCTAAATATTAACACTGACTGTATAAAAAGACAAATAGCATTTCTCCCTCACTGTCTGACATTAAGTCAGAATAAGCCTGATTTAGGCTACTTAGGTTTACCAAATTTATTTGTTTTCTAATTCCAGAATAATTGGAGCGTTTTTAAATTTTTAGATTCAGAAGTTTATATACATTTATTTAATGTTTGGCAGAATAACTTTACAAAGAAGACAACCTGGAATAAACATTTAGATATCTTTTCACAAGCTTCTCAATTTGAGATTTGAAATAGAATAGACATACAATAAATACATTATTGCATATCCTACTAAAAACGTTTAATCTAACTTAATGCTACACAGTGAGAAAAATGAGTTTTGTGTCTGTTTTATATGGAATATTCAAACATCTGGTGTTGATGCATTTAGCAAGCTCAGTTATCTTAAGAAATGAGACGATATAAAAAAGTCAATCAATAAATTAGTCTCTTCAATTTTTCTCAAAATTAATCTGGAAAAACAATCCTCTTGATTCAATATTTCTGTGGCACTGTGGCAGAATCTTTCATTCAGATGATTCACCCGAGACCTAGGCAAGCAGTAGACCTTGCTGAATTTTAATGTCTAATTACTTTGCCTGTTCCACTCTCACTTCCCCCTTGTGTTTGCATAAGATTATGCTCCTAGTACAGGGCACATTTCTGCTGATATTCAGTTAGAAAGGTGAAATTTATAGATCAGAACATTTGATAAATCACAAGAATCTGTCAATATCTGTACTTTAAATGACAACATATTGAATTGCAATGAGCAAGACAGGGCTTCACAGCCATCAGTCTCATAAGTTACAGTGTTTCATCTGCTGCTCTTGTCATAGGAGTAATTTATAACACAGTATTCCTGGAACTATCCAAACCTGTCTGGCTGACTGGTAGCCTCATCTAAAGCATTAGACATTGGGTGGATGACAGAATGCTTCTACATGGCAGCAAACCCATTTCATGTATTTTTCTCTGAACCTTGCTTATGTAAAATGTATTGCATAACAAACTCACAGTTTAAAGACACATATATTTAGGTAGTTTCTATTTTCTAATTTATTTTGAGTCTGCCATCAGTACGATCTTACATTTTTATCATTTGCCCAGTGTTTGCTGCAAAATTATTACACAAGATGTCAATAAAAATGACACATCTTACTACAAATTTCAGGTACTTACATCAAAAATATATATATATATTTTTTTAGAATATACATTCAGGGGTAGAAAAAGTATTTTTTATGTTCAGCTCTTAGTTCTTTAAAGACATTGGGTTGCTGGGTGGTTTTCCCTTTTGACTTCCTTTTCCTGTTCATAGAGGCCCTAAGTGTCTGGAGATGAACCAATGACTGATCCAGCTCTATTGATCTACTTATTAATGCTGTATTTATCATCTACAGACCACATGTTGTTGTCTCACCAGCAAAGTACAACATAAGAAAACATTCCAGTCAAGATACCTTATCGGGAAAAAAAATCCTAAAAGGAATAAATTCAAGAAATACTATTACGTCATTAGTACATTATTCAATGTTCCTATTTCTTGTTCCATACAAACTCTGTAACTTCTTTAATGAATACCATATGTTTTCTTAAATTCTCCTGCCTAAACAAATATTGGCACTGTGTTCAATATTTGTTATAACTACATTAGTAACAATTTACTGTTTCTGTCAATTTGACCAAATTTAACCAACTGTTCCCATTAACTTACAATACTTTACTATAATTTGCTTAATTCCTGAACCTTGAATATACCTTTCTCTGAAAGTATAGGAAGCAAGCAGGGTCCTTTTGGTTTTAATTTCTGGCAGGACACACAAAAATGTCTAAGTACAGCTAGTCGCATAGTGAGTTAAAGATCATAAATCCCAGACTCAAGATGTGCAACAACACTGAGAACATGAGGAGCCTGCCAAAACCACAAGAAAATAAAGAGCTGTTTCATCCTCCCAGGGCTTGCCAACAGCTCAGTACTTTAGAAAACTTTCAGTCCTGCCAACAGGAGCACTAAAATACTAAACTGGTTATCTTTTTAAGCATCAGTAATCTTCTAATGTTAATCCCTTTTAGCTGTATTTGCTGTTGTTTTCTTTTCGTACTCAAAGGATACTATTTCAAACTGTTTCGTTACATTATCTAAACAGTGTAGGAACAACACATTTTTCTGCCATGTTGAATCAGAACCACTGGGTGAAAGGTCTTGTAAAAACAACCCAAAGAAGCCAAACCAAGTCAAACACCTCCGCATAGTGCTACTGAGCTGTCATTAAAAATAGATGCAGCTCTCCGACAGAGGAAGCCCTGTAAATTAATTATTTTAGCACATCTCCTACGTGACTGTGCATTTGATGCACATTAAGGACGATAAATGCTATGAGCACCAGAGACTGGTACAATAAGAACAAAAACAATGTCAGAGCAACAAACTGCTCACAGAAACTGGTTCAGAGCAGATCTGGATAAAAACCAACAGTGAGAATGAGGTCACACAGAAATCTCACTTGACATAATGTACATCAGTTTGCGTACTGATGTGAGTACATTTGAGCACCACAATGTGAGCCTTCCTTCTTCACAAAAAAATAACTTCTTTTTTTTAAGCAATAAAGAACATATGAATACACACGGCTGACATCCATCCTGCAGATAAGAGTCTGAACTAATCATTGCAGATGAATGTTTCCTACATCATCATGTCATTATTTCCTCACTACTAGTGTACTCATCTACCAGCAGGAATATCAATATCCTGCTGAAGTAGTCTTTAGAAAATGGGTACAATGTGGTCAAAAGGGATCATGAACATGGTGAACACCAATACTGGCATTTGAAAAATGCTCATTTGGGACTAAGAGAGTCAAAGCATGCCAAGAAAATAATCCCAAACAATTACACCACCACAGATTTAAACTGTGGAAATAGAGCAGGATGGATTTATTTATGCTGTTTATGCCAAATCTCAGCACTAACATCTAAATGTTGCAGCTGAATTCAAGACTAATAGAAACAGATAAACTTTTCCCAATCTGTTATGGTCTTGTTTTAGCAAGCCTTTGTGAATTACACCCGGTATGGTTTCAAGCTGCTGAAGTCCATTTGAACCAAATATGGCATTCAATCAGCTACTGTTGCCTTTCTATCATGTTGCCCATACTCATCTGAACTCTGACATAAGACATTATTCATCTACTCAATTGTCACTCACAATATAGTTTCTCTATTTCTGGCCATAATTGTGAATGTAAGGGATTGGTGCATGCAAAAACCTCAGCAGAAAGCATCATTTAATGGCCAAAGTCCATTAAATCGTTTTCCCCATTTTTATGATCCATTTTAACTTTACAAAATCATCTTCACCGCATCTTATGCATTGAGTTCCTGCAATGTGATTGGTTGAGGATTAGAGTCAAACTTTATGTTTCAGTAAGTCTTCTATTTTTATCTAAATTAAACTGCAATGAGGCAAATACTTCAGCACACACATTCAAGAGGAAAAATCCTCTCTGAGCCTATACAAATGAAGAGTCATCATGAAAGGATTCAATTACCATGTATTAAAATTGCATTGTAATACTACTACATACTACTAGAAGAAATATACTCACTTTATTGATTTTGAGTCCATCAAGCTGACAGTGATGTTTGTTTATCCTATATCTGAGCAAGATCCTCCTGGACTCTGAACACCATTAGGCTTAAATAATTAAGGTTCCCCAGCTTCTTCATATTAATGGCATGAAGATCTGCTCTTGGAGCAGGACATGAAACGGATACAACAACGATCTAACGTTCTTTCTGCTTCATTCTATTTTACACTGTTGCTGTCCAGTAAATCAGGGGTTGCAATATCTTACATTTAGCTTCTCCTTTAATTGTGCACTGCATGTATGACATGCAGTCAGTGAGCAGGGGGGGAAACCCCATTGATTGAGGGAAAACACTGCAGTGCTTTGAAGGGAACAAGAGGTAAAAAAATGGTACTTCATTTTAGGTTCAGCACAACCTGTGGCACAGCAGCTTTAACATATGTGTAGCATGCCATGTTACAAAGTGATGACATCATTAAAATGCCCCATTTAACACCAGAAAATGATGTATGAGAAGAGACAAATGCAACAAAATAGTAAAACAAATAGACGAATGAGGAAAACTGGAATCCTCCATCTTGGTGTTATGTCATTACAGGACCATTCCTCAAAACCAGAATATTCTGGCTCAATAATTATTGGCAGCAACTGAACACCAGTAGGTGACAATAACCGTTAATATTTACTGTGCATTTGACAGAAATGCTGTTATAGTAGTTTCTAATCTTTACAAAAGTACATGACATCCAAGAGAGAGATAAAAAAGAAAACTGACACTAAGGATGGAGCAACAATAACTCACAAAAATAGCTCACAATAAACTAATTAGAAATGGAAACGTATTGTCTTACCACTCCTGCTGGGGTTCATCGATCACAAGCAGAATCTTAAACTTCTTGGGTGTCGTGACTTGGGTCTGCTCCACAAGCCCTGCTGAGGCAGCTGTCTGCTTTACAACATTTGTGATGGAGCTGAAGAAACCAGCGCTGGTCGACTGAGACGTCTGAGGCTTCCTCTCAGGAGCAGGGGAAACGGCTGGAGGTGTCGGCCCGCTTGTTGGAGACTTGGCAGGGGTGGAGGAAGCAGGTGGAGGAGGTTGAGCAGGGTCAGGCCTCTGAAGGTCTGTCATGTAGCCGTTGGGCAGGTTGGAAATGAAGGTGCTGTCCGAGAGACGCCGGCGCAGGTAATTCATGGCTGGCGAGGAGAAAACAAGAGGTGGGTGTGGAAATTTATCCTGCAGGGTTCTCCTGGGTGTGAGTGTGTAGCGGATGGAGGCTGGGGTCTCTGTACAAACTCCTAATGAATGTAGTACCTCCCAGCTTTGCAGAGCATCCTCCAAGCTCTCCCTCACTGGCAGTGACGCTACAGCTTCCAGCAGCCAATCCCCTCACCCTGTGCTTTCCTCAAGCATAGCACATGATGCTCGACTGTGCCTTCCTCCCGTCGTCCTCTCTCCTCTCTCTCTCTCAGTGGCATGCCTGATTTCCCTACCCCTCCCCCATTTTCTGCTTTACAGACATCATCCTTTTCTGAACCACAGCATGAAAAATTGAGGGGTTTCCAGTGGAGGTGCAAGGGGTATCCGGGTTATACATCACAATGGCTTTACACCTCCTACCCATGTTTGGTAGGATTCTCTACCCACTGTCTATGAAGAGCATTTCTGTCAGCCACAAATTCTAAAATGGCTGTTTGGACCTGTGGGCAGCACTGAAATGGGAGGAAGCATCAGCAGCAGTCCCTTGAGGCACAAATGCATCCAGTAAACAATCTCTTGTGTGGGTTATCAAACCCTAAAGCTACTATCTTTGTTGTAAATATATTTGCATTCACAAATGCATGCACAAGAAAAATGTAGAATGAAGTATAATGAGAGATATGGATGTATGGAAAATGGTTGGGAAGGAATTCACTTAATCAATAGTTTGTGGTGTCCAGAGATCAAAACAAATATAAGTAAAGGCCAACATAGTTAGTCTCTGACAAGGACACTCAAGAGCAGTTAAAATAAATTAAAAAACAATAAATATACTTTTCTTACTACTTACATTTTAATCACCCAGATTAATATAAAATATTTATAGTTTGAAATTAAAATTTTCACCTGCCTCTCATTGTGTTTTTCATTTCAAGAGAGTGATCGTCAGTCTAAAAAGGAACTTAGACTCAATATATAATATAGTTGAATTACACACAAACTCTTGTTTTAAAGCCTTTATTTATGTTAAGTATGCAAAAGACAAAGGTGTTCATATTCAGGTGTTTTTTATATACACTCTACTTTGGGCTGCAGTTGCCTCAGAATACATCTTGTTTTAACTTGTACTTTGTACATTTATAACATCTGTGATGTTATAATTGTTATTATTACATACACATGCTGTGAGTTCCTGTGGTTTCAAGGTTTTATTCTTTTTTCTCTTTCTGAGGGTGTAGAAGCAGATTTTTAAGTTGTTGACTTGCATTTTCTTTCGCTACTCTACTCCTATCTCCTCCTGCCATTTAAGCATTTCCTACCACTTTTGTAAATATAAAGTGTATAAATATAGACTTTTGTATATCAATATATATAAATGTATATAAATATATAAATGCCGAGATATTTTGGGTTTGACAGTAAGTAGAGAGGTCTCTTTAGTTTGCAAACATTGCAGATCCCAGGAATACCAAAAGGTGTTGCTGTGAGTTTACTGTGTGTGAGAGGGACACCAACTGGTTGTTTTACAGTAGTGCAAATTGAAGTCAAATTGAAGTATTATCCAGTTTATATTTCAGAAAGATCCATAGGAGAGTAGAGTGTGATCCAACACAGGCTCAAATGGTGACTGAGCATCTGTATTTTAAAATCCCAGCCTACAGTGTTTAAGCTATTATCCTATTTGTTGAATTTACTGTCATAAACAACATTTTTTTGTTTTTTTCTCAGCTAATCAATGTTTTCGTAACTTATAAATATACTTCAGCTTGTCGAATCACATGATTGTGATTCAGGTGCGTTCATAAACATGTCTCGCCTCTACGCCTGGGTGGGTCTTTTGTTTTGGGGCTCCGCCTCCTGTGATGGGAAAGTACGCGAAGCACAGTACAAACTATGGTTTTGTTGTTGTAAGACCAAGATTATCGATTGAGTAAGTATCATTAGAAGCTTGCCGTTATCCTTTTTGACATTACGTTTGTTGAATCAAAGTAGATTGTCGCTAACGGGTCGTTCAGTCGTAGTTTTTAGCTGAATGTTAACTTTTTGAGCCAACTGAGTTTGCGACTGTGCTAACATTAGTTTTGTGTGACTTGAGCTAAAGTTAGCCATTTCCTTCGTTGACTCGTGTGATTACGCTTACAATATTTGTAGTTTTCTGACACTTTCTTTAACGATTACTTTAACTTTGTTTCGGGATACAGCTGTTGATATGAAGTGTTAAAATAAACCAAATAGAGCTAAGTAACGTTTTAGCTGCTAGCTTAGTGGTTTGCGGTTGGTTAGCTGTCATGCTAGTCGTGGGTGTTTGAGTCTGTTACGACATACAGTTTGCCAATGGAATATTACTCTTTAATAAATTACTTTTCTTTAATGTATTTTGACTTAAAGCGTGTTCTAACATTCTTAACTTTTTTTTTAGGATATACTTTTGCGTTGTTGCCTTGGATAGAATAGCCTGCTAATGTCAACGTTAGCAACTAGCCTGTACATGTAAATGCTGTGCACTAGAATGGACCTGTTGAACTCTCAGTTCCTGGACAAGATGAACAATAACATTGGGAGACTACACTACGACGGTAAAGTTGCCCTTTTATTTCTGTTTATATGACATTTTATTTCTGTTTATGTGACCTCGACTCTCTTGCTCTTATTGCGTTCCCCTATTGGCAAGTAGCAATCTATTGCTTTTAATTAAACAACCGCGTATTGGTGCCGATAATTGATTGCTGCAGGTGGTGTTCAAAGCTTCTTAATGATATGTAAGACGTTTTATAACTGGGAATGGTTATTATGGAATTTAGATTCAAATCTAAAGATATTTTATTGTTCCCGAAGGGAAATTAAATGTTGTTGTAACTCATGTTATTTCAAATTCTTCGGGGTTATTGTAGATAGTGATGGCTGTTGGCAGAAAAACTCTCTTGTAGCGTTCTGTATCACAGCGAGTTTAAAGAAGCCTCTGACTGAAGATTCTCTGTTTTCCCAAGACAGTCTCATAAAGAGGGTTGTCAAGGTTATCCATAATTTTCCCGACTTTATGAAGAATCACAAACAAAGCACATACATAGTTGCTTGGTCACTTTTGGTAAATACATAAAATGGCCCTAATTCTTGTTATTCAAATATAACTAAGAAATATTCTAAACTGCTAAATTCATAATTGTCTTTGTAGTTATTTGAAAACAATACGTCAATTGAAACTACGTCAGCAAAAACAAGTCTTTTAATACTGTAATTAATATAGGATGTAAGAAATAAATTAACTGCTGACCTTTTTCCACAGATGAGTCCAGGATTCCCTCCCTGTCTACTGCTGTGTCAACCATAACTGGGCCTTCCCCACACTGCCCAAACAAACGGAAGTATGGGGACGAACAAATGGAAAACAGACTCAACTGTGATGATGACCACATGACCAAAATGAGCAGAATGTTTGCTTCTCACCTGTAAGTGCACGTAAGAGCAGACATCACAAAATTAAATTAAGTCTGCTGAAGTTTCTTACTTTTGATTTTGATTTACATATAGAAGTTGTAAATCAGATTGAAGCATAAACGATATGCAATAAACACTTTTATGTTAATGGAAGTGGAAATAAATTGAGGTAAAATTGAAACCTTTCAATATGGCCCTTTTCCTTTTTGTAATATCAGGGAGATTCAGAAATATTTGTTGCCGACTCAGTTCACACCTGTATTTTTTGTTACATTTTAACTTCTGAAATGGGTGTTGGAGAAAGCCTGCTTCTTTTTAGAGTAACCTCTGCTTGCACTATATTTTTATTATAAAAGTAAAACTGGTGAGCTGTAAATTGTCCGCAGAGATGCATCAGTGAAGTTGAGTTTTGATCTTCGTTTGTTTTTCTCAGCGCTCGTCCGTCTGCTGGAGACAACCGCAATGAGCACTGGAGCCTGAGCCACAGTCCTGTGGAGCGGCCTAACCCATATGCAACCATTTCTGGCTACGCTATAGACCAGCCGCTGGCTCTGACCAAAGACCACAGTGACACTGAAGTGTCGCGGCCTGTCATGAGTGGGGCCACAGAAAGGCAGCAGGTGCGTCCGTATCGACTGAAATGATCAGTAAATGGTATTGTATGAACTGTTATAGTCCTCTTGTTGATTGAAAAATACATTTCAATTTAGTTTTAACCAGTTTGTGGAACAAAGCTGTGAATGAAATTCTGGCATTAAATGATCATTTTTGGTGATCAGAGCAGAAAACTTCTGCATAAAAGAGATTGACATTCTTCTGCAAAATTATTACTTCACGTCTATTATAAATAATAGATGTTTGGAACCTTTATTCAAAATGTTTATGTTCACACTTTAAGCTTCAATTTTTGCGTATAGTAGTTTGGTGGTTTTTCGAAGTATTAAAGTTCCTTAGCAATCATAGATAGGGTTAGATCAAAAATATTAATACTCATCAAGGTCTCCTTTAGTTTGTTGTATGAAACTCATCAGATTTTTTCATTTTCCTGTTTCCCAGAATCGACCCTCGGTTATCACGTGTGCTCCAGCAAGTAATCGGAACTGTAACCTCTCACACTGCCACATGAATGGCTGCACTCCTCCCCCGCCTGACAATCAGAGAAAGACCAATGGTAATCTTTGGGGTTTTTTTGTACTTTATTCCCATAATCTTATTAAATTGGCTCATTTAAGCGAACCATTATTTTTGAGACACCAGTGTTGCAAGTCCACATTTTTCCCCTTAAGTGGTAAAAAATAGAAATATTCATAGGCATTGGACAGCAAAGTTCTGAGATTTTTCAGTGCAGAAAACCTCATCCTGCTTTGCCTTCAAGTTTCAGTAGAATATTTACATGAAATTAGTTATAGGGTGAACATGAAGACTTGCTGTCTAAATCCACTGATGTTTCTCTGAAAGTTCAAATTATCTCTTAAAATTAGCAGAAATGATGACGGGGTCTTTTATAACTTAGCCAAAGTTTAGTTTCCCACCTAAATTATATTGTTTCACATTAGTTGAATTAATTTACATTTACAACTAATTAAGTTAACTTTTTTGTTGACTTGAAAATATGTTCAAGTAACTATTTTAAAATTACATCTAATGGCTAATTCCTCAATTACTTTTTTTTTGTTTTACTTTGTAATTGTAATTGAAATTCTTGTTAATAATCTCGATCTGTCTTTGTCCTTGTTTTTCCAAAATGTTATTTTTAGCTAAGACCGTATGCGATCCTGTCATTGAGGAACACTTCCGCCGCAGTCTTGGGGAAAACTACAAAGAAGCCGAGGCTGTGTCCAATTCAGTTTCTATCACGGGTTCTGTTGATGATCACTTTGCGAAGGCGCTGGGAGATACCTGGCTTCAGATACAGGCCAGAGGTAGCAGCCACCAGACTCCAGAGGACGACCCATAAGATAGTGGGGGGAAGGATTGAAAGGGATTATTTTCACTTCTTGCCAAGAATCAACTTCTCTTAGCCAAGAACAGTGTAAGACGTGTGGTGCTCACATAGGTGATTCCTCTTTGGACCTCAAGGTCAATCTCGTAGAACACTCGGCTCAGTTTTGCCACTTAAAATTGGTAATTTTCACCCACAAAGAAGGAATTAAATTTTGAGTCATTTGATAGTTGTGGGAAAATTATTAATCACACTGTAAGTTTCTGAATATAGATTCCCAAAGTTGTCAGTTGTCGGCATGACAATAGGTTTTTCACCTGCCTGTCATCTGATTTGATAGCCAAAGACCTTTCCAGCCTTTCTCCACCAGCCTGTAAGCCATATTATCTGTTCTTTCATTGCCACTCTAAGATCACACTGCTTTTCAATCAATATTACTTGAACATGACAGCTATGTCTCTTTTGCACTATTATGTTCTTAACCTCTGGTGTCACAGGTTACCTGTTGGAAGTAATGTGCAACAATGCGTTTTGAGATTTATATGAGAAGATTACTGCCTTGGCCTTGTTGCTTTCAGAAAACACTAGGTCAAACTGTCATTTTTATTATGTTGAACTGGACTTATCCACTGTTTAATAACCTTAATTTGCTTACGCATTCACTAAATCTGATTACATATTTCCACTAACATCAATTATAGTTGAACTTTAATTAGAAAGCATGATTCAAATAGCTGGTTTCTATTACAAACTTTATCCTTATTCTATGTATTTAGCCAGATTTTATTTTTATCTGTGATATTTTAGAAATAGTCACTGCTGGTACAGTTGTACTCTTTGTATTTTTTTTGTATCTGGTTTTTATGACTCTACTTAGGTGCATAGCTTAGCATCCATCAACAAATCGCAGCCTCTGGCAAGGTTGTCTTCAGTTTTACCAGCTGCATTATTGTTACTCTGCGGAGCTGGATGTTGTAGCTTAACACATGACTGAATACGGCTAAATCTCCTCCTCTGTATTATAGTTGATAAGCAGTGACTTTATTTATTCTCAACATGTTGGTTTTTATTGTGAAACTTTTGCTTTGGAGAGGATTCCTAAACTACTTCATTAACAAATAAGTTGATTTTCGGTTTGTTATTAATACAAGACAGAAGTAGCCTTAGTTTTTAAGTTGCATTGAACATTAAACCAATGCTGCTGTTCTTTAGTAGTCACACCAGTTGCTTAGCTGGTAATGTCACAATATTACCAGTTTGTGTTTTTTGTTTTCCCCTAAATCTAAGTAGCGTTCTATTGTTGCCAAATTTCTTATTTCATAAAGTAGGGCTTAATAGACTGCCATAGTTGATGTTTAATTGCTAGATTCGAAAACGTATTGACTTTGAAAGGTCTTCCTACCTTCTCATATTTGGTTTTATTAAAATCAGAAATTTTAATGTCTTACAGTTTTAATTCAACTCTTCATGTCGTGTTGAAGGACAACCACAAACAAAAATGTTTAAATGGGATTTTACATGACAGGTGAACACGATGTTTGACACAATTGTGATGTAGAGGAAGGATGATGCAAAATGTTAAACATTTTTTACAAATATGCCTTGTGCCTTCCTGATACTTTATAAAAGGTCTGGACTGGATCATTGTAACAATTGTACTTTGATCTAAATGTTTCCATTACATCAATGTTTGTGGTTCTAATGTGACAAATTTGGGGGATTATGATACTTTTTTTTATGACACCACATGTGATAGTGTGACATTTTTGATAACATTATTTGATTTTCTAAGGTTCTTTTTCTATTATTAACAGTTAACACCCATGTTTTTATTAATATTGATTTTTTTTTATAAACTATATAATCTTTTCTATTTTATTTTACACATACAGGACCATCATTGCGCGGTGCGGAATGATCAGTGTTTGGTTTCCTTTCAGTGTCATCTACTTACGCTGAAGTAGATGACGCTTCTACTGTGTAGAATGACACAATGCAGATTGTCTTCTTAAATTTTCCATTAATAAGTGCAGAAACAGTTTTCTGACATTGAGGCTTCCTTTGTGTAGACTTCTGTAACAGGTTGGAGTTTAAGCTTTCTGTATGTATTTGTAGAAGTGAGTGATTTATGGGATCTGCTTGTTTGACACAAGTAAAAGTTTCACTAATGTATTTGCCTGTTTTAGGCCTATATTTAATTTTTTTTAGTGTACCTGCATCTTTAAGACTGTATAAAGTTCTGGTTTTAGGAGTCATCCTGGTAGGAAAATATAAAGGGTTTTTCATCTTTATTTCTCTGGAAGAAAACACTTTTTGTACTTAAATATTTTCAAAATAAACTTATAATAGCTACATTTGCACATTTTGTTGTCCATTTTTCCTGCAATACTGTATATTTAAGAGAAAGCTGTCACATCAGTACCTAATGGTATATACAGTTGAACTAAGTAAAGCGTTTGGCTGGAGTTGCATTACAAAGTATCAGCATTTTTAGGTTATGATGGTGATTTGAATGTCCTTTCCAAGCACACTTTTCACTTTGGATGTAAAATGCAGCAAACTACTCATTTTGTGTAAACAGAATGATGGTCTTGAGTGGAACTAGTTTTACGTGCAACATGCACTCAGTTTATGTAAAAAATCCCTGATTTGAGCAGAACATTGAGGAGTATCTGAAATCCTGTAGTTCAGAGAAGTGGGTACAAATTTTTAATAAATGACTGTTGGCTTTATTATTTTTAAGCTTTTATGCCAATCTCAGGAGGAATCGTCAACTGTGGGTAAGAAGGAAGTCTGAACCTTAGCATCTACCATAGTTATCTTAGGTATAATAAGTGAAAGGAGCAATGCTCTAATATTTTAGGAGACATTTTGAAATTAGTTTAGATGCAGAGGTTTACATCTTGTTGCTTCAATAAATGCCTTGCTGTCTGCCTGGTGATCCTAAATTTTATCTGCTAGATTCTGCCCAGTTGGGTGAGTTTCATGCCAATCGGTTGCACGGCAATCTCTGACAAAAAAGTGGCATGGCTAATTTGGAGCGTTTGCAGTGATGTTTCAAGAGCAAGTCAAGCACAAACTGCTCTCACCTGGTGTCCCTACGGTCGTTATTTGAAAGTTTCTGCGACTCACAGATGTGCTTTTCCACAGCCTAACAGTCCTGTTGACAGGTCGGCTTTGTAACAACTGTTTATTTAATGTCTTTCTATTTTCTACTTAATGACCATGTGTGTGCAATACATTCTACAGACAGGCTGGCTTATTCTCGACAAGCAGCTGCCATTTTCCCCTGGATGTCAGCTGCAGTCTCTCTTGTTTGTTTGGTGCCATGGTAACTGACAATTACAAATCTGCAAGTGTGACGTGATGAAAATGTGATTAATATTCTGCTTTTGTTTTTTGCAAATAGCACCTTTTTATGATTGTATGTAATTGAAATAATTTAACACTGGACAGGTGAGTACTACTATGGCTTTATGGGTTTTTCTCACTGACCAGAAGATGGCACTATTATGCTTCTCTTGAAGTGCTTTAAAACTCCTGAATCTCTGGAGACCAAACAAAGAAGATCATCATCCCCAGACAATTGGAATGGATGCTGCATATCTTTGATATGTCTTTTTGTGTACTAAATATTTTCTTTTGATACAGTAGATATCAAATAGGTTAAAACAAGATATTGTGACATCAATTTAACATGGAACATGTAAAGATATTTTGCATAATTTTGTGATGGTGTTTTTAAAACACTATTTTAGATTATTATGTTTACGTTTAGGGAACTAGACCATCCTTAATTTAGCTTTGCAAATACGAATTTTCTGTGCAATATTAAGAAATACAAATACTTCAAGCAAATGACAACAGTGAATTCATTGCATTTAAAAAAAGATTCTTTTTTCTCTTTCGACCCTTGTTCTCAAATCTGCTGAAAAGCCCCTAAAAATGTCCACTGCCTCCACAAGATTAGATGCCGCCATTCAGCAAATACAATAACCATCATTGTTGCTGCCATGCCTTCCACGGATGCCTGTTCTTGTGGGATTATGGAGAGGAAATCTAAATTTTTCTAGTTCATGTAAAAACAAAAATATAAAACAACCCCTTTATATTTCTGTATGGACACACAACGCAGGCACGCAAATATCAGCCCACATCGGTAGCCGACATGAGGCGAGTGTCTTAATCAAGATGACACTTCAGGGTCATGCCAAATTCGGCTTGGCCTCTTCAATGTGTGAAGGCTACAAGGAGCATGACATCTGTGCTTGAAATGGAGGCCCGGTCTCTCGGCCGCTGCCTTGTGTCATTTCCCCAACTGGACAGACTCTGCTGCTTTGAGACACACAGTCAGGACACACATATGTCAAATAGTGTGCTCCGTCGCCTTCGTAAAAGAACTGAACCAATGAGAAGAGCTTAACATGGTGTACTCTGGCCACGGTATGGCGTATAAATGAATCCAGTTGGATAAATGCATGGTTTCACTGCAGGCTAAATAGCAAAAGTGTCTGTTACAGTGTCACACATGTTGACTCACGTCCTCTGTACATACTGTCCTGCACAAACGCCTGATAGAGATCTCATTCATTCGTTTGCATAATTCCAAATTTGTTGTGCCTGAGCAGAGTCCAGGGCTGCACCCCTATCCACAGCATCTGTGAGTGCACTATGTCTGGGGAATTTGCATGATTGCCTGTAGATTATGTGAACATCGTCACCTCCCCCTCTTCCTCCTCCTCTTCCTTTTTTTTTTTTTTCCAGTTTTTTTTTTTTTGTGGCTCTCCGCTGTGAGGATGCACACACATCCTTGGGCAAAAGAATCTAAAATAGATCATACGAGCAACTGGAGTAGATGCACAGGCACAGGAAGCAGCTCACGGGCAGACTTGAGTCATGCTGGCAAGATCATGCACCCTGAGCTGACAGCCCAACACACCCGATTACCAATCACGTCACTTGCAAAATGCAGCAGCAGCCGTACTATATGTTGTAAATAAATAGAGGAAAATGTTGAGAAGCCACGCAGATTTCCCTTCATAAAGGACTTCTTAGCGATGTCAGGATCTAAAGGGAGGGCCGTCTGTGCTTCAAGACGGACCTGATGAACATCTCCGGCTCACAGAGCAGTGGCTCATTCAATGTGTCATGTGGACTGCTGGCAATGGCATAACCTTTGCAGAGGGAATGGAAGACAACACGGTCACTCTGGATAACAGTCTCGCAATGAACAAAAACAGACCCTGTCAGGCCGTCTCAGCATCAGTTTTAGGCTGCACACCACCGTGAACACAACCTACCAATCGCTCTTTGCCTTTTCCTCAATCCTCCCTCCTATCAGTTGGTATGGCTCCTTCTCCTATAAGGCGTGTACTTGATTTGCCGGTGATACTAATAATACCCGTCTACTTTACATTCTCGTACACTATGTGCTGCCTCAGCTCCACGTTTGACCCGCTTTGTTGGGAACATTTGGCCTGCTGCATCACCGTATGGTGCTTGACACAGCCAGTGATTTCTGAGATATGGTTGGCATCGGCGGTACAGTGCTATCTATTATTGATTTGCAATGATTGATTTAAAGAGCCATCTGCTGCAAACGCATGCTGCTTCTAATTTCTGCAAGAGAACAAATCAAAATTCAACTGACGTACAAAATGTCTATAGAAAAACATAAATACACAAGTAGCAAACATTTGTAAAGATTTCCTAAACTTTTTGAAAATAAAACTCTGAAAAGTGTGACAAGCAAACATATTCTGTCCTGTTTACTCTGATACCCCTTGATAAAATTCCCTGCAACCTTTGCCTTCAGAAGATATCAGAGTCCACCTGCAAAAAAACTGATCTGTATCAGTGAAAAAAAAAGTCACTTAACAGTTTTAGGAAGACCGAAGAACTCAGTAGACACAAATACACTTGCGGAAAAGTTAGACTCAGGATTAAACTTTAAATATATTACCATTCTAAAAAGAAAATATTTTAGAGGCAGCAAAAAGCTTGTCAGTAGGTTGCCGTTCCCCTTCCAGCAGGACATTAAACGTACAACCAGACCTAGATCAGACTTATTTGGATCAAAGAATGGTCAAGTGTCAGAATAGCCCAGTCAAAGTCCAGACCTAAATCCATTTGAGAATCTCTACCAACACTTGAAAGCGGATGTTCACAAACATTCTCCAAAATACTTGGATTTCCATTTGCTGGAAAAGGTTCTTGTGCAAAACTTTAACTCAGGGGGACCTAAATACAAACTACAAAAACTTGCAGTACATGCATCATTCTATTTCTGCTTCATTATGTACACTTCAACATTTGGATCACATAAAATTCCAGTAAAATATATTTTTAAAGGTTTTTATGGCTCTAGGAGGCCTTTAATGAACTGTGGATGGACAGGAAAAGGGGCAAAAAGAAAAGAAGAAAACATGCAGCATATGGCTAGGGGCTGGGAATTGAATCGGGGACAATTGCATTGAGGACCATACCCTCTGTTTATGGTGCGCCTGCTCTACCTCTGAGCCATGTGGTGCACCCCCTGGTGCCCAGTTAAATACACTGAACTTTGTGTTTAGGACTGGTAAAATGCAGAGAAAAGTTCAATGGATATGAATACATTTTAAGACATTGTACTAATGACGAGCTAAAAATTCTCAAATGCTGCTTTTTTCCCCCCTACAGGGTCAAGCCTCCATGTAATCATTTAGATTTCCTCGTTTAACATCAGGCGAAGATGATGTGCGTTGAGACGGCGTGTTTTGGGCAATGAACAGCAGATGGATGTTTGAACCATTACTAAGGGGCATTCTCATGTCTCATTATGAGGCTTGTTAAGGCCCACATTACAGCTGCTTGTCTGAGCAGCCTTAATAAGGAAAGTGACCCAACACCAACATGAGCGGCAGCATTTTACCTCTCACTGCCATCTATTTGCTCCCTTCGTGGCCCTATCACTTTCTCTTGCCGGTCTGCCTCCCCCTTTTTTGCCACAGCTCCATCCTTCCCCCCTCAACTCTCCCACCACAACCACCACCGCCACCACTACCTCTCCCCCCGTTGTGTGTTTGGCAGTCACACAGTTGGCCATGTGTGTGCTGAAGACGTTACATAATGCCCTCCTTTCACTGCACTCCAGATCAAAGAGAACAATCCAGCACAGAGAAATCGCTCCTTGCTGATTTTTCCTCTTTTCAGCCCTTACATTGTTTTTTCAGACTTCTGTACAGTACACTGCATTATAACCAGCTCCAGGATTCCTGTGGAAAACCAAACAAAGAGACAAGGAAAGATGAAAAAGAAAGGAGACAAAAAAGCCCCAGATTAGGCTGAGTTGATAGTACTTTGTCAGAATTAACATAACATAAAGCGATTTGTTGATTTTTTTTTAAAACTGCCTTAAGAAATTGGTGTAACTTTTCAAATGTAATCTACTTTGCATTTCCTCTATCTTAAACCTGATGCAACTCTGTTGAAAACATCGCTCCAGAAGCATTTCCGTTCAAAGTCTCTTTCCTTGTTATGAAACGTTCAACCACACGTGATCACACGCAGACAAAAAGGGGAACAGGCCAACGAGAAGAAGCTCTTTTTCATCCTGAAACAAAGATTTTCATGAAGAGAAGGAAAAAGCGATACAGAGAGGGAGAGGAAGGGAGAGCAAGAGTGCATTAAATGCTGTCAACGAGGCTCGGCTTGTCCACATTTTTATGAGCATTGAGATAACGAGGCTGTGCTGAGGGGACGTTTACCTTCCATAACAAATTGTACACAGCACTTTGTGAGACCAGAGGCTGCAGCTGTTAAACTGCAACTAAAAAGATTATGCGCTTTAAATACATGGTGGGAGATTTACATTCTGTAAAAAAGGTTTTGTCCAATAAGAGATTCAGCAAATTTGAATATCAGACCAACATAACATGACAAACATGGCCTTGTTTGAAAAAGTCATTGCCCCCAATCCTAAAACTGGTTGTGCCACGTATTGCTGTGAGCAGGTTTTAGTTCTGAGAAGAATTGTTTGGATTCAGCCACGGTGCAGGGATTTTGGCTCAAACAGACTGTTCTGTCTGTTGAATCAGATTCAAGTCCAGATTTTGAATATGCCACTCCAAATCCTTCATTTTCTTCATTTGTCTGTTGATTCATTCAGGTCTAGATAGGCTGATTTGCTTCAGAAAATAAGACTGCTTTATAATCCAAGTGTGCTTGAGCCTAAAGTCACAAAGTGCTAATTGGACTTTCTCCTTGATTCTACCATCGATTAAGGCAAATTGTCCAGGTCCTGAAGCAGTAAACCAGGGCAGCCCTTGTTTCATGTTTTGTACTAATCTGCCATTGTCTTCCTATGCATTTCTGCTTAATTCTCATCTCCCTTCAGTGCTCTATCTGAGTTTTCTTCCACTGAGCTCGATATCTCTAGCTCAATGAAAGTTTGGAATTCTGTTTGAATTTCAACCGGGTCAATCAGCGAACAGAAAAAGAAGTTGTGAACAATCAATTTTCTGGACTGGTTTAGAATTAAAGTTTGCCTATGGTTTGGCAATGGCAGCAGAGGCAGTGAACAAGTCATAACACTAATACTAATTCCAAATATTGAGTTAACAAACAGTCATTTTGTTGGACTTGACATTTATCTCTTCATGATGGGAATGGCTGTTTACAGTGCAGGCAATTCTTTGTAAACTTCATAGCGTTGAACTGGCGCATTGCATACAGTATGTTACATTCAAAATGTAAAACTTTTAATAAAGTCCACACCTTCTGAAAGCGATTGTTTCTCAATAGCTGAGGGTTCAATTCCTCTGTACAAAGTGAAGCGTGGAACGAGGGGTTGGTTTTTACCAGGTTAAAGTCATACTAGATGTGAGGAGAAAGTCACTTTCCAAACAGTTCCAGTTTGTTTTGTCTGTCCACAAAATAGATGTTTTTCGGGTAAATTTGAGACAGATATGCAGCATGTGCTCTTGTTGCTCAGCAACTTCACCTTAGTCCTTCTACCATGGATGCCATATTCTTTCATATTATTGAATCAAGAGTATTCACCTTAGGCAAGTGACTCATCTTGTGCTTCAGATCAATCGTTCCTTTATTTATATATTTTAAGTCCTTTTCATACACAAGTCTATATTATTAGAGAATGTTGTTTTCTGGGATTCATGCAGGTCATGCTGGTTTCATAACCCATAACCAAATGGTAATGCTGCAGATATCCATTGTCTTCCACTGTCCAGGATCTCTTTGATGTTAAGAAGTCAATAGAATATGACTTTTCCATATAATGCTGGGAAACACAACTGTTTTTTACTCACCATTACATTGTAAACCGATCTCCCGTTTGGGGAGCAAAGGGACAAATGGCTGTTCCACGATGCTGTAATTACCTCAACCAAATGAAAACTTACAGTGCCTGCAAAATGCAGGCACTGTTGTGTGCGTAAATTCTCCCTCTGCATTATCTTTCATAAAACGGTCAAAAACCTCAAGGCAGCTAATTTGGGATTTGGCTTGGGCCAAAATTATCTGATTTTTGGACCAGCCTATCTAGTCTTGGACTTGCCTTTGAAATTATCTGGTCTTGGACCAGTCTTTTTTTTTTACTATGATTTTTTTGATATTGCAAAGGCAACATAAAATGGTTTATTTAAGATAAATCAACTGATCTCCTTGGGATGCCTGTCCATGAATAAATGGGCAGCAAGTTATTGGTGTAGAACGCTTATTATTAAGACTGATGCTATGTATAAGCGGGGAAGGAGGAGAAAAGAAAGCACATTATTTGAAGTGTTCATGGTTGAGCAAAACAGGAGAAGAGTCATAGGTTGGTTAACGCAGTGACACTATATAATTCTGCTAGAAAATATTTGACATGGCTCGACAATTTCATTGGGTCATCTTTGGTCGGCAGAGCATTGAATAGTAAATAAATCACAGATTGATCACCGACCAGAGATTCGAGCACACAATCAGAGATTTTCTCCCAATTCTTTCTCGACCACAGATAATAAACATTTTATGTATAGGTACATTTTAAGACTCTCAAGAACTGCACATAATAGAGAGATCATTGAAAAAATAAACAGAAAAATTTTGCAAACTGCTAAATAAAACAGTACTCATAAAACATGAGGAAAGTGCAGAGGTGGTAGTTGGGATGGAGTGAACATGTGGGGTAGACCAGATGAAACTCCTTTGGGTTTTGACATGAGTCTTGAATGTTGATAGTGAAACTGTACAAAGATAACTGTTAGTTGCAGTGTCAATCACACAGTCAATTTGTAATCTGATTCTTTTATAAATCATGACATAATCTGCTGCTCTTTGAGATCTTTTAGCCTACTTCAGGTTGTCGCACCACCTGATCATCTGATTAACTCTTGACTTCAGAGTGAAATTGAACCAAAATATATGGTTAATTTATCATTTAAAAACCACATTTCTTATTTACTCAGATTTGCAACACTCCATATGCATATATCATTGTCTCTGACTCAAACTACTATTTCCAAAATGAACCCCAGTTGATGGTGAGGAGGTTTTCATTCCCCTCAAACAGCTGGGATGAGCAGCAGTCCTTATCTCTGTAAAAGCCCCTGGTGATGGAGACCGGGTGGCTGGTCGAGGGGAGCAGAGCAGCTGGGTTATCTTTGACCCTCAGCCAGGGGGGAATGAACAGGTAAACCAGAAATAAAAGCATCTTTAGGACACAGCATGGGCTTGTAGAAGTGCATGGCTGACCACAAGCTGTGGGGCTGCAGCATTAGATGAACTGTGGGGGGGAACAGAGGAGTGCAAAGCTTCAGAGTAGGTTTGGTGCTCAAACCGTTATCGCACCTGACAGCGTCTGGTTTGGGATCCAGTGGTGCACGCGGCATACGTAAGCAGCTGGTCATCTGTTGGTCAGAGTGATAGGGTGTGACGTGTCACACGCTACATTAGAGTTGGCCACAGGATGGGTTTGACATTCTACAGAAAATTTAGTCCATCACAGAGCTGTGGTCCCACTCATGATGTAAAACCAGATCCAAGCCTGCGTATTAGACCTCAATAACTATATTGATTTCTGAAAATTTTGGCTTGATTTATGGCTCAGTTTCAAATGAAATATGTTTAACAATGTTAATCAGATTTAATCTTTTCGCTGTAGTTTCTATTATCAGAAGTATATTTTGGCCAGCAGTTTTAGAGGTGCGTGACTATTCTTTGCTCTTGCTCATATCAGTTGCCTACATCACTTATCAGATGTTCACAACTAATCAACATAGGCATAAATGTTGTATTGATTTGGACCTTTAAAATTATTTATTTGAAATGTTATTTTTCTGGGTGGAATGATGATACAACCAATTATCATCAGCAGCTGCAGAAATGCTCTGCTCCTGGTCAAAAACAAACAATCGATCCGAGACAGACAGGAGGGTCTCACCACTGTCATTCATGCTTGTGTATGCGCTGCTCTATGTGCTAACGGCAGAGAAACAATTTACCGTTGCAGGAAAATTGTTTATCCACTTTTATTGGTGGCCGTGCTAGCTGGCCTGAGCAATCACGACAGGCTCGCTATGGGGAAGTAGCTGTAGTGAAGCAGAGAGCAAAGGGAAGGGTATGAGTAGTGTGTATATGGGAGTGATTGACAGCTCTGAGTAATTGTTTCTGAGCAGGAGCTGTGTATTTCTGCAAATGGCAGTAGGACCACAGTGAGAAAAAGGAGGAGTTATTTTATTTTTTGCAGATTACATTATCACAACATAGAGGCAGTTTTAGCAAATATTTTAAAAACGTATATTTAAAAAAAAAAAAAAAAGTTTATCTGAATTTCTTTGTTTCCCCTTGACTAAAAATAATTAAAACTTCAAAATGGCTATAACATCTTTCCCTCTCACTGGAAATGTGAAACATGGAAATACGCTATGATTATATTACTTCTGAGTATGAGTGTCCACAACACTAACTTGTCTCTGTAGACTAAATAGAAGTTGCTGTTCCTGTGTGCCTTAGTTAGGAAGCTGCTTTCTGCTTGCTCCACTGTTTAGTGTTTCCTTCAGCTTTCCTGATCCTTTTGCTTGCCTCAGCCTTGGGGTGGTCAAAGTGTTCCTGAGGATGTCTTACCTGTCACCGTGCAGCTCAGGGTGCAGCAGCAGCAGGACCCAGATGCCTGAGGAAGGCAGGACAGAGTGGGCAGACTGGGCCGCTGTGGATCAGTCTAGGCCGACTCACCCATCACTGAGCACGGTTCCCAAACCCCTCTGACAGATCGGAGTAGAAAGCACGTACCACATCAGAGCTGTGATTCACCACTGCCTCCAGACCAAGCATGCCCAGAAGGCCGCCAGATCTCTTAATCATCGCGTATGCATGTGTGGACGTTGTTTACGGGAGAGAGCGAGACAGACGAGGAATGAATGAGCTTGTTTGCGTATGACAGCGCTTCTATAAAAGTTGCTTGTGTGTTTTCTGTGTCAGAAAGAGTAAAGCACATCTTAACAGGCCTTCAGAGTGTTTCCCAGGGAACAGCAATGAGAACTATCTCATGCGTTTGCTACACTTTTATTTTTATTTGCTTCCTCTTTGAAGCAGCATTTATCCATGTGGGTCAGCCTTAATATCTGTGTGGATTCTGCAGAGTTACAATGTGCAGTCAAGGGCAAAACCACATGAGAGAAAATGTCGGGCTAAGTATGGGGAATGAATTCAAGGCACGCACGGAGGTCGCTTGTTTAAGTTGGGGTATGACAACGTGCCAAAAATAATCAAATTAACATGCATTAGTATGCAAACATAAACACAAAGATTTCTTGTGCAAAGCATTCAAGAAGCAATTGCCCATTTCATGCAAATAATTCCAGGATTTAATTTTTCAGAAAAACAACAGTTTTGTGTCATAAATTTGATTACCTTCCACATTTAGTTATGAATTCTCATGAACTGAACAGATTTAGGCAACATCCCGAGGAGTGAAATGTTAAGTTGTGTGCTGGCGTAATCTGACAGAATTTATTTAGAATGCAGGTCTTTAGTAAAGCTGCGCCTGAAGCAGCTGCCTAGTCCTGTCTTCACGCTTAACAGGAGCGTTTGTGCACGTCCGCATACAGTAACTTCATGCACACAGGCTAACAGAAAGACAAACTGCACACGTTCACCCCTTCACACGGATGCAAGCTTGAGCACTTACACAGCACAAGCACAATTAGAATAATTTGCACCTACAATGTGGGTGAAGCATGGCTTCTTGATGTAGTTTAGGTTTCAGTACTATGAAAATAATGAATTTGAGAACAAAACAGTGTGTTTTTGTTCTGTTTTAATCCCTTTTAAATGATAAACTGCTGAAGTTTATCATTTATTTTTTAGATTTGATTGCATAAATGGGAGTAAGAAGACTTTGGGAAGAAAATTTGAAAAGGAAGTAAATAACAGCTTTTTACTTTATTAATAACCCCAAAAATGTTCAGTGCAATAAGTGTCCTTCTGAAGTCACCCAGTAAGTCCAGCGGGGTGTAAGCTAATAATGTGAATATAACTGTTCTGTGAAGGCCTCGGAGATTTGTTAGAGAACATTTTAGAACTGCTGAAACTGATCTAATTGCAGACATTATCAATATGGCAACCACACAGGACTACTTGGGTGTAATACTTTGTAGAAAATCATGCATTATCATGCATTCAAGCTCTGCATATCTATAACATATCAGGTCAGCTGAATGAACTCTAACTCCCATTACTGCCCACGCCAAGTGTATTTATTAGTCACTGAGATGCCAGTGCTCTTGGAGTGATGGGAACATTTTGTAATGTCGAATAAAGAAAAATATCCTTAAGATTAGGGTTTTTGTAATCAATATTGTACAATGCATTTAAAAAAAAATCTGTGATATTGCAATTGCATATTTTCCCAAAATTCATATTTTGTATAGTGCTTTGAAACAATATTTGTGAAATAAAATTGCATAAATAAAAAATTAATTATACTGACATGCAAAACGCTATGTTTAGGGGAAAATTAATTCTGCACATTACCTTGAACACAACATTCCGTCGGCGAAACATTGTGGTGACAGAGATGCCTTTCTCCTGCAAGGAAACGGACACTGCAGCATCGGAATTGAGTAAATGCAGGACAATCCTAGAAGGAAACTTGTTAGAAACTGCAAAACACTTGAGACCAGGGTGGAGGTTCACCTCCAAGCAAGACAATGCCCCTTAGTCAGAGACATCATGAAATGATTTACATGAAGGCATATTCATGTGTCAGAATGTTCCTAAATTCAGCTGAGAATCTGAAGAGATACTTCAGTCTGATGTTCACAGACATTCTCCCTCCAGCCTAAGATATTTTGCAGAGAAGAACTAGTGGAAAAATAAAAAATTTCTTCTGCAAAAGCTGGTACTGCATAAGCCCAAAACACTTGCAGCTTTTTGCTGCAGAAGGTGCTTTGACAAGGTTTTGAGTTAGGGCACTAAACACAAATGCGTACAGAAATTTTCAGACTTTTATTTTCCCTCTCATTTCCCCTTTATGCACATGCCTATGCTGTTCTGTCAGATATCACCCCAATATGTTACATGAGTATTTGCAGTTGCATTGTAACAAGATGAGAAAAGTATAAGAGACCTGAAAACTTTTGTATGTCACCATAGTTTAATCTATCTTGAAAGATGACATTCAGACAAATTTAAGAATACACACACATTAAATGAGAATATTAGAACAAAAGCTGCCTCCCCTTTAGACATATTCTGCTGCCTAAATCTTTTCTCTGTGTTTCAGTCCGCCTATTCCTCTGCCTGATTTGCATTCCTTTTTTGACCCAGGCAGTAATCTACAGTGACTCCCCCATAAGCCGCTGGCACATTGGGGAGATGTTATAAGCTGTGACAAAAGACAAGAAGTGCTGGAGCCAACTGAAGGTAGCAGAGCACAGGCTCCTGATTAGCTAAACTTATTTTGATTGCAGTTATTTTCATATATTGATTGACTGAAAAAAAAAAAAAAAAGATATGCTGCCGTCAGTTTGGATTTTCAGTTCTTGACGAGCACAGAGTCAGGTAGGAATTCAGATCAGGGAGACTTTATTTTCCCCAATGTTGTTACAGGTTGATGTGCTGTTAAAATAAGATGTGGATTAATTCTTTCTCTGTCTGTGGAGCTGGTTAAAGAGGCAGATTTAGTTCTTCAAGCAGGAACACTGTAAAAACATAATTTGTCAGACTCTTCTCTTTTGCATGCATACTGAAATCACTATGTCATGAAAAAAAAAATCCTCATGTCAGTACAGCACGATGTGAAGCAGCAAAATCTTTGGGAATCCACAATAGGTCCCAGTGTGGACCCATTCATCTTGGGTCTCCATTTACAGCATAAATGCAGGGCTTAATATACAAGCAGCAGTGCAGCTACTGTGCATTTGCCAAAAGACACTTTGTGAATTGGAAAACAAGTTGATTCCAGCAAGGTTCACATTCAGAGTGCAAAAAGGGAGCCAGATTAGCATATATGCAGAGAGGCTTTGCATGCTTGACATCCTCTCAGCCCCTGTGCTGGAAATAGCCATGCATACAACTTCCTCTGATTACATTGATATGTAGATTCATGCATCTGCGTAGATTAGTTATTCATTAATTTATTTGCTCTGAATTCTCGGGTGAGAGTACCTCAGACAGAAAGTCTGGGACAAACCAAAAGCGTCTGAGCATAAAAAAAATAAAAAATGTTGCAAATAATCACTCAGAATAAATGTCAGAAATATGAAGGTTCAGTGACCCAGAACAACATAAATCCAGATTTGGCATTATGATTTAGAAACTCTGTGGGCATCAGGGTTAAAACAGAGAAAGTAGAATAATAATTATCAGGCTTTTCATCTTCACAGCAGAATTAGCTTCTCTTGCTCTAAATGGGCTATGAGGATAAATCATGGCGGCGTGTGTTTGCGTGTGTGTGTGTGAGTCTATAAGCTGCAGAGCTCTGTCATCCTTTCATAAAAGCATCATGGATCACCAGTTTTTGCTACCTCGGTGTCCCTCTTTCCTGCAGCCACACTGTGAGCACTTTTCAACTTTAAAAATAGTCTCTTGACAAAGAGTGCCAAGAAATGCTAAACACCAGACAATGTTCCAGCGCTCAGATCTGGCCACAAAATGGAGCCGGCTCGCCCAGAGACACTGTGCTTTACAAGACAAAAAATAGAAACACATTAATTTATGGCATCTGTATCAATTAACTCGGGTAGCACTGATGGGTGTAGCTAATGTACAGCGACAGTTTGTGGTCAGGTTTGTTCATATAGCAAATTAATCACAGAGTCAATTGGTGTCACATCTTCTGCCTTATGAAACAGGAAATGAAGTGAATCCCTGCGGGTTCCCAGGGAGTTCCCTGCGCTCGTTTAACACGGCCCTTTGAAGAACCAGAAGCCATTTAATCGTTGCGCAGGGGGAACAGCGTTAAGGGATGGATTGACAGGCTGGCCATGAGAACTTTAGTCATTTTTAAACCAGTGCAGAACAGTTGCTGCTGCAGCTCATAGTAACATATAAAAATGTAAAATTGACTCAGATAGATTTGGAAAATGTTCAAAAGTGAGTCATTAGTTGAATGTTTGACTAATTTAGAGAAAGCAAACTAGTACATTTTAAAAATGTAGGATTATTTTGGAAAACATGCTTTAAAATACTTTCGATCTGGTACACATTTTTACAATATTATTTTTTCTCCCCTCTATCTTTTTGCTAAGTCACTTTTTAATTCAATTGAGAACACAAACACTTCATACCTGACCATTAACATACATTTTATTGCCTCCACCAAATCCCTTGACAGACCATTTAGATACGCTTAAACAACCTTATGATGTCACTGTGACATCTTTAAAATCTTTTAAATGTCTACATTTACAACGTCTCCTGAATGTGTCTTAAGTATTTTTAATGTTAACATTTTGGGTTTTTTTTCATTCAGAATTTTTGGGAGAAAAACTTTAAAACAGAGCTGCACTGTGGTACAGTGGTGCTCTTGGTAGTACTGCTGCCTTGCTGCAAGAAGATCCTAGATTTGAATCCCAACTTGGGGTTGTTCTGCATCGAGTTTTTAAACAGTCCACAGTCCAAAAAATGACTCCCAGATGAGCTATGAAATGTGAAACAGCTTCAGTTAAAACATTTTTTTCTACAATAGTAGTTTTACATTTTTGCTTTTCATCTCGTTCAAAAGAATGTTTAATTGGAATGTATTTGAATTTTTAATTTCAGAAATCTGTGCTTCTTTTTCACATAAGTATAAGTATATCTTAAATATCAATTTAGGATATACAGACTGTTCTGACAAACTGTTCTTATTACATATTCTTTAAATGTGTAATAAAGCAGGCTAATTAGGGATGAAAGAATGAAAGTTGATAGATTATGAGAGTCACAGAGTGTCTTGAGTTTTCTCAATTGTATTAACTTAAGATAAAATGCAGCACTAACTCTATTATTCCTGTACACTGCCAGTCAATGGGCAGAAATTATAGGATAGTATAGTATATTTCTCCTTCCTTATAAGAAAAACTAATACTTTCAGTTATTTTTTAACCTACAATTATCGTCTGAAATCTTTGCGCCCTCCATCCAATTCAGAAACATATTGGTATTGGCAGATAATTAAATCAATATATTAGGATCGGATCTCAACTTCCCAAAAATGAGTCTGGGTCTTGATTGTGTGAGAAACAATGTAGAGACTCAATGTAGAATCAATATTCATCTTCTTACGACTTGCAGACACCAGAGGATTTTGGGTGAGCACTGGCTGGTATTTAGATGTTATAATTTCCAACAAACTCTAATCCCAAATCATGACGCTGCCACCACCATGTTTCAGTGTGACTATTCTTAAAGTAGTTACACAGTGAGGGTTCTTTTTTGTACAAACTGTACCTTTAGGAATCAATTATAACACATTCAATTAATGTTTTCTTTGGATTTTTGTTGTTGTTTTTCACACTTACCCTTCAGTACACATGCATGAAAAACATAGCTAACTGTTGCCACAGTTAGTACAGCAGCTCAATGACCACTTTCTGCGTTTTTTAGTCATTGTTTTGGGAAAAAAACTCACAATTTCTGTAATGACATTGTTCCATATTTTCTTCAATTTATGAAATGCAACAGCTACTCTATTTCTAGGTATTGGGAATCAATATAATTGATGTTTGGTGGTTAGCCTGTAGAGGACTATGGATAATTTAGATCAGAAAGTGCACAAAACAATAGGTCAACTTTTCATCATTGCAGCTTTTTTTATTTTTTATTTTTCTCCCCTTAGAAATTTGTTTTCATTTGAATTGTGCAACATGTATACCACAATAAAGATTGAGACTTTTTTTTTCTTGGTCTAATTTTTTGTATTACAAATTTTAACAGAGGTGGGCAAACTTCTGAGAGTCATAGAATATTCTCACATAGAATATCAACAAAATCTTGCACAAGGGAAAACAGGAAATAACAGTTAAATAAAGTGAATCGCAGTGTCACTGTGGAGCTGAGCGAAGCTGCTGTCCCGCATCCCAGGAGTATCTGGATTCTGCAAGATTGCTCCCAACTAATGAAGATCTTCTGCCTCCTGTCGTCCCTGGCCGTCAATGATGATCTATGCCATCAGCGGATGTAAGACATCAGTCTGGGCTGTCAAACAGGTGACTTGTTTTTATAGGTAATGATGCAAAATTACACAACAAGGAATGAAGGAGGCCACCAAGTAATCCATCAATTGGGTAGTTTATACGAGCTGCCATAGGGGGCATTTTTCAAATCCCGGTCCACTTAAACACGCAGCCCTCTGTCTCCGACCTGTCTCTATTTCTCCTTCTGTCTCACGCAAAAACGAGCTCACGTCCACAAACGCACCAGTTTGCCACGAGCTACTGGAGGGGACGTCTCATTCTTTCATCCCCGGCGAGTCATTGTGGCGGTGTCAGCTGGTGCCGTCTCTTTTATCACACTGGAAACTAATGGAAGCACCAACTGGGGGAGGTGGTTGGAAGGCGGGGAGCGTGGGGATGCAAGCAAAACACACACAAACAGAAACACAAATACGCTCAGAACCATCAGAAGCAGAGGAGACAGGGCGGGCGGGCACGCCAGGCCCCCGAGGCGAGAGCTGTTTTGTGGTGATGCTGAGACCTCTCTCTCTCTCAGCTTGTGTTTCTGACACTCCAAAACACACACACACACACACACACACACACACACACACACACACACACACACACATACACACACACACACACACACACACACACACCCCGATGGGAGCCAGACTCCTTTCTCTTTTGCTGTTATGATCAGTTTCTTCTATCCCCTCCTGGTAAAGTTAAGCTGGATGTCATCTTAAAACCCAAACTACTGAGGAAAGGATTTACTTAATTCTGCACATCCCACCTGGCCTACATGTAAAACTAAGAAAGAGATGAATCAAGCGTTGCATTTTCTTTCACTTAATCCCTCTTTTTAAGTTTTATTAGGTCTCAGAGTGTTTTTACATCAATTGACGGGAAATACTCTATGGAGAGGGCTTATTTACAAGAGAGGAAACAACAGCCAATTACTGCAGGAGGATTCAGAGCAGCGTACATCTTTTAATAAGATAGCTGACCTAATTTTCTGGTAGCATTGTTACCAGAGACACTGCTACATTAATGACACATTGTTTTAGGGACATATGCCAGCCATGTGTTCTGCTTATTTTATCTATAACTCTTTATTTTTTCAGTCTTTTTCTGTTTGTATAACATAACAATCGTGCTTTATCATTTGACACCATTTAGATACATATCATGTTTATATTATGTTTTACATTAGGCAGTGAGACAGTTAAAAATATACAAAACAATATTATTTTACTAGACATAATTTCTATTTTTAATATAATCATCAGTATCTTCATTTTTCATAATCATTTCTTATATCTCTGTCAGATATGTGCTTTAGCTTCTGTGATCAAAATATTATTGCAGAAAACAGCAACTCCATATTTTTTTTTCTTTTTCAACATTTAGACAATAACTTCCAATGTAGTACAGACATTCACAGTTACATGTTTTACACGGTACAGTTTTACAACAAACTTCCAGAGAAAACTGTGGTAGAGTAACTTTATACAAAATTCACAGGACATGAACTGTAGCCATTTCACATTTTCGCTCAGTTGTTTTGCTTTTCAAAGTAAACATGTTCTGTTCAACCACATGCCTTTCAAGGTAGCTGCCATAGAAGCAAACTCACATTGTCCTAACATGCCATGGCAAAAGTCTGGGAAAACCTAGAAAGCTTTTGTGCTTTTTGTTCTTTTTTATTTATTTCTTCTCTCTCCCCTGGTAAAGCAAAGACAACGTAAACAAAAAGAGAAACAGACCACTTTGCGGACTGGTCTGCACCTAAACATCTACATATGTATTGCTGGATACATATTGATCGGACTATGATTGATCATGACACATAGAAAAAAAGAAAACATGACTGTACTTAAACACAGAGTTGGTCCCGGTTGTTTTGTGCTAGCATATAAAGTGTAAGTATTTTGTAGATCTGCCCAGTCATGTAAACAGACTATCGCTTGGCTGAAATTGGTGCACTGGCTTAAGGCCGTCTCTGTTCTTCTTCTCTTTTTTTTTTCGCAGGAGACATTTGAGAAACTTTTCAATGATGTTCCTGAGGAAAGCATGCAAAACGTAAACAGGATTGACTGTCAGCATTAAGGGATAGTCAATGTTTGCAAATCACTTTTCTCACCGTGTGCTTCTTTTTTTTTTTTTTGTTCATTGTACTTCTTTGTACCCTGTGCTTTGCCAACCGAATACTCAATGGCATAGTTTTTGCTTTTGTCTGCCTATTGATTTTGGTCCTCCACTTCAACATACATAGTATAAAACATCCTAAAAATAATTCTAAAAATGCTTTGATCACATAAAAGTTTTATCTCTTTTTTTTTTACACTGAAAAAATAAGGAAAAAAATAACAGTCTCTCTCACACACAAAATCTTTTGTAACAGACTCTGGACTTCTCCAGATTGCTCCTAAACACGAACATCTTATTGGCATTGTGCTTACTCCGAGCTCCCAGTTCACCTTGCGGCTCATAGTTTTACCTCACAGAGAGCAATGTTTGGAAAAAGAGACAACTGTGTGAGGTTTGGTAAACATCCTCAAAGAAATTGACGGCATCCCTTGCATTCTTCCGCGATGTCAAGTTTGTTTAACTACTTAATCTACTATATTCACACGGTATTTACTTGATTCATGAAGATATTCAACAAATCTCTAATCTATAACTCTATAGTTTTTTTTTTCTCTTCTCACAGTATTACACAGTATGTTTACATTTTTTTTCTTGGAATTACGGTTGTATCGGTGAACACTAACAGTCTTTGACTTTGTTTTCAGAACGCAAACCAACAATAAGACATCATTGGCTTGATTTAACAAATACAGAAAAATTAAGCATGGTTGGAAAATCTGTTTTGATCACAAATTGCCCCTGGAGGTAGGTGAATCAATTAAAATCTTGGAAGTCCTTTGTATTGTTCTCTTTTGTTTACATGCTCCATGAGGGTTTTGTTGTTGTCTACACATTGGCCTCAGCATTGGTCAGGTTAGAGGTCGGGCTTGTTGGGTTAGGGGGATTAACAGGCTCTATTGGACTAGTTGGGTTAGGAGCTGGGCTGGTCGGGCTAACAGTTTTGACAGTCGGGTTAACCGGACTGGTTGTAGTGACAGTAGTGGTAATAGTGGCAGCGGGACTCGTCGTCGGATTTACCGGGCTAGAAGCTGAGACTGGGTTTACTGGCGGAGGAGCCGGGTTGGCAGGTGTTACGGGGCTGGTTGAGTTTAGAGGTGCTGTGCTGGTCGGGCTGGCTGGGTTCGCGGGAGCTGGGTTAGTGGCGCTAGCAGGGTTGGTAGGATTGGCAGGGCTGGAGAGGTTGGCAGTGTTGGTTTCCACTTGCAGTTCAGGCCCGTTCTCCTGACATTTCCTGACAACTTTGGGAGGCTGGAACATTATTCGAAGTCGCTAAGAGAGAAAAACAGAGCGAATGAGAATGCTATGCTAGCTTACAAAATTAGTTCTAATAATTCAGGTACAGATGGTTTTCTTTGGGTGTTGGTCTCTGCATTCCTTGATCATTTTGTACAACTTTTAAAGAAATAGAAATAGGTTGTTGTACGTTCAATCCACCTTTCCAGGCCTCGGCGTACATGCTTTTATACTCATGTAGTCATCTTTAATTAGCTCAGTCGAATCTCCCTGGAAATAAGATGAATGTGTGGAGAGTAACCTAATCTATAGTATGAACTACAGATGTTAAGCTGTTGCCACACTGTCACCTGTCTCGCCTCGGATGCTGGTGAATTGAATAATCTGTATTACGTGTATCTAAATGTTAGAGAATGTGCTGTATTTCACTCAACATCAAATTCTGCCACAGTTTTTAAGTGTGTTCCATTTGAAGTGCTCCCTTTCTTAAAATACATTTGTTAAAGTTACAGTGTTCTGCTGTGGCGGAACAAGGTACAATACTTTTTCCATGATTTCATCATGATGTTTCATTCTTCTTTCATATATAATGAACAACTGACCCTCTGATGACGACATATTAATATTCTATCAGTGCCTCAAAGTGGTCAGATAGTCATTGTCTGAATTATTTTTAAAAATGCATCAAAGTGTCGGTTTTTCTTTAGTTTCAAGCAGCCAGCATGCTGAAATGAGTGAATTTTTATCAATGCAAGCAGCATAGTATGCATAGGTTAAATCATAATATTAAGTCATTGAGTTGTATAGCTTCTGTATCAGTGATGCACATGTGCAGCATAAATGAGCTCTTATAAGAAGTAAACAGATAAAATATAGATACATAGATGTTTATATGCTTGCACCCATTCTGATGCGATGAAGGTAAAATATTTTTAATAAACCTCTGGCAGACAGTTCTTTCATTTCCATTCTCCCCATGAAAGCGTAAATATTTTATCAGTGGCAACTGCTAACTCCTTTGTAATGTTCTATTTGAAAAACGTAACAGATATATAATGCTAAGAATCCTGAATTAAACGTTCAATATGATTTTGGAACCTAATCAGTCCAGTACAATTTATTTCACATGGATCATATGGTTAAACTTTTATTGCTACTTGTATGGCACATTGGTTACAAATGGTGCCAAATAGTTTAAGGTTTTTGTCCAATATTTAAATAAAAAAAGGAAGTTCTACCATTATTTTTGATTATTTTTAATTATATTTAAAAAGAGACCAGTCAGTTTTACTGTTACAATGTCTACATTAACAATGAGATTAGTTTCTCCATCCTCTACATGGCCATAAATTGATATTTTCTACCGAAGAGCCATATTCAGAATCCCTCATTGGAAGGTTAACTTAGCTGAACTTTTCAATGTGCACAATCTAAAATAATACAGTTATCTTCTATGCTGAATACCTCACAAGCACATCTGTTGCATCACAGATTTTTCATGTTCCACTGAGGCTCAGTGTACTATTTCTACATTTCAATGCTTTTTAATGAGACAGATTTTTATCTTTAAACAATAAAACACTTTATTTTCATTTAGTTGCAAATGTTTATTTCCTTGCATCATTCTAATTTATCATTTCAATTTTAATTGTCTCATTCAGTTGAGTCAGCAAATTAAATCTTAATTAAATACAAAATTATCACGCATGTTTAATATGTTGGTCAGTTTTTTTGTGTTTCAAGCTACCAAAACTGAGATACCAAACCCTAATGGTTACAACTTCTGTAAATGCGGGGAATGAAATGGGGGAAGAAAATGAACCTTTTCATCTCACCTCCTTGTAAGTGCCCTTGAGCCCGAGATACATGTAGACCATGTATCCTGGTATGAGAACCATGGAGGACAGAGCCATGAGCCATCCCACTCCCTGACCCCAGCCTGGGAACACATAGTCTCCCATCGTGAGGGGAACCATTTGTACGGCGCTGAACAAGAACACTCCCTGTGGGAGACAAGAGACGCTTTATGCATCCTGACACCTCTGACTACAGGCAGCGCTGCCTCAGCCTGGCATGGCTGCAGGCAGGTAATATTGACTTTATTTATTGTTTCATCTTTCATGTCGTGACTTTAGATGTACTATCCTATTAGCTCAAAATACTCACAGCGACAATGAGAGGGGTGAACACGACCCAGCACAATTTCCACCATACACAGGGTTTGTAGCCAATCATCTCCTCGATGTTGTCGTAAAACTTGTTCACACCTGCCGGACAAATGAATGCATGACCAAAATATTCACATCTGATTGGTTTCTGTCTTCTGAGATCTGCCATGCATGATGATGAGGCATGACACATGAGTGCTCCCGACCTTGCGGCTGAGCAGACTTTGAAGCAGGTAAAACATGACAACGCACTCGCACTTGACCAAATTTCGTTTTCCAGAAGTCATTTTTGTGGTTATATTGAAATGAAAGATAATATAAAACACACCATAACACCAAGATATGGAGATGCACTCAAAGAAGACCAAGAACAGCAGACACATCCCACTGGCGGAGTAGTAGTCGAACAGTTTGAACACATAGATTCCACCCTGGTTACAAATAATAACAACAACAAAAAAGAAATATTAGAAAAGGCAAAACACAGATAAAAGCTCATTTATTCAGAACTGCCCTGCTGTACCTGTGTGATGTTTGAAAGTCCAATCACATAGGACACAAGGCAGACAATGGCGATGAAGATCTCTCGTCTGCCTCGAAGAGCTCTGGGGAACTCGTCCACCAGGGCAGTAATGAAGCCTTCGACGGTGCAGAACTGAAGGACACAATCACAGGAACAGCTTGAAACATCTGCCTGGATATGTGTACTGCTCACACCTGGATGCTTTGAGATTCTTTTTCTGTTGTTTTGGAAATATTTTGGATCAGTGTATGTTTTGGTAATTACCACTTCTCATCAAAATCCAGTCGTGAAAAACAAAAGTAAGCAGACAAAATGCTGAATATTAGATTCAAATTCATGTCAATTTTGGTATGATCAATAAGTTGGCATAGAATGGTGATTTATTTTTAATTATTTCATTTTATGTGTCAAATGAAAACAAAAACTGTAAAACGCTGGCAAAAAGAAAAAAAAATGGTAAAATTTTTCATATTACTAGATAGTTACAGAATTCTGCTACTATCCTGGTCTCTTACTGCAGGAGGCGCTATTACTTCTGTCCACCTAAGAGATGTTTACAAATACAGATGAACAAGAGCATGAAAAATAATCGAAAAATTTTAAAAGTACGGTTGAGTATGCATATTTGAAACAGACTTCTGCTGTATTTGTATTGCATGTCGAGAAACACCTTCTGTAATCTGTGATGTCACAGGGTGAAACATAAACCCAGCCAATGAAGTCTGGAGTAAAGGTGTGGAGAATATCTTTCTTTGCTTGTTATTATTATTTTTTTAAATATTTTTTTTTTTAATCAAACCTAATCAAAAGATTTTCAATATAATTATTACAGTATTACCATAAAAAAATATTTTGAACAATTTGTATTTTTAAATGAAAACCTAACAATCCATTTGTTGTTTGTTTTTCCATTTTTTTTCATCATGTCAAATATTTTACATGCTCAAACTATTTCAGACTTTGTATTCTTGACATTAATTTTACAGATTTTAAAATGGACATGAATACAAATAATCCATTATCTCCACATAAGAAAGCTATTTTTTTACACATTTTGACACTGTCCACACCCCAGTTTCACATCATTGCCCATATTTCACTGAAATCAGGCATACAGCACAATGACAAATGTTTTTAATCATTATTATTTTTATTCTCATTCAACCTCATTAATATTTAGGATATTGAATTTATTTTTTATGTTATTTTATGTTTTGTGGTGAAATCTGTGGAGATTAGAAGAAAAGGCACACAATGCAGTCAGACTTTGCAGAATCGGGTTCTTGTCAAGGAAATGAGAACAGATCATTTTTTTCTTTATCCCTCCTGGTGTTTTAATCTAAAACATGAAGTTAATCAAGCCACAGGTATTATTTTTGATTTAATATTTGTAAATTAAAAAAGGGGCAACTTTTTTTATTAATTAATTTATTTAATGCTCGTTTCTGATGAGAACATCTGATTACACAAATAAGAAAGAATCAAATTATGAGAAAAAGAAAAATCAGTCATTTCTGTGTTTCGCTTTGAAGCCTGTTTGGTCACGGACATTTGAGGCCATATTAAAATCACACACACAAAGTAAAGAAACAGTGAAGCCTGCAATGCAAATGGAGGTGATAAGGTTGCATTTAAATTTTTTTTGACAACTAATGTCAAAGCTCAGCCACAGCTATCTGTGAGGAGCAAATTGCATGCTTATCATGCAGCGAGCAGAGGTGAGCTGCATGATATGTAACTGCTTTTAAATATTTAGGTCAGCCCATGAGCAGATCATCACCAAGCCCCTTACCTGACTGTCTATCCCCAGCATGAGCAGCATGGAGAAGAACAAAATGGCCCACAGAGGTGATACGGGCAACTGGGTTACAGCCTCTGGATATGCAAGGAAAGCTAAGCCAGGACCTGGATAGTAAATAGGAAGCGTTATTGTAAAATTTATCACTCTTGAAGCTGCCAAAACAGCATGCTAATGTTATGATTATTGGGGATAGCAGAGAGTAACAGTGACTGAAGCCACTGCCATGTGCAGTTACCTGAGGCTGCCACGTCCGCAATGTCTTTCTTAGTCACATGCGCCATGAAGCCAACAATGGAAAAGATTACGAAGCCAGCAAACATGCTGGTGCATGAGTTGATGCAACACACAATGACAGAGTCTCTGGGGAGAGGAAATAATATAAATATATATTTAAAAAAATGTGGATGTTGTGAAAGGTTTAAATTGACTTTTTCTCTCCACTCTATGCTGACCTTTCTAAAAAAAAAAGAAAAAAGAAAAAAAGAGTGCAGGTAAACCAGAAAGAAGAGCCGTGGGAGTGCTTTCACTGCAAGATTTAACATGAAAGCGCAAACCTTGTGGATGAAATACACATGTTCTGTTTGAATGAAATGGAAAATTACCTTATATTGAATAAAAGCGAGAAACAAGCTAATTTGAATGCAGCTATTTTACATAACTGATTATATGACCCAGAATGAGGGGCTCTTAGAGAAAACACTCAGGCATCACAGTAATAGTTTTTGTTTTCACAGAACAGAACAGAAAGAAAGAGCCTTGACCTCAGCCACAATAGTTAGACTTTTATTTTAAAGTCTTTTTAAGCATCCTTGAATGGGGGTGAATTTTATACACCTTTCTGCAATATCTGTTTTCAATTTCAGCAGCTTTTTCCCTTGTGATGTTATAAATCAAGTGTAGTTCACGAATCATCAGCAGCACTTACCTGTAAACATTGTTATTGAACGTGTTGTAGCTACCCAGAGCTATAAGCGACCCCAGCCCCAGTCCATAGGAAAAAAAGATCTGCGTAGCTGCATCCAGCCATACCTGACAGAGGAGCAGGAGAGTTTAGCTGTGTGAGGCCGGGCTCTGCTCACTCGAGCATGCGGCACATAGGAACAAATCCCATAATAACATGTTGTTACCTCAGATTCTTTCAGCTTTTCAAAGTCAGGGGTGATATAGAACAAGATTCCCTCTCTGGCTCCGGGAAGGGTCACCCCACGTATGAAGAGAATAAACAGCATGAAGTAGGGATACGTAGCCGAGAAGTACACAACCTGGAAGATGTGGGGAGGTGATCAGTGGAAATCCATGAAAATGTTCAAGCTGCAACGTATATTTTCATGAGGGTCATAACGACAACAACAACAAAATCATAGTTAATCTTCAGCCACCTTTCTGAGATATTCAGAAAGCAAATTACTAGATTGGGGGGCAGAAGGAAGGGGTCTGGCTGTGACCAAAACAAATTTTGTTTGGCATGGTCATGTGATGAACTTGACTTTTAAAATGTAGCGCCACATGGGGGAGAAACTGCTCTGAGCGAGAAGGGGGGATAAATCCAGATCGAGGGGGTATGGCTGATTGTTGCTCCTCCTATCAGGAATCCACACTCGGAACGGAAAACATGTCTGGAGAATTGGAATTAGAGGAGCCAACCAAGAGGCCGGAAGAACGGTATTAAGGGGAGCGTGAGTTTTATTTTTAAGATATCTTATTTAAAAAATCAATTCCAGACCATGCAGAATACTATCTGAAAGATTGATGAGCAGGTATTAGACTTTTTAATATTGCATGGAAGCTGCATGTTCTTATTAGAAACCAGCATAAATAGGTATTGGAAAGAAAAAAAAAACAAAAAAACATTTACCTTCCCTGTCCAGCTAACCCCTTTCCAAATACAGAAGTACACAAGGACCCAGGCGATGGCCAGTGTTACTGCCAATGGCACTCGGAGTTGGCCTGGTTTTTCCAAGCCATCAGTCATTTGATGCACATTGCGCCTGTAAGTAGAGGCAAACAGCGATAATACTATAATATACACAGGGCAGCAAACAAACAGCAGAGGAGGCCATCTTTTGATATCGCTCAGGGAGGCATGCAGAAAAAAAAATAAAATCACTATCTTACTCCCAAAACTCAACCACAGCGCTGGTGAGATTGGTGGTATCTGGAATGGAGTAGTTTGTGTAACACTTTTCTGTGTTCCATATATTGTGACATGAGCTCCATGGAAGGTCCTGGAAAATGCAAAAAAATAAAAAATAAAATAAATAAATACAATTTGCTCCCCATTTTGACCAGTTTTGAGATTTTCCTACACGCTATTTTTCTAAACAATACTTACAGTGGTAAATGAGTTGTACAGGTAGTAAATGGCCCAAGCAATGATTATAATGTAGTAGATGTTAAGCCAGAAGGAGAGGACAGCTGCAGCAAGGCCCACACCTGACATTCAAAAAATGATTTAGATGTGTTTTAAAATAATTTCTAAAGGATTGCATTTGCATTTTGAATTTATTTTTTATTGTACCTTTAAACATAGGAGCCAGTTTCCACACACCAAGCCCTCCAATTGAAGTGTACTGACCAAGAGAGCATTCCAGTAGGAACAAAGGGACCCCAGCAAATATGAGAGTCAGAAAATATGGGATCAAGAAGGCTCCTGGATGGACAGAAATGCATCAGGTTAAGGAATTAAAAATGCAAACCTACACAAATCAGTTGACATACACTAAATTAGCTTCAATTCAATTTAATTGTGCAGCACAAATTCCCAACAAATGCCATCATATTCAGAAGTATTTAATCAAATCTGCCCAATCACGTAGGGAGACTCAGATTTATACATTCAAATGCATAATAGTTATAATTCAGTGCAGCCAAATTCAGTTTATATTGGTCAGCACAGGGTTACACACATAGGCAATGCTTTTTTTCTGTTCTGGAGTCGCTAAATTATAAGCTCCATCATGTGCATCGTTGATCTGAATGGCTCACTCAGTTTGCATACATGAACAGTGAAAGAAGTATTTACCTCCGCCGTTTTTCCCGCAGAGATAGGGAAATCTCCACACGTTCCCCAGTCCAATTGCATAACCCACACAAGACAGGAGGAAATCAAATTTTCCTCCCCATGTTTCTCTGTCGGGGACGTCTTTCTGCTTCTTCTCGGTCTTCACGTCCAGGGACTTGGGCTTGTCGTTGTTGGCGGCCACCTCGTTCAGTTCTGTGACCTGTCCATCCGCTTTGGTGCCGTTCGTCGCCATGTCTCTGGATTTGGCAAAGGTCCTGGCAGTCGGACGGGAGGCTTCAGCACCGGTCCACGTAGACAGCAG
Source organism: Xiphophorus maculatus (assembly GCF_002775205.1). Classification (NCBI taxonomy): domain Eukaryota; kingdom Metazoa; phylum Chordata; class Actinopteri; order Cyprinodontiformes; family Poeciliidae; genus Xiphophorus; species Xiphophorus maculatus. The sequence continues at coordinate 21,215,318 of NC_036443.1, forward strand.
CTTCGCGGTTTTGTTCCCCCCCCTCTTTTTTTTTCTACAACTAAACCTTCGGACCAAATGTCTGGAGATGGAGCCTGTGCGAACACGACTGGTCAGTCGTTGTCAACCTAAGATCGTGGATAGAGTGATTGGTTGTTTGAGGGCGCAGGAAAAATGTTTACCTGTTTCAACAAAGATGGACACAGAATGTACCACACTCATTTCCTCTAAATCAACAGCAGCAGTTTAAACAAATCATTTACTTTTCAACTCCAAAGGCGCATTTTAAAGTGCAGACTGATTCATTCTCTGATCTTTTGGCACCAGAACATTTTTTTTTTCTCATTCATGTCAAATCACTGATGGCAGAGGCATGCTGCCTTCCCTCCACACAAATCAGCTTGCACAGAATTTAGCAGCCAAACAAACAAAACAACAGACGTGGTTGTCTAAACAAATTCTGAATTTAAATATGCCAAATTAAGGAGAAGTGCACAGTGTTCCAAAACATGCAAGTTTAAGCGCAGGACGCACCGTAGCAATGTAGTGTCCAGCCTATGAAAATAAAGCTCAACGAGGTCCACCAATTAACACCTACAGATTGTCTTGTCAGTTATTTTGTGGATAGCTGAACGTAAGCGTGGACAGAAGGACGTCTCTAACACGCTGGAAAACAAAACGCACCGTGTAGACGAGAAAAAAAAAGGGATGTCCAAATGCGTAAAAGCTTTACGCATCAGGCTGCACACATTCTGCCATGTTAATTGGGAACTCTGCGCACCAGAATGCGACTCTTTGCATCTGCAAACACCAAGCAGACAGGAATCAGCCCCGCATGTTCGACTGTTGTTTTGAGATAAGTGTGCAAATATTTACTTGATCCCTCCTTCAGCAGCAGAGCAGCAGCCTCATTCACAATCCAGTCAATGCGACTGCTATCGGAGGGGACAAATAGCCGAGCCGCGTATTAACAGGTTCCCACAGATAGACAGCAAATATTTACTATTTTTTTTTTACTATTTTTACTCACAGTGAATCTGGGATCCGCACCGCCGAGCCTCCGCTGACTGCCACAAATCTCCAAACGAGGGATCCGAAGATTCCTCCCGCGGGTCAAGTTGTAAACTCCCGGTGTGTCTTGAAACATAAATAGATTTTACTTCCATTAAAAGACATTAAAGGGTACCATGCGGCGTTCGTGGGGTCCAAGCGGGAGCTGTCCAGCGGGGAGCAGTGCTGAAGACCAGAAGGATGAAGGAGGAGGAGGAGGAGAAGACAGAAAGAGAGAGGAGGAGGTTGAATTAACACGGGCAGCAGCCGCTTCGCCTTGTGCGACTGTCTAACATCAACAACCAGAGACTCAACTCCCATCTACACAGCCTCAATGTCATCTCAAAGTCGCCCCCCCCCCCTCTCTGCCGCCCCCCTTACCTCCTCATCCTCATTCTCATCTATAGGCTGAGCCGAGATCGCATTATTTTGGATTGACTCCGTTCAAGTTTGGATTATTTTCATTTTATTGCAAGTACATTTTCAAAAACGCTGGGAAGTTTTAAGACTATTACCAAATATTAAAATGAAACATTTTTATGTTTATTTGTTTTTATTATTTGCATTGACACCAAGCATTTCGAAATGTGAGCCCTCTCCTAAACCCTCCCCTCATTCTCTGCCCCCCACCAGTATGAGAATATGGCCGAGGTGCAAAATGGCAACATATGAGGGGTAAATATAACGCAGCCCCCGTCGTGTCCAAACGCGTAGTTTGGACACGACGATTTTGGAGGCTGAGGCCAGTCGGCGGCTGTCTGGCAATTCTTGGCAAATTGAGATAAAGGGAGCCCGTCAATAAAAGAAAGGGAGGGAACAGTGACTGGCTGTCTAACTCAGCCTGTGAAAGCCCGACGCCTTCACAAGTGCTGGGATGATATGAGTAGGATAAACTGGAAGAACTTAAACTCTGGCAATTATTTTAAAAAGTAAAGAAAATACAAAAGATGGAAACAGCACCGAGAGGAATGCGCCGAATTTTCTCCTTTTCCTGCGTTTTAAATTTTGCTTGTCGTAAAAGAAAATATGGAAAGTAGAAGACAAGACAAAAAACAAGAGGATCTAACTCTCTGGTAAGTGATTTGCTTAATAAGCGAGTCAACTTGTTTGATTTTCTTGGATATTTAACGCAACTTGTCTTTTCTTCTTTTTTTTTTACTTGAAGTTTTTGCAATTTGCCTCCACTCTCTTACTTTGTGTCCCACATGAAACACGTGTTCTCGCAGAAATACACCTTTTTAAGAGTTGTGTAGGAGGCGGCGCGGCGCACACTGTGATGTAAACTGCTGGAAATGCGCTCTGGCACAGAGAGACATCGGGAGCGTTTACAAGTGCGGTGTGAACGCTCCTCTCCTATCGTGGGGCTGAGAGGGCACCAGATGGTAAACCAATGAGGGGTGAACTAACCCACTAAATGTTGCCACATGAAATGCAGCATTTAAAATCCCATCTGGTTTGCTGTCCCTGCGGACATGAAAGTGTGAAACATGACACATATTTATACACCTGCTGACGGAGCACGCAGGCGTGTCCAATGGGGCTGGTGACATGCACACGCAGCCAGCTGACCCCTGAACCCCGGAGCTTTTTGATTTATCTCGCTGCACTTTTCCACCAGCGGCCCCTCAGTCTTTTTCATTTCAGCAGGAAGCCTTCATGTGGCTCCGTGTGACTGCCGTATGTGCTCCATTAGGCTGGAATTACTTGTCCTCTGTTTTTAATGGCTTTCAGTGTGCCGCTTAGATTGAACCGCTAGTTCCCCATTTTACAGGCCCAGTGGCTGTAAAAGCTGTGTAAGGATGACGGGAGGGGGGAGGAGGGAGATTTGTAAAAGGGTGAAACAATTTTTCTTATGGTTTTGTACAAGACGTAAACACATATCTGTTAAAAACATTTAGAAAAAGACCAAAGTTGTTGAAAAAGGAATACTTTTTGTGATTTCATTTCAATTACAAAAGAGTGGAAGTACAATAAATTATGGTTTTGGAATTTTTTTTGGAAGATAAATTCAGAAAACTGCGATTAAATTTCTTCCCTTTTTGATACCGTAAATAAAAACTACATTGAGAAGTTGCCTTATTGGTAAATACAATCTATGAAACCTGATCCTTAGTAGGAACCTGTGAAGTTTGTGGGAGAACATTAACAGCATCCTGAAGACCAGTAAACGTACCTCACTGAAGTTGTGAACAAGTTCAAAGCACGGTTAGGTTATGAATTATTTCCCCAGGCTTTGGAGATGATGTGATGAAGCACTTCTCCTTCCATCATCCAAAGAGGACAAGAGAATGACAAAGGTTGAAAACCTGCCAATGGGTGCCAAGACAAACAAGAAGAGCATAAGTCAAAGAAGTATCCCCAAAGATAACCCTGGGGGATATCAAGCAAAGATCTACATCCCAGGTGGAAGAATCGCTTACTCCACAAGTTTGGTCTTTTTGGAAGAGTAATCAAAAAGAAAGAAAATATTGTTGAATGAAAACCACAAGAAGTCCCACTGTGGAAGAAGAAAATAGTTAATGTGTGGAAGAAGATGCTCGGAGGTCAAACAAAATGCTTGGAGGACAAACACTACAAACCTCCTGAATACAACATCCCTATAGTGGAACACGATGATGGTAGCAGCATGATGTGGGGACACATTTTGCCAGCAGGGACAGGGAAGGTGGTCAAAGCCGATGGAAAGATGGATGGAGCTCAATATGGACGATCCTGGAATAAAAGCAGTTGCCGGCCGTGGCTGGAGTTCATCTACCAGCAGGGAAACGACCGAAAACGTACAACCAGAGCCGCAATTCAGGGCTTTAGATCGCAGCATGTTTATGTGTTAGAATGGCTCACTTAAAGTTCAGGCCTAAGAGCAATTGTGAACCTGTGGTGATCCCTGAAGATTGATGTTAACATATGCAATCGATCCAATTTGATTAGATGTTGTGCAAAGAGACATGCAGCTGTAGTTGCTGAAAAGGAGCATCTACAAAGTATCGATGAAAGGGACTGAATGCAAATGCACACAACTCACTCAGCTTTCATTTATGGAAAAAAAAAATCACTGAAACCCTTTGATGATTTACTTCTCACGTCACACTTATGTATTGCGCTCTGTTAATCTATCACATCAAATCCCAACAATATACTTTGAAGTTTGTACATGGGACATGACAAAATAGGTTTCGTTACAAGGGATAGGAAAACCTTTGCAAAGCAATGTAGCCTAAAGAAAAACAGGAAATGCAAGAAAGAAAACAAAATGACATTATACCAGTGTCACAAACACTGGTCTAATCTGTTGCTGCAAATTTCTGGTTCTACCTCCACTGATGCCGACAAACTCTAAACCTTTTAAACAGCCTCGCTGTAAAGCGACAGCTTTACAGCCTCGCTCACCGGTCTCCCTTAAATTCTCAGAGCATTTCTCACTTGTCAAATGCATCTTCGTGGAGTCATATTTTCCAGCGCCAGTCTGCAATTTCAGTCCCCAAAATGAACTAATTAGCATGATGATTAGTCATTAGTATGCTAATCATAAGCAATTCACATATTTTATTCATGTTGTCATCCTGTTGTTTTTCCTCCTTTTACTGGATTTGTGTACACATCCCGCTTTATTTTCTCACCGAGGGTGTTATTGTGATGACCGATGGAATTTGGGGTTTTAAGTAAAAACCTTATTTGCATTTGAAGCTAGTACGGACGATGTCAAAGAACCAGAAATAAATTACTTATCAGTCATTTTTGTGACATGAGTTCTTCCTTCTCGTAATGAGAGCGGTAAGAGAAGATTGCAGATTCCTGCAAAGAAGTATTTGCGACTCCTTTGCAGGAAGTATTTGGAGAGAAAACAGATAAATGACATCAATCTAATCCTAAATCAGCAAACAAATAGTAAAAAAAAACCTTAGCTCTGACAACAAGGAGTCTGCCTTAGTGAATCTGAAATGTAAACATGCCTTGTGAATTGAACCCACTCAGAACGTTACAGTCAGAAACATTTTTCTGTTGCTGGCATGTGTTTATTTTCTCTCTGATGGCTGACATATGTTCTTCTTTGGTTGTTAACACCTCTCTGGCTGTTGATGGAGAGACTGGCATATTTTCACTTGGGAAATAAAGAGTAACCAAATAAGGGCTTACTCAGTTTTTCTCTGTGCAGCCTAAATATAATTTAGTCATTACACACAGGGATGGTTGATGAAATTTACCTCACACCTTCACATGATGAGAGTTTTAGAGGTTTACCGCATGAATATGCCGTCTTACATTGCAAATCGCCACACTGTGATGTCAACGTTTGAGACAAAACACAATGCAAGGGGAAGATGCTTTTGTTTGTCTGATTTTCTTCTGTGTAAGGTTTTGTTTGCCGTGACCTAAATTTCTGTGAAGAAAGTGCATCAGCAACTCTGTCTCGCCTTTTTCCTTCCCTACGTCTCCTTCTCTCTCTCCCTCTCTGTTCTCTTTCTATTCCTCCGGCTCGCTTTCACTCTGTCCCAAACACGCTCGATTTACAAACAAGCAAAAGAAGCTGAGAGGACACTTATAGCTGATAACAATCAGCTTCAGCCAGATTAGTCACATAGAGGTATTGTTGGATGTGAGACTCAGAGAGCAAGCTGGCTGCAGATATTTCAGGAATACCAAGTGGAGCGTCCTCCAAATTTGGGGAGTCTTCCACTTCTCTTCCTTCTTACCTTTGTCAAAGGGATCAATTATGCAAAGAAGTTAAATCCTGCATCTTTAAATCACCATTTTCGCTCTTTTAGGAATTTGTATGTGGCACTTACCGCTAAGTCAAATGATTTTTTTTTTCAACAAATCCAGTGAAATTGAGCAGCATCTGAATGTATCTGCATCAGCCTGCCGGTGCGCACTGATCAGCAGAGAGGTACTCTGTCTGTTTACAGCTCTGTGTGACAGTCAGCACACGGTGTGGATTTTGTAAACATATGACCTCCATGATAACCAGTAGGGGGGTTCTAAATCATTTCAAATTTTTGTTCATGTGTTGCTAGGCAACAGTGTAATGTTCTCAGTCACCCCCTCCCCCCTCACCTCCTACCCCTTGCATGGCTTTCTGCTGGGATTGCTGAGCTTCTCCCGCCAAAAATCGTCAATTAACTTTGACAAAAGTCCACTAGTGATAAACATTAGGCTTCTGAGGGCCAAAAAGCAACTATATGGCTACACACAAGTCAAGGAGAGTGGAAAATTCAAAATGTATTTTAAAGATCTAAAGGATCATTTTAAACAAATCATCCCAGAACCACACGTTTTGTCCTACTCCAGTAGTAACAGCTTACATGCTTCTGCATGCAAAAATATCATAGCCGTCATACAGCAATGTGTGGATGCTTTTCTGTTGTTGACAAACTAGTTTATAACAAATAAAATCTTTAAATGTTTAAACAGTTTGATAAAATGCCAAGCACCTGCAAAGTACATACACAATTGAAACCAATTGAAAAAAAAAAAAGACCCTTTCCTGCCGTCTGACAATAAATTGTATAAAACATTTCCTGTTTCTTTAAAAGCAAGCATCTTGTGACGATGCCTGCTGAAAGGCTGCAAGCCTGAAAACATCATTCAAACTCTAAATGCGTTTAGAGTGTGGGGGTGGGCCAGCAGCATCACCATGTGTTTTGTTGCTGGAGCGACAGGTGTGCTACACAAAACTGATGGTATCATGAAAAAATGAGAATTATACGAAAATATTTGATATCTTCTGAAGACACCAACCATAAAATTACAAAAGGGGCACAAATTGTATTGCAAATAAATAATAACTTTAAGCAATAATAACTTTACACAGCCAAATAAGTGGGAGTTTTGTGCCATATTCTTATACACAAAACTGCTTTCTTTTACACTTACGGTGGAAGAGAACTATGTTGTTGTAGATAAACTGAACCAATTCTTTAGATGACTAATTTTCAGCTCATCAAAGCTGCAGTCAGATAATTACAAGAATTACTTATTTGTCTTTATTTTCTTTTGCTGCTCTCTCTTTCAATCCCAAAGCTGCTTATTTCCTCCCACTGTTCTTGTCCATTTAAGTCTCATTAAATTGTTATAAATTACGGGATTAGGGGACGATTTGATGAGAAATTAATGCAAAATACACCCTGGTTATCAATTGTGTAGAAACTTGTTCACTTTTATTATGTTAATAAGATGTTACTGGAAAAACACCTACGCAACATTTTAGGCCAATAAATACAAATTACATTATGGGTAGTGGGTAGCCTAAATGCTATCCATCCATTTTCTAACACCCTAGTTCCTAGTGGGGCCAGGAGGGGTGCTGGTGCCTATTTCCAGTGAACATTTTGGGCGAGAGGCGGGGCACACCCTGGACCGGTCACCAGTCTGTCGCAGGGCAACACAGAGGCAGACAGGACAAACAACCATCCACACACACCTAAGGATAATTTAGAGAGACCAATTAACCTAAGAGTCATGTTTTTGGACTGTGGGAGGAAGCCGGAGTACCCAGAGAGAATCCATGGATGCACAGTTAGAACATGCAAACTCCATGCAGAAAGACCCTGGGCTGGGAATCGAACCCAGGACCTTCTTGCTGCAAGGCAACAGTGCTACCAACTGTGCCACTGTGCAGCCCCAGGTAGCCTAAATGACGATTATTAAAAACATTTCAAAACTCGGATATAAATGCAAATACAAATACAAAACGTAAACAAGGTTAAAGTATGTATTGCTACAGGGAAACAAAAAGTTTCATATTATATTATTGAATGTGTATATTTCATTGTCTTCTGTAAACGTGTCTGCAATAACAGCTTTATTTTGGCATGTTGTCCAAAGTGAAAGAGATTGCAGTTTCTGTGTGTGAAACGTGTCTGTGTCAGGGAAAAGTGTCGGGGACCAGAGGTAGCTAAAGGTCCATCATCATGCATATCCAAACAGGAAGGAGCTGTGACACTGAACTCTTTAAATGGAGGCTTTGACAGCAGTCTGCAATCCTTTCTCAGCACACTGCCCCTGCTAATCTGCTCTATTCAACCACATCACTATGGAAACTGAGTGGATGTCTCACCCTGGCTGCCTAACTGGTGCCATGCAGCCATGTCCACCACTGACATGAAGATTGTTCAGCAAAATTGCTGCCCGATCATTGTTCTAGCCATGCTGTGACATTATTGTCTGTTTCTCTGACACCTGGTTATTCTTTTTTTTTCTTTTTTTATCTGAAAAACTGCACTGTTGAAGACAGCAAATATAAGCTCAAAGGCTTGCAAGAGTAATTCCCTTCGGTGTTAACTTGGCTATAAGATGGAGAGTTTTGGGTGGTTGAGGAATATTTTTTTTTCATTCCTCGTGCCTGCTACCTTTTTCATTTCTGCGCTTTGCCTCTGGCGAAATTGCAGGCGAATATTTGTCATGGTTTTAAAGGGTTTATCAACTTCAAAGCTGAGGGAGCTGGTTGTCCAGCCCAACAGTGAGACCACACAATCCTTCCAGCTCTCGCAAAGAATGGGGTAGAGCATGTGGACAAAATTTTCCTGCCAAGCTCTCAAGTCAAAGCTTCTACATAAAGCTGGGAGAGTCACATTTGCATTTGCCATTGACGTCAGATTAAATCCAACCCAAACCACTTCTCCAGGCCCTTCAACATCTGAGAGAAGAGCTTTGGTAATTGTTAATTACGGCAAAAAGATGGTTGTAATCACTTGCTCCATCAGGCTGATCAGCACTAACACTGGGCGCCGAGGAATGAGCAGAAAAGCAAATCCCACAGGTAAATATAATTCAAAAGAGCCACTAAGAGGGTTGTGCAGCATACATCTCAAAGTGCTATCTAACCTAAAATATTCACCAAACTACTGGCATTTATGACAGACATGATGCACGTCTTTAAATTGCAATATGAAATTGAATGTATTATCACCCAGAAAATGTAGAAACATAAACTCAAGAAAACATTCAGAAGGCTTTTTATTGCTGTGATCTACTATTTGTACTAGTTTGAGGATCTGAAAATACTTTGCTAATTTTCAACTAAAGCTGCACAAAAACAATAAAACAAAGTGAAGTTATGGAATAGCACTAACAAATCATGTTCAACTATTGCTGATAGGTCCTACAGAAATAACCTTAACTTGAGATGAAATTATTGCATATATTGACTAGATTATTAACAAATTCATCCAAAATTATATAATACATTTTTCTTATGTTTACTGTGTCTGCTCCACCTGAGCAGTGAATCTCTGCAGCTCCTCTACATGGACCATGAACCTTGTAGTTGCTTCTCTGATTAATGCTTTAGTAAAGTTGTGAAGCCTGTTGCAATAAAACAAACATTATTTTTCCTCCACCTTATGAGGAAAAATAATTATTAAAAAGGTTGCTCAGCCATGACCATTAAGCTGATCTTACTTAGGAATGTTTCTGTTTTACTTCAAAATGGTGCTAATTAGTTTCATGTCAGCAGCAGGGAATCACTCATGTTTAATCCCTTCTACAGAAAAAGCTGTTTGTCCGAGTGAGGATTAAGGCGAAGGCACTATGTAATTCCCACCGGATTCTCCAGGAGTCACAGAAACTATGAATCAAATTGGAAGTTATCACTGAGCACACAGAGAAACCCCACAAAGGAAAGACTCACTAAGCTAATTCAAACCAATGAATGTAAAATTTCTTGACCACCTTTGATTATTAAAACATTTCAGTTGTTAGCAAGATTTCTAATAACATGGCTCGTTCAAGCTACTCAAGATCCTGAATATCTTCACAGAGCCGATGACGAATAAAGTGGTGAGCATCAGCTGTCAAACACTGCCGTGCAAAACTGCCACAGCTAAAAACCGTCTTCTTATTATTTCTGTTTGTGTATTGAGTCCCGCTGCTCCCAGAGAAAGATGTAAAATGAGCTGTGCTTATGTAAAACTTGTGTGTTAAGAATTAGTATAATGTGAAAACCATGGAAACCAGCAGCCTTGTACCTCAAACGACATGGTTACCTGGGTGATGAATGTTGCGCCAGGTGCCGCAGGAAGAAAGATGTGCTTCTGTGAAAGTTAGAAATTTACTCACTGAGACCAGAGGAAAGCTCAAGTGTGACAGTACATTAAAAAAAATGAAAAAATCCCAACCTAAATTATTTCCGCAATTTCCATACTGCCAATCATTTTTTAGCTTATACACGTGTTTCCTGACTTTTAATAAAATAAGTGCAGCCTCGAGCAAAACTAGTGCAGAGCTAAGAATAATTCAAACACTGCAATGATTTCACTGAAGACCTAAAGATCAAACACAAGTATTTGAAAAAGAAAAATCTGTACTTTTTGGCTCCTCCTATGTTGAGTGAAATTGTCCATTTGTCCAATGAAAATGAGAATTTATGTGCATCTCATTACACTAATTAGCAAATTACTTGCTAGATTAAAGTTAAAACTTTGACTAAGTCTCTGCAAAGTATATTTTTTCTCTTTATTGAGCTTTTTGGATATGGACTTACATGGGATTTAGATCAGTTCCCCTTTACCAAACAAGTGGCCTTTATTCGTACTAAACACAGTTCGTACTAAAAATGACCATCTCTAGAACAGAGAACAGTGGATATAAACAATAGTTATACAGATATATACACAGTTGTTGGAACAGATGCCACCTTTAGGCATCTGAAATGGTACCCAGTGATGAACCAACGATACACCGCTCTCTTCGTAATGTATTGGCAGATTCCTTGTGATTTTCCAATGATGTCACAGAAGGAAACATCGTGTTTGAGGAGTTACCTTAAAATATTTCCACTGGTGAGCCTGCATTTCACTCAGAAGTTGTGGATTAAATAGAAGCTTGCAAACCTTGACATAATCAATGTTAATGCATGCAAACCTCTGACTTTGAAGAAAATAATCAAAAGATTTTTTTTTATACATATAAAAAAAATGTGTGATCCTTCACTGTACGGTTCGCTTTCTTAAAAATTGGAAACCTCACTCCGTTTCGCCACTTCAAAGGTGACCTCAAGTGTTCGAGACGCTAAAGAAATGTGTCAACCACATGAACCTGACATTGTCAAGAGCCTTCAGTGTCTCAGAGTGAATCTTGTAAAACTCTTGGTGCAGGGTGACATTGCTTTAAAAATGTGATTGATTGATCCTTTATATTAGTGTTGGTTCATTTTTTCCCCCTTTTGGTTGTTTGTTTACTTAGAATAGTGATGCATTTTGCTAACTCTTTTATTCATTTTGACATTTTAAAATAGAAACCTCTTGCTAAATCTTGCATGAATGGATATGCACTCCAAAAGGAGCAACAATCCAAAATGGTTTTTTGAAATTTCTTCTAAGGTGCAACTTGTGAATCCATATAGCTATGATTTTAACCTTTTGCACCCAGTCAGGGTAAAACGACATGGGTCACAACTTGCCAACTGAGAGATGATGAAGACGTGCTAACACTCTGCTTTCAGTGTCAGACATGACATGCATGAGGAAGAACCCAGAGGTTGTGATTCACACCTTTAAGTCTGTCTGCCTGTGTGTGATGTGGTGTGTAAACATCAAGGTCTTTTCGGTGAGCTCGTGCTGTATTAACACTTTCTGTTTGGTTTTATAGAAATGTAAATAATTGGTGCCGAGTGTAAGTAGAGTTTTGCTGCACGTCAAATGTATTTATCTGCTCCAACGGGACAAACACACAAGTCACTCAATTTAGTTGTTAACAACGGCATCACGAAACATTGACCTTTCGTTCGAGCCTTGAGGCCGCAAAATGAGTCACATGACAGCCTAGATATTTACAGTGCTTCTCATCACTAGCCTTGTCAAATCACAGCACACTTCACTGCTGCCTACGAGGCCCAAGGCTGGACTTCAACTATGCAAGCTGATGCATAGGTGGATTTTTTTTTTCATGCGTTAGCTCATGCGCTCCGCAAGCTTGTGTAACACAGATATCGTGAGCGTATTCTGGGACATTAATGCACATTAGCATGCATTTGTGGCAGCGTGCGTGAGTATGTTTGCATGAGAAACAGCAGAGCGAATCATAAAGGAACACTGCATGCAGGACCAATGCATTTCAGACTGATTAGTCTTGTGGAGGAGCTTCTGGAGAGAATCCAGGACAATTTCTTAAGTTGTAAAACAAATAAATCTGTAAAGATCAGGAGTCTTTTGAGAGCTAGCCCTAGCTTCTCTGCATACACTGGAGGGCTTGATTTTCTGCATCTTTTTGGAATTGAAGACTTTGGAACTAAATTTAAAATATCATGGGCTGAAATAGGGATGGAAATATTTGTGAATGTATTTTTTAGGATGCACTGTTTTTCTGTCTAAAAGCTAAATACAGTTTTCACTATTTATCTTAAACATTGAATGTATATTTTATCTCCCTAAGGATGGGTTTAATTTATTTCTTTCCTGTCTTCCTGAGTTTTATAACACATAAAGAGCATTCCAGTTGCTACTTTCCTCCGAAATATAGCTGTCAAACTAAAAGTGGAGCAGTAACTGCTTGGAATGAAGATGATTTTGACCTTCTTTCCCATCCAACACGCTCTCAGTAGAGCCAATTGTTAGATTAAATAATTCTGAAGCTGCACCACTGTTCATTTCACTTGGGAATATCTGAGACATTGTCCGACACCCCTAGGGCTGTCGGATTACTTTTCAGAGAGCAGCAATTCAAGGGGAAGAGGTGAAGGCAACTACTGTGACAAGTACAAAATGTCTGCACGCTACAAGCCTCTACAGAAAGACTTTATATTTAGTACTTATGCATAAGCATGAACAAATTTGTAGAGTTCTGATATATTAAATACTCTACATCTATTGTTTACATTTCTGTTATCCAGCCTCACCTAATAGAGGTGTAATGATAATATGTGACATTCAATTAATAATATTTTAAAAATGCGGAGAACCAGTTTGAAAGGGTTTGAAAAACTGGTGCAGGGGTGAAGCGTGTGAGAATTCATCAGTCCTCGACTTTACATAGTGTGGTCTAGTCATGAGGTGATCCCAAGATTTTCATGGTATGAAAACTTTGAGCAAAAATATTACAGTTTGTCCTTATAACAATATTTGGAGAGAACTAAAAAATTGCTAACATCATTTCAAACAAAAATGTAACAATTGTCCCCTCTGCTGCTACAAAACTTCAGTTCAGAAAGTTACAGCTTGCAACATAGACTTAAGCAATATATAAAATATAAAATAAAAAGCCACTAAGCTTGTTCTTTTCAATTGCTTATTACACTGACCATTATACTTTTTTCTCTAGCTTGTTAATTAGTAGAGCCTGGTGTTGTAGAGGCTGACTGTTAATATTTAGATACTATATAGACACTGAATTTAACATGCTTAGAATTTTAAAGAGAGCATTAGAATTTGTTGACTCTTCTGTTGTGTTTTCTACTCATCTTTCAACTCATCTTTCCATGCTCATCTTAGACATCTGCCTGTCTAAGATGAGCATGGAGTAGAGGAAAAACTGCCTGTCTGTTATTTGTTTCCATCTTTCTGTTTCTTCTAACTTAGAGTGATCTTACCACCCTCTTACAACCAACATATTATATTATAGGACAATTTAGTGGTTTAAAAACATTTTAGAACTTGGCATACCTTAATAATATTAACTGACTCAGGAAGTCATTGGGTTGCTTGCTTCCTACTAACACAGGGGTCTCAAACTCCAGGCCTCGAGGGCCACAGTCCTGCAGTTTTTAGATGTGCCAGAGGTACAAAACACTGGAGTGAAATGACTTAATGACCTCCTCCTTGTGTAGATCAGTTTTCCAGAGCCTTAATGACCTAATTATTCTGTTCAGATGTGGTGCAGCAGAGGCACATCTAAAAGTTGCAGGACCGCGGCCTTCGAGGACTGGAGTTTGAGACCCCTGTACTAACATAAAGGCTTAGTTCTGACAGCAGATATTGATTCATGAACTGTACACTCTCTAAATAATTTATTAATAAAATTTAACCCAGCAATAACTTAAAACAACAGTACAGCTTCAAGTTATTATATAATGCATGCTAGTTTTTATTGTTTTACTGATTCAGACAAAGACAATGCCAGTAAAGAAGTGACAATACAGTAAAATCTAAATATGTGGAGACGTTTATGACCATTTCAATATGTCACTTTTGCCTGTTTCTTCACAGTTAAACAAATAGGAGAACCTAACATAGAAGCAGACGTAGAAAAAGATCAAGTGTTTTTCAGTATCATATCAGAAACTATAACAATTTCTTTCAGCATTTTGCCATCTATAAAGTAAGATTAATCTTAAAGACACACCTTGACAGCTCTTTTAGCTGCCACTTAGCAGAAAAACAATTTTTCTGTAGCTCGGAGGGAATCTCGGCTGCCATTAATCTGAGAAGAAATCTTTGCCGGGCCTCTCATACACCATTTCAGAGGTTGGGAAGGGTAAGGCAGGGAGAGACAGGGAGGGTGGTAGGTCACTTGGTGGTCCAGTGGACTGGAAAATGTTGCAGGCCTCTGGCTGGAAGTTAGTGCATAGCTATGTACGCTGGAGCTAATGTGACCCCTGGCTCATTGGAGCTCTGATTTAAGGAACGCTGTGTAACACGGCCAAATGCCTCAGTAAAGACGAGTGTCAAAGACAAATTACTGAGGCCAGTGAAGCAAAGTGAAGAAATTGTTCCCCCTCGTCTCTAATGGGAAATCCATAAATTTGGGTTAGGCAGTGAAAAAAAACAAAACACAGATTTTATAATAAATATGGCAAAGAAACCAACAGGAGAGGTGGTCGGAGAAAAGAAGACTGTATCATCCAGTCACATGCAGGGCGCTCTCAACCTGCTACAACAGGAGCTGCTGACAGGTTGGTCATCAATGAAAGGAGGCGGAGAAAAAGGAGAACAGAACAAGGGAGAGGAAAGAAGGGAAAGGAGAAGAGAGAAAGAAAGGGAAGCTGACAGGTTCACCCCACCTCCCCTCCGCCCCCACCGTCCACAGCAATCAAGGAGGTGAGGACACAGAGGGGAGGAGAGGAGAGGAGCTTCAAGCTCAGCTGCATGTCAACCCAATCATTACATCACATGACCAGTTAAATTGGCATGATGGGTGCTGTGCAGTGGAGTAGATTTCCACAATGTAGTCCTGCTGATTAGGAACTGTCAGCATGAGATGGCATGGCTCCCGCAGGTTGACATGTTTCACACTTGAAACCTGTAGTTTTGGTGCCTAAAACGGTTTTAGATGACGGTAGAAACCTCTCCAGTGTCTAGATGACCAACCGTACTGAAACTTCCAAACATGTCACCAAAAAAAAAAAAACACAACAAAAAAACAAAACACAAAACCCCCCACTAGAAACAAATAGGAGACAGAAACAACACCAGGTAATCTATATGTGATAGTTGTCCAGATTTGTTTGCATTACACCCCACGTGCATTCTTCGCAGCGCGGACGTATGCAAATAGGAGGCGAAGAATGGAGAATAATATAGTCACTCTGAGGACAAAATGTGGTGGCAGCGAAGCAGGGAGGGCGGTGGAGGGGGAAATAGCCCCGTTCATCTCCTCTCATTTTCTGCCCGCTACTACTCGGCAGAGTTTCTATGGCAACCCCTCAAAAAGCGGTGTGCGGTGAATTGTGGATTTGAGATGCGCCGTCTGATTGCGCTGTGTGGAGGAGATGGCTGGCTCTTTCGTCAGCCCTTCCCCGTGTAAGAGGAAATTGGTGAAGGGCTCCAATGAAACATCACTCCATATGCTTTATTTGATCTGCGTCTTCTGGCTCGACGTCATGTATATGTGTGTGTGTGTGTGTGTGTGTGTGTGTGTGTGTGTGTGTGTGTGTGTGTGTGCGTGCGTGCGTGCGTGCGTGCGTGTGTGTGTGTGTGTGTGTGTGTGTGTTGGGGTGCATACAGTGTGCAGAGCGGGCTCACCAACGCTTTACATTAGGAATCCGGTGCCCGCCTTCCCTCCTCACCAAGAGAAGCCGCTTGTCACTCTTGGCACCCACCAGACATCGCTCATAACTAAAAAAAAAAAAAAAAAAAATGAATGAATGAATTTATCTGGCGGACCATGTGGACTCATCAGTATGCTTTGACTTTCAGCTGATTGATTCGAAGCCACTGATGATTCACTTGTCTGAATTCAAACAGCAGCGTGCAGCGCAGTGCAGTGTGTCCTGAGTGTGAAATTATGACAAATGGAATAGTTTCAGATCCCCGCAAGCCCTCCCATCCCTCCGCTCACCACCTCACTGATTTTCTTTCTTTCTTTTCTTTTCTTTTTTTTTTTCTTTCCCATGCAGGCAGGAACTTGTGCCCGTGACTGACATGCACTGATGCGGGGGTCTTTGTCACAAGACCCGCTCCTTTCTGTGCACGAGTAGGACATGTATGTTGTTCAGTGGGAGCTCCTTCTCTCTTCTTCTGAGTGGCTGTATGATGCTTGTAAGCTGTGCCAGTCCCCATTAGCATCCCATTATGAACCAGCATGATCACTCGTCATTTAAAATGCCTGCCACAGCATGCACTATGTGTGTGTGTGTGTGAAAGCTTTTTTTCCCCTTTAAAGCACGTGTGTGAACGTGAAAAAGAATCACAGTCAAGTGATTGAGATGGCCTTGTTTCAGAAGAAGAAGTTTAGAAAAAAAAACGGTAGCAGAGCCTTGCAGTGAATGCAATTTCATTTAAATGTCTCTGCAAGTGTTTGGTTTGTTTGACCCAGATTTCTCACCTACCCCGCAATTGATAAATTGGATATCCGGAGGCAGTCTTGTGCAGCTACTCAATGTAGTTTCTATGTAGCGAGCAGCGCCCTCTGCTGAGTATACCCGGGTTGCACATGATTTGTTTTCAAATCTACAGCCATGTGAAAAATATAACAGCCTGTTTTCCTAACATATGGGGGCATATGGGTTCTAATGATTCATTTTAAAAACTGATAAAAAATTTTTTTAGGTAAAATAGTCAAGCAAGTAAGACTAAAAAATATACAACTTTCTGGCGAGGAATAAATTAGGAATACTCCCACATTTAGTTCCACAAACGTAAAATAGCTAAAATCACATCAGGACCACAAGATTATAACAGTGGTCTTCAAAGGAGGTTTGCCTTTTTGAACCTGAGACATTTAGTTTGCTGTGCTCCTGACAGTTTGAATTGAGAGAAGGATGGAGAGAAGGATGTTAGAGCTGTCTGGAAGAAAACCTCAAATTAAATGTGAAGCATGGAGGGGGAAATCTCATGGCTTGGGAATGCCTTATATATCTAAACAGCTCAACATCATTTCTGAGCATGGATTGTGCCATCTATTGAAGGGTGCTTGCTGAACATGTGAGATCATCTGTCAAAATAAAAAAAGCTATTGCAGTCTGTAGTGAGAAACCAGGTAAAAAGCCTTCAACAGTGCTTTGCGCATGTAGCTTTGATCTCAATATGTTGCAGTGGTAAAACTTGATTCCAAAGTGCTTACCAATAGATCTTCCTGCTTTGTTTATTTTGTCATGATCATGAAATTGTAGGTTCTTTGAAGGCCAGTATTGCTACCATTATTTCGGTGTGACTCCACAGAGCTCTGCTTGTCTCCTGTCATGGTCTGAAAACTTCTGCATGCACCCACAGTCACAAATTCTTTCAACCTCACTCAGGTCTGGAGGAATGTTGAGTGTCTCTAGCCCTTCTCCCTGGAGATTAGAGCTCCCCATGCATGGCCTCTCTCCTCTCCTCAAACTCATTCCATAGTGTGCCCCCTAAGAGCTGCTGCATTTTTATCTGAGCCCGGTGATTGTGACAGATTGGGCCAATGATGCACTCACACACACACACATTTGAGTACACACATGTTCGAGGCTCTATCAGAGGGGAGGTTGCTTTGCCAAGGGAGGGACAGACAGTGCCAGGCTTGGGGTATAAAACCCTCCCAGGATGAGACCGGAGTCCTCCCCTAAGCTGGACTCTTTCTCAGTCCTTTGTGCCAGGACACTGTCAGGACCGGCAACAGACGAGCCGCCAGCATGAATGACATCTACAAAGCAGCGGTACGTTCTCTCACTCAGCTCATATGCTTTACGCTGTGTGTACAGTCAGCGCCTTCTGATGAGGCGATTTGGTTTTGCTGGATAGTCCCCAAAACTCAGTGAGAGCTAATCTGGGAGGAGAAGGATTTTGTTTGCACATCACCACTCTTACCATTGATTTGTAGAGAGAATTTGGTTTATTCTGTAGAAGGCTTAGATAGTTTTGTGATTGTTTAATTAGCTGGAAAAGTCCCATATCTTTTTGACTAACTGCTGGTATTTGAATCCTGCCAGTGTCTGTTCAGTGTGTCCCCTCCATCACCAGCTGGTATCAAACATGTTTGTGGATCTTTAACCATATTGGAAGAGGTGGGAGCCATTTATTGGGGTCAGTGAGCGGACATGTCCCCGGTCATCACTCTGCTGCTTCATTCTTGACTTCAAATGGACCAGTCCTGCCTCCCAGGGCTAATTTTGGCAAGTTGCTCAAACGATTCTGCTTCTGCAGTGCTCTGGTCCCATAGAGGGCCTTCAGGTTTAGATAAACTCCTCCTCCACTGGATTCCAGCACTATCTGTGATCCTGAAAGCTCGGCTGTCGTGTGTCGACCCCCGTCCTGCTGGACAGTGGACCCGGTCGTCTTGTTCCCTCACATCCCAGCTGAGCAGGACATCTAAGACAGTAAAGGCACGCAGGAATGTACATAACATGTTTGTTTGGATACATCGTTTCATATATCATCACTTGAGGACTGTGTTTGTTTACAAAAGATCATCTGAATGTATGGCTGTTTAATTTACTACAGACGACAGATGATAACTCTTATGTAAGCAGCTGTCTCCCTCTTTCGCTGTAGCTTTTGCAGGATTACTGCCCCATTGTTATGGGTGATAGCCACTGCTATGCTAATTTAACGCACTCTGTGTCGGGTTCCTTTATCTGTGGTTCCTGATCATGTTGTGTTTATTTTTAGCTCCCCATCATTCTGGGTGCCACACATGAAACATACATTATGTGTTTTAATTGCAGATGCAGCAATGAAAAATTTTCCAGCGTATTTCCAATCTAAAGTTTTTGATGACTGGAAAGAAGATCAAACTTTTAGTTTAGCATTGTTAGCATTGATCAGAGCTGATTGGATGTGTAGTCATCTAATTTCTTGGAACATCTTTGGTTTAACCAGTATCCGTTAAGTCAGAGGAATACCACTTTTGACTGAAAAGTTATCAAAACAAACATGAGTAAAATAGTGTGACTTTTGTTGAAAATTTCAGGTCCAGATACCAGAACTCAAAACGTTCACAGTGAAATAAAATTGTTAATATGAGACAGTGTAGAAAGGGGAAGACCCCACTGATTTTGTTCAGGTGGTTCATTCTTTTAATCGTTTCATCTTTTACAGGTTGAACAGCTGACAGATGAACAGAAAAATGGTGTGTAATTTTCATTTTATTTTATGAATTTTATGGGAACATTTTCACATCATGTTCCTGCTTGCTAAAGAAAAGCACAGTATGATGGATAGTTAGATGCATCTGATGCATCTAAATATATCTTTTAAGTACTTTTCCTTTACTGTTGGGGTGTTGCAGAGTTCAAGGCCGCCTTCGACATCTTTGTGCAAGACGCAGAGGATGGCTGCATCAGCACCAAGGAGCTGGGAAAGGTTATGAGGATGCTCGGTCAGAACCCCACGCCAGAGGAGCTGCAGGAGATGATAGACGAGGTGGATGAAGATGGTAAATCAAAACAGGCAACTGAATGGTTGACCTCTTATTGCCCATAGTTCAGCGACCTGGTCTATCTTGTTGTGCATACGGAGCATCAGTCAGACCCTCTATACTTAATGTCAAATGCTAGTCAGTGGTCGTAACGACATCAGGATGTGTCAGACTGGATTAAAGGGGAATTGTTTATCAAATGATGCACAAGTCGTCTTGAATTTTCCATGTGATGTGATGATCAAAGGCAGAAAATAACATTTTGGATTTACCTCAGAAATGTTTAATATGTGATGTACATTTTGGCATGCTCTCAGATAAAGAATAAGAATGACATTTAAATGTCGCAACAATTTCTGCTTGTCATTGTGAACTATAGGTATCTTCTTGTGTCAGAAACATGAATAATCTCAAATAGAAAGGGTTGCACATAAAGTCATTTGTGCTTTATATAAATTATCTGAAATTCCGCTCTGAAAAGGTGCTTTGAAATGTGTGTGTGTGTGTGTGTGTGTGCGTGCGTGTGTGTGTGTGTGTGTGTGTGTGTGTGTGCAGGGAGCGGCACGGTGGACTTTGATGAGTTCCTGGTCATGATGGTGAGATGCATGAAGGACGACAGCAAAGGGAAGACAGAAGAAGAGCTCGCTGAGCTCTTCAGGATGTTTGACAAGTATGTTTTTATTCTTGAACCCTACTACTATCAATAAAATATTAATCCCATAAAAGCAGTTAGCTGATCTTTGAGTTATCTGACAAACAGACGGGTCAAATTATATTTAACAAGTGGATGCTTTCATCTCAGAACCACCGCAGCCTAGTTATTAAATTGCACTTTAGTGTGGTTGCAGCAAAGTATGCTCCCCATGTGCAAATTATGAGCTCTGACAAAATGCCAAGTAGCTCTGCAGAGAACTGCATGTAGTTCACTCCTTAATCGTTTTTGACAGTTCTGAGTATTTCTAACACCCCCTAGCATGTATGCCAGACACCTCGTCTGAGCATCAAAGAACAAACGCCCCATTCCTTACTCCCATCATGGTTTTGCAGAAATCTTTAAAGCTCAAGATTTGAATTTTCACATGATTTTCCTCTAATGCTGCCCTTGAAGCTCTGTGTGAATTCTATGAGAGCACAACATAAATTGCACTGCTTTGGCTGCGCAGAAATGCAGATGGTTACATCGACCTGGATGAGCTGAAAATGATGCTGGAATCCACAGGAGAAGTGATCACTGAGGATGATATTGAAGAGCTGATGAAAGACGGGGACAAGAACAATGATGGCAAAATTGACTATGATGGTAAGGGGGTTTAAGCGCCTAAAAACAAAGAAGCGTAATGACAGAAAAGCCTCTAAAGGTTTCTAAAAGTCTTTGTCTTGACAGCAATAATATACCCTGTGATTGTCTCATGGTGTGTTTGGTTCAGATCCTGCTTAGCAGACTGGTTCTATGTTGTGTTAATTGGCAATTATACATCTAAATGAGCAAAGACCATATGTGGAGTTTCTCAAGGCTTCATTTTCACTCCGCATTAATTCAACATTATATGGTTTCTTTAGCTTTAATTATGGAGAACCAGAAGATCTCCTGCAATATCTATCCATCCTGGAGATGTGCCATTTTATATATCTGTGTCATCGCTTGATTATAGTCAGAATTTTCTTTAACTTCGTGCAAAACATACTCAAAATATATGGTTAGAGAAGAGCAGTCAACTGGAATCAAAGAGGCTTGAAATCTGAATGCTGTTATGGATTTAGAGCTGTGTATTACCATCTGAATAAAATACACAACTAAATCAGTTCATTAACATCTTAAAACCATAACCCATCAAAACAAGACACAGTAAACCAATTTCTTCATTGCCCTTGAACTGTCTTGTTTATAGACATTGATTTATAAAATATCTTTCCTTTATTTACTGTTTCATACCAATTTGGCCGAAGTTAAGCAGCCTTCTGAACACGGTTTTCTTATTTTACAGAATTCTTGGAGTTCATGAAAGGAGTGGAGTAACCCTGAGCTGGAGAGGATAAAAGTTATTTTGAGTGTCACTGTGACTCCACAGTCATCTGTGGAAAACTGGATTTGGCTGCAGTTGATGGAAAGCAATGGGTCAGCAATGCAAACACTGTATCTGATTTTTTCGTCTTTTGTATTTTCTATCATATCTTCCATTGTTGAAGACACAGTTTTTGACTTTCAGTACATTGAATCTGTGTAAACGTGTCTAGATCACTTAAAATGTTTGTTGAGACCAAATATTATTTCCCCCATATAGCTGATTTATGTTGGGTTTTTGTATTATGCTTCTAGGTAAATATAATTTTTCAAAGGTTGCAGTCCAGTTCCCAAAATAATGTTGAAGATGTAAATAAACGCAAAGTAAACTCTTGTTGGAATAATCATTTTATCCATAAAATGCGCCGGATCCAGTGAGTGTGCATGCCATGATGTACAGTTTCTCTGTGTCTAAAGTCCCATCAGGATATTTCATTCTGTCCAGGTATGACTGTCTGTTGCACTTGTAAGGTGCACTCATGTAATAAACAAAATCCGACCAACAATAAGATTCCTCTGTCAGTGCAGTGATTTTGTCTGGTTTGACATTTCTCATTTCTTATATCTAGCATTAAACTTTTTTTTCTAGAAATTAAATTCCTTCTGCTTCCTTTTGATCCATCTGTGTAATTTCTACTCTGTATTGGATCTTGTCTTTGAGCATGTGAAGTATTCTCATGGTTGTATCCAGTTACACAGCCTGTTTACAGAGGAGCTATTTATGTCTAATCATGTTAGTGCCCCTGTCAGAGGATCAGCGCCACCAGTTGACAGTCAGATTCCTTTTTCCTTAAAAAGAAATCTGTTGACTACAGAGAGATAACAAGACTGCTATTAGCACAGCTTTAAATTTGGCAGAAATGTTAGCACTTCTGAAGTATCTGAACAGTAAGAGCAAAGTGATGAATCTTAATGTCTGCAAGACTTTTACTTGTTTCGGAAAAAAAAAAAAATCTACATATTTTTCTAGGCTTTTCTTAAGTGGCACAAGTGTGACACTTTTCTTAAGTGTTTTTTTTTTTTAATGAAAAACTAAAACAACCTTGTAACATACTGATAACTGTGTATAAGCCATCAATCTGACTCACTCTTTGTACAAAATCAGGAACCCAGCCATGCAGTTATAATAACGTCCACTTGATGTCAGCAGGACAACATAGACCCATGTTTTGTTTTGTGTTTTTTGCTTGTATTCCAGTAAGCCCAGGAAAACAGATTGCTTTGCACAATTACACTTCTCCAAATATAAATAAAAGAATAACACCAAATTGATATAACACAAGAATAATTCCAGTTGGCTTGAAAATAAAACTATCAATCCAATGTATTGTAAGTGGCACAAGTAATTTGCAGTGCAATAAACAGCTGGAGAAAAATAAAAGCATTTGAACATTATAAACGTTTTATTAAGAAATTCTTATTCAGAATCACTTAACAGTGATTACTTAAACATGTAACAATTCCAAATGACGTGACTTTGTTTTATTTTGTTAGATTCCTATTTATCTTATCTTTTTATTTTTTTTTTCTCTTTTGTAAAAAGCACCTTGTTGAGGATTTTTGTATTTCGGAAGGGGAATAACTGTGTGTGAGCAGCTGACGTCAGTGGCCTGACTGTTGACAACATCCGAAAGTTCCTCCTATCTCTTTTTTTTTTTTCCTGGTTCCCTGAAGGTGTTAGTTTGGTGGCTTCAGGGGATCAAAAAACATAAACCTGCACTGAACTAAAATCCCTCTGATGGGATTTTTTTTCTTGAACACTGTGACTCATTAACATTACTCTCAGTAATGCTTGAAAAGTCTTTTTGTGTTTTTGCTAAACCAAATAGTAAGATAAGGCACAAAATGTCCTATAAGAAAGCTGATGTACTCGATATCCTCACTCAGATTAAACCACCCTGCTGGCTGAGTTCATTATAGGCTCTGCAGACAGGAACAGGATGAGCCACGCACTCAGCACCATCAATGAGAGGCTGGGCAGCAGCAGAGTAGAGTGTGAATGAATTTGGGGTGTGGTGCACTATAGCTGCAAGTTGGGTGGAGAAGTGAACCAGTTACGTAAGACCCACTTGATGACTCATGCCTGCTGTTCATAACACATTGCAGATATGAGGCACCTTTGAAATTGTAGCACTTGGCCTAAAAGAAAGAGGATGTGCACAACGTAGGCTGCAGTAAGCCACCAGCATTATATAACCTCATTCAGCTTAATTCTGCTAAATGGCATAATCCATTGACAGGGAGTGAGTCAAGCAGATGTATAACTTTTTAAAGTAAGAATAAGATTGCTGAACCGGTTTTCATAAATGACTTATTGAAACCACTGGATCCAGTAAAAGTGTGTTACTAAACCATGCCAGGAGCAAGGTGATTCACAACCTTTTCCCCTTCCGATTCCCTATGGTTTATTGATGTGTAAAATCCCCGGAAGAGGGAGGAATACCCCCCACATGACATTGAATTTACAAGGCGCCGACTACTTTCATTTGCCCACACATGCAGATCTCTCAGCTGAAGGTGGTAGACTCTTTGGTTTAGAGGATTCCTGTATTTTTCTGCTTAACACCATTCAGCCTTGGACCTGGAAAGAAAGAAAAAGTCTCTTTTTTCTCAACCTTCCACATGGAGTTAAATACAAAAAATAGGTTCCAAAATTTCCTTTTTGATTTTTCTTAGAAGTCTATTTATGGAGAATTTTTTTCTTATATTGTAAACAGTAAAAAAAAGTGTTCAGACTATGTCTAAGATATTCAGTTTGTAATACAGTTGAAACATTGTCTTATTTTTACAAACATGTTTTCCAAGACGGTAGAATATTGACAGAATTATTCTTCGCCGAGGCACACATGTTTACAAGGATACAACACATTACTTCCTCGTATGACATCATGGGAAAATAAAAATAAAAAATACATTTAAAAAATCAGATGGATAATCCTTGGTTACAATAACCAGATTTTTATAGATGCCACATCTATCTGTTCAAACTGTGCAAGCATAAACAGCCGTGATGTGGCAAGTCAAGAACACAGACTCTGTTTTCTAAAGACGAATGTGCCAGAACAAAAGCAAAGATGGTGCCTGAAGCTGGAACGAGAACTTCATTATCCACAATGAAACAAGTCCTGATTGGTTACTCTAAATTCCCCTTAGGGATGAACGTGTGTGCACAGTTGTTTGTCCTATCTCTGTGTTGCCTTGTAATAAACTGATTATTTTTTCATGACGTGCCCTGGCCTGCCTCTTGCCCAAAAGCTAATGGAGACAAACGGACAGAAGACGTAAGGTCACTTGTCTTAACCTGTACTCGGCTCTGTGTTGTGATTGTTGTCACTTGACGATAAGAGCAGAAAAGCTGTCTCTAAGCAAAGTGGCTTAAAATTTGAACCAGTTCCACCAGTTCTGTAAAAAGGAATGAGTCATAATTCCACCAAACAGAATTAATTTTGGTCAGACAGTGAGTAACAAAAAGTTAGGTCTTCTTTATAATTTACGTAAATGTGTGGTTTAAACTCTAAATATGTACTCTTGGAGGGTTTTCTGCTTAAGTAGAACCAAATGTAGGTTGTTTTTCTTGCCATCAATACACAATGAGGAAGTGGAACACTTCTGACTGAGAAAGAGTGAAAGCACTGCGGATCAAGCTGGAACAGACAGAATATTGTATCATGACGCTCCATCCCACTTCTGGTGCTGAAAACACTGAAGTACTGTCTCTGGACTGCCCCGCCATAATGGCCCATAGAGAAGTAAGACCACAATACACAGAAATCCCAAATTCCACTGAAAGCTATTCATTGATTCCCATGAATAACAGTAATTGTTTTCTTTTAATGCAGCTCCAGAGGGTTTATCTATTTTTACCAGCAATTAAAGGGAAACTTGAAGCTGTGCATATGAAATGATAGAGGAAGAACATGCAGCAATGTGAAAAGTGAAAATACTGACCTCTTAAGACTGATCAAATGTTTAAACTTTTTTTGGAGCAGTAACTAAACCAACGTCGTCTTTCTGTACCTTGAACTTAAAGAACCATTGACGGATTTTGAAACATCATTCCAAGCCGTGTTGGAAAGTCTTATAATAAATACTGTATGTCACTGTAATAAATTACCATATTAATGCCACTATTTCCTTCTTATTCATTAAGTCTAAGACAATCAACACAAATCTGCTTTACTAAAATGGCATGTTTTCATGTCCTTCCTATTTTGAAGAATGTGTCTGTGTAAAAAAAACACCCAGTTATTTTTTTTTGTTGTTGTTGTTGCAAGCCTTCATTTTTCTTCATGTGGTATTAGGCTTATGCAATAAAATATCTATTTATTTGAAGTCTTCTTTACAACTTTGCCAGATATAAAGACATATAAAAGAGCTACATGTGTATTGCTTAACAGAGTATCTGTTTCTCGTGGCCTAAAATGATTCCACCAGAGATCAAGAAAACTGAAGGCAGAAAAAAAACAACAAAAAACAAAACAAAACACTGATTAAACTGCTTGGAACACTCAGTCAATCACTAAAGTGCTTTTCTCATTGTATCGTAAATTTTATCTTGTAAAACTCCAATCCCTACTGAATCAATACTTAGTGAACCGCTTTACATTTACAGCTGGAATTCTTTTGGTCCATGTCTGTGCTAAAATCTTTGCTCACATTTTTAATGGCATTATTTGAATGTTACTTGACTGGGCCATTCCCATGTGTGGACATTTATGGGTATAAAACATTCAGTTGTTGCTCAGGTTGCATGTCTGGGTTTGTTGTCTGTGCTTTAATGATGAACATGCACATCGGTCTCATGTCTTTTGCAGCTTCCTTGTTTCTTCTGAAATACTCTAGAACATCCTCATATCATGATGCTGTTACCATCATGTTTCACCATCATGTTTCAGAGGAGGTGGATTGTTCAAAATGATATGCAATGTTTTCTACCACACGTAAAGCTTTCCGTGTAAGAGAAATTCTGTGTTGATCTCAAATGAACAGAGCATCTTCCCCTACAGGGCCTGTAGAAAACTGCAAATGGGATTTCTTATGTCTTTCCTTCCAGTTTCTGTCTGCCATTAGGATTGGCATAATAGATGCACTTCCAGTAGTTCTCGTTCCAGGCCCGCTTCTCTAGTGGCTGCTTCTGTGATAAATGTTTTCTTGCACAGCCTGTCAGTTTAGATGCCCAGTCTTAGTAGGTGTGTAGTTGAGCAACACATTTTCCACATACTCTTGCGGAAGTGGCAAAAGCCTGAGAAGTGAACATCCAGATGAGACGTTGAAAGCTTGGGATATTGTTTTGTAACTTCATCCTGTCCCCTGCCTGTCTGCTGTGTCCTTGGTTTTCATTGTGTTTTCATTGTGTTCGCTAGTTCTCTAGCGAACCAACTTGATCACTGGTATCTTTTGAGGGCAATCACTTCTACTGGATCTAATTTATGGTAGGTATATCAGGCTAAAGAAGCCTGAATACAAATCGTACATTTCAGTCAGATCCTCAGTTGTTTTGGGGTTTTCAGTTATCATTATTCTGTGTTCCTAAGTCTCTTTCTTTCATTAGATAAGCCTTGTTTCTGTTTTACATTAGTCCAGGTTTTCATAGTGATTTTCATTTATGTTTATTTCTTCCTTATTTTGATTTTCTTTGTTACTCTTAGATTCATTTTCTCAGTTTCCTGTATTGCTCTTCTTTGCCCCTCGCTGCCCCTCTCCCACCAGTCTGCCTTCTGCTCTCTCCCCTCACACCTGCAAACCTTTCTCTCTGGTCTTTTCTTCCAGCATTCGTCCTCACAGTATTTAAACACTTCTCCTGCTCTCACTCCTCACTGGTTCCCCCCGTTAATTTCCCATCGGTATCCTCCCATCTTTTACCCTGTCTTTATACTTTTTGTTCAGCTCTGGCTCCTTGAGGTTTCTTTTTATTTTGTTGTTTTTTGTTACTTATTTTTTATTAAAACTACAAAATCTACTCAGCGCCTCTGTCTACTGCATTTGGGTCCATCATCACCACACACATCATGACAATTTCAGTTGTTCATAAGAAAAACATGGCTTTCCATATCACAGTTTAGTTATTATATGTTGGCTTATTGCATTAAGTCCCAACAAAATCCATTACAGTTTGACAGAAAACGTAAAAAGATTGAACATTTTTCTTTATTGTGTAATATAAACGTCTCAGGCCAATTCAAAGTATTTTACAAACGTAGGAACATTCTATTTAACTTACTGAAAGATTTCTGACAGGAAACAGCATATGGCCATGTGTAAATGGCATGCCAGGCAGCAAGGCAGTTCCCAGCAGCGCCTCCTCCTCTATCATTTTTTCTTAATGTGACCACATGACAGACAGATGACCTTTAATTTGTGTTGGGCCTCAGAGGACACAAAGAAGGTTCCCTTTTCATTTACGTAGCCAAAGATTAAACTGCAAACAAACATCACTTTGTGCTTGGCCAGAGCACTCTACCGTACTTCGCCGCATGGTGAAATTGGCCACGAAACTAGAGACTTCTGGTGCTAACAGATGGCTGCCTCAGTCTGCCACAAGGATGTGCCATGTGGCTCTGCTTTACACATGACCCACTATTTGGGTTGCCAAAACTCACACTTACTCCGGTGCCTGGGAGAACATACATGTCTTTCAGAGAGGGCCGAGGAGTCACGAGAGCTCTGTTTTAAACAGATAGTTTATCTGTCGTAGGTTGTAGAAGTGATAAGAAACTTCCTGTTAGTTGGCTTAAAGGTCCAGCAGATATCCTTCTGCGTGACAACGCAGCAAACATGAGGATTAGACTGAAATAACTTGCAGTTAACTTGGTCTTTTCAAATAGAGCGAGAACACAAACAGTCAGGCCTCACTGAATGTCTTAATGACTCACTCATCTATATGTATGTAGGAGAGCAGGTCTGACTTTTTTACAGAGGCGTATTTCCTTATGTACATGGGGAAGTAGGAAGCAAATACGTTAAATGTAATTCAAGAGCTCTGGGAAAGGACTGGCAATCCCCGTAAAATGGGAGATGAAATCCCTGGCATGTTCACGCATACCGTTCCACCGCAGTCACTCATCCCACTATATGGCCCAACTAAAGACTATTTCTAGGATTTCTATAAAGGTCTTTGAAGACAACGACAATTTTACCATCGCTGCTTTTGTATACACTACACAGTACTGAGAAAAAGCGCTCCTTCAGTGAGTTCTTCAGTGTTTGCTTTTTCGTCACACTTAATGTTTCCCATTAATAATGACTTTTATTGTCAGGCAAAGACAATTTGGGTAAATGCAAAATCCGGTTTTGACAATAGGACTTTATTTATAAAGGAAAAAAAATAAATAAATCAGCATGTCCCTATGTGAAAAATAATTGCCTTGAAAACCTGATAACTGAGTGTACCAACCTTGACAGCAACAACTGCCATCAAGAAGGCAACAAGTCTTTTACATTTTTGTGGGGGAGTTTTGGGAGCGTCTTTGAGCATGAATGGTATGCTAAAAGTCACCCCACACTAGCTTCCAGTCCAGACTTTGACTAGATTATTCTGGTACTGTATTCTTAGGGTTGAATTGCAACTGATGACTCTGAAATGAAAAGTCACGATGCCACCACCAAGTTTGACTTCAAGTATGACGTTGCTTTTCTGAAATGTTATCTTCTTGTAAGACGTAACAGGTCACACCCTTTACAAGAAGTTTCGCTTTTGACTCAGTCCACTGAATACTTTCCAAAAAAGTCTTGGAGCTCATTAAGATGTTTTTATGGCAAATATGGGATGTACCTTTCTTTTCTTTATGGAGCTCTCCTTACAGATACCACTTTTACTACTTTGACCAAGCCACTTTCTTATTGTCGGATCCCGAACACTCACCATAACATAGGCAACTGAGACAAGATATACTCATAGTTTGAACATAGCTTGCGTTTTTGTGACTTCCTGGATGAGTCATTGATGCGCTCTTGAATTTATTTTTAGAAAGATGGCCACTCCTATTAAAAAACAATGTTTCTTTGAACCTACAGCTAATTTTATTAGTTTTGCTCAAGCTAAAATTCTGACTTCAGAATTATACAAATCAGAATTAGAATTTGAGCAAAACCAATAAAATTAGCTGTAACAAATTGGAGTATTTTTTTAAAGTTCATTCAAGGAAACATGTCAGTGTGCAAAATAAGTTATTTATCAATTCATAATTTCTTGAGGAGGTAAATTAATTTTGAACTTAGTAGCTATTTCAAATGACATTATTTCAGGCTATCCTCATACCACATTAAAATTGGTCTGATTATCTAAAACATTCAAGTGACAAAAGAGCAAATATATATATATATATATATATATTTATAAATAAATATATATATTTATATATATAAATAAAGCACAGTAGCTCTATCTTAAAGCCAAAACGTTGGTGCAGCCATTTAGTGATTAGACCAACTGCACGGCTCAGATGAGAACGCTGCAGCCATGATGTCATCCCATCCTGAGCACCATGATGTCAGAGACAGCATGCAGCCAAACACTGAGATTAGGATTATTCTCTGCGGGCCTGAACATCTGCTGTACACAAGTGGAGTGAGACAACTGGGACCAGAAATCCCTGAAGTAAGTTGTGTGCAGTCATTCACACGAGAACAGCTTTTTACAGCAGCACTGCCAAACATAGAGGCGATAATAATGACCCACTGTTTAGATGTTAGATTTGTTTAAGGCATTGTTTTATCAGCATAACAAAGTAGATTTGTGCACGCTAAATATAAAGTTCTGGGCTTAATTCAAAAGAATCCCTCCCTGTTATTGTGCAGCAGAAGCACAGCAGCTGTGAAAGTGTCACTATGTTAACTATGTTCTTCCAACCACAGCAGGTGTGAACCAGTGCCGACTGACTTCTGCTCTGCACCACACACACACACACACACACACACACACACACACACACACACACACACACACACACACACACACACACAAACAAATACACACATTATAAACAGGCCTAAAAACATGCACAAGCCCCCTCCAGCCCCCACAGTGAACTAAAATCCACTCATATGCACATCTGCTTCCCCAGCAGTGACTGCTGAGTAAACATAACATTAGCCTCTGCTTCCCTTCTCAAGAGATCATAAGAGGACAAAAATGGCCGTGCGATTGTGTTACTAAAACCTAGGCCTACTCAGATAGATGAGATCACAATTCACTGCCCTGATCATGTCATTAATTTTGTTTGAGGGATTGACCCTAAAATGTTTAATCACCCTTCTCAATAAGCTGTACTTCATTATTTTATGAGCAGATTAACATTTTTTGTGTGTGTTTTTATGGAGCAACTTAAGTGTGGGGACCTCACACAGATCTTTAAAGCTGCCAAAAGAACATAGTTAAATTACAATTACAGGCTACAAATAGCTTTAACTCACAGGTCAGACATTCAGGAGAAAAAAAAAAAAAAAAAGTCTGGCATAAAAAAGAGGCAAATGTCTGCAGCCACACACAGAAACCTAATTTGCATTAAATCAAAAGGCCCTGCACAGCGACAGCCATAAAAACTGGTATTTAAAGGTGTGCAGTAACATAAATCATTCTGTACTCTTGTACAACACCGCTGTTGTACCACAGATGTATAGTGTCGGCTCCAGATAAGGACTCTATAATTATTGGTTATCTTCCATCATCCACAGACACCACAGCTCACCATTTCCTTACCATGGGTGTCTTTTCAGCCTTAATCACAGCTTTGCCCAGCAGGTATGTGGCTTGCCAGGTTCAGTCATGTTCGAAAAGCCATCATTCAACAGTTTAGTTTTTTTCCGACCACAGAGAGGTGGTGCCAGGCAAGTCTCTTCATGCTGCCCGGAAAGTGAAGGTGAACAGCTTTTGAGGAGTATCAGAGCCTGTCATAAGATGGACAGTTATCAAAATATGAGATGCTGAATGGATCCAGCTCAAAGTTGAACTCAATGCCGTTTCCTTCTCTATTGGAAAGCTTGGCCTCCGTTGGTAACTGTTCCCTTAATCCCGATACCCTTACAAAAAATCCAGTACAACAAATTGCTATCCGATTAGTAAATATGCATTTGTTTGTCATTTCATTTCGGGATAAAAATAGTTATTCTTTGAAGGCTTCAGAGGTGTTCTAGCGAACACATGGCGTCATAAAGAGCAATAAAAACAACAGCTAGATCAGTGATAAAGTTGTAAACCAACCTGAACCAGGGTTAGGATATAAAACAACATCTCACAGAGATCTGCTCACTCAGTCATCCAGCCCATTCAGTCAACTAAGCTTGAGCTACGTAGCTTGAACTGAGTTGGAAGAAACAATCAGTCTCCAGATGAGCCAGGCTGCTAGAAAATGCAAAAGCAAAACACTTGCAACAGTAATTGCAGCAAAAGGTTGGTCTGCTAAGTATGAACTCACTGACACCAAATTTCATCACCTCATTTTGAATTAGCTCGCTGAATGTTTTGCGGTTGCGCACAAGTTGTGCAGATTGTGGATGCAAACAGCTGATAATACTGAGATACGATCAAACAAAGAGGAGAAGCTTCAGCTACAATTCACACATATTTAAGCACAGAAGTACTGAGCTAAACTCTGTTGAAAAAGACTTTCTGTGGAAATTTGCCTAAGTCGTCCACATGAAGACATTTACTGCTGTATTGTTATGGTTAAAAGGGAGACCAGTGAGTTCCAGGGTCTTTGATTAAGCTTACATTTAGAAATGGCTCATAGGATGTCCAAATAAGCGATATTTTAGCTTATTTTATAGGATATAAAAATCTAATTTTTATGTATGGGCTCACAAACATTTAGTCAACATCTTTAGAAAGAAATCTAGGAAATAATCAGTTTCCTGTCAGTTCAGCTATGATGACAGGACAACAAACTGTCCATAGACAAGAGACACATCTCACTTCTGCCCTTAATAGTATGCGGCAACTTTTAATGCTTATAGTTTGGTCAGTACTAGTTTTATTTAACCAAATGGAAAACGTGAAAAAAAACCTGACCTTTTTTAGTCAATAGGTCCAATCAATGAACAATGATGTGGAAGGTCAGGCTGGTTGATGAACTCAAATCATATTTTAAACATTTTTAGACATTAGTAGACATCTTTACGTGGAGATCTTTCCACCTCTTACTTTTCAGTTATATTTTCAAAATTATTCATAGGAAAGATTATGTCTACATTGACATGATAGTCGCTGCAGATTTATTCAATACAGCAAAGAAGAGAAAATCTGGCACCTGGTTTTCTGCTTCTGTAGCTCCTCTGCTCTAGCATTCAACATTGTGTTCAGAGATGGCATTCTGCACACTTTGCTGTAAAGGTGTGGTTATTTTAGCGACTGCTGCTTTTCTGTCACCATAATCCAGTCTGCTAGTACTCCTCACATATGGCATGTTCATTGTGAAGAAAAAATAAAAGTAACTCACTGGATCTTTTTTCTAATTCTAAGAATATTCTCCATAAACCGGAAGGTTGTGTGTGAAAGTCATAGAAGCTCATTGGCTTCTGCGACACGCAGAAGAGCCTGTTGTAATAATGTCACCTAATTTTTCTTCCCCCTCATGATGTTTCTTTGGAACTTAACAAAGTGTACCTAATAAAGTGGCCACTGAGTGTTCTCATGTACAACGTAACGCAAAACCTCGTTCGAAATTTAGTCTTGTCGAGAAAAGCATGCCTAATTTATTATCAATTTCAATTGCAGTTTAAATGGCAGCATGTGTGCAAATACGTCATTTGTTCTTTCTTGTAAAAGAGGACAGGATATTGCACTTTTGTCAGTTAAACCCGAAACCACAATCTGCAATAAAGTCACAACGGCAGACGAGAAAACTCTTAGTGCTTTCTGCAGAGGAGAGCTGTCCGAATAACTGCTGTATCATCTTCCTCTTTTCTTTAAGTGGAGTTTGATTGATGGCTGAAGGGCGTGTCGGCGATGTGCTGTTGACAGATCTAGCCTTGTGACTTGCCTTTTTGTCAGACCTCAGTGGAGACAGGAAGCCAGAGGAAGTAAAAAAAAAAAAGACATTTGACCACAACTACATCTCTGAGCCTGGACAGCCTGCAATGTCTCAGACAGCTCTCTTTGGTTATGACTCAACCATACCACCACTTTGTTTCATTCTATTAGCGACTAAAAGCTTAGATTAAAAAAAGGCAAAGAATCTATTTTCAAGTAAAAATATACAATATATTTGCTGTAAAAACGTGTACAGAATGCCTTTTAGCTCAATATATGCTATACATAAGAGTTCCAACAAGGGTCACTTCCACATCCTTCATGATTTACAGAAAATGTCTCCCGTAGCAACCACGGTTTATGTACATCGTTACAAACATATGAAACAAAACAGCCCTTGGGTGCGTTTTAAGAGGCCAAGATGACGCGCAACCCACTTGTATAAAAATCCCTGAAAAATGTCTCTTTGTTGAGGTAAGAACGCTCCGGTCAATCTCGCTTCCTCTCATTTCCTTTCACGCATTAAATTCATTCACCTGTTCAAATACAAGATATGACGAAAAGAGGAAGAGAGAGAAACAGAGAGGGCGATGAAAGCTATTTACACACGGGAACTCCTATGAGAAGAAGTAGCTGCAGGCTGAAAGTGTCAGAGGAAAACACAAAATAAGGTGGGTTTCCAGTTGTTTGTACCCTTCTTACTTACATAGCTGCTCCTTTTTAACTGTGGGGAAAGCCAGTCTTTCATTATATCTCAACATGGTAACTAACAGTTCAGTTTTAATATATTGTTTGCCAGATGCTAGAAAAGTCTTCTGTGAAAACCCAAGCAGCAGGAAAACTGTAGCTGCCTCCATATGGTAGCTTTTTCCCCTCAGCTAAAATAACAACACATCTTATATTGGACCCCAGAAAACATTCGGATTGGCCACAAATATTTTATCAAGGCATTATTCACAAGTAGACATGGGCCGGTATCAAACTATACCATGCTTTTTGACATTTACAGCTCAAATCCCCCTTAAATTTCACACCATTCTGTCGTTAGTTAATTAGAAGCCAGTTCTGACTATTCAAAGCAGAGGGTAGTGCTGCCCCCTTCCCAACCTGTTGCTGCACACTGGTGGGTTAGATGGCTGGAAGAAGGTTCCCAACTTTTCCTTCACTTACAACAGAAGAAAACTGTTCAAAAATATTTGAGAGTTAAAGAAGGGTTCTGTAAACTCTTATTAACACGGCTGCATATCTGTTAGGAGCTGATCGCTGGTTCCAACAGCACAGTTAGCCATACTAATCAACAGTCTAAGAGTAGCTTCTTTAAATTAAATTGTTACAGCAAGAAGAAAATTATTTTGCACAAGTTCTTGTAACTGGGTTTCTATATAGTCTTGAACTAACTATGAAAACATTTTGAGTTCCCAGACTGCTTAGTTATCATTCTTTGTATTACCTTATAGTTAACATCTTAATTTCTAAAAAATATACAACTTTATTTATTTATAGTTAAAAAGCATCAATCTTTGTTTGGCCACATCACAACTTCAATTTTTGTGAGCCTTGATCACTATGGTTTCTGAATTATTAATAAATATAGATAAATGCACATTAATTTAAAAGGGAAATTTCTTAACTGGATAGGACCTTTTGGCTGTTAAAAATAAGGTTTTAAATTGAATTTGGATTAAAGTGGACTTGTCCTGTTTAAACCACGTCTGGTTTAAACACCAAACTGGAACTTCTAGCTTTTAGTAAATTTAAAAACAACCTGATAACAACGGTTGTTAATGTAAAACAGTTGAACCCAGACATTTCAATGGCTTTCAGATGATAACATAAAGTTAATTGACAGAAAAACCCTTTACTACACTCTTGAACTGGAAACCAACCTAAACATTATGTTGTTTTACCACTTGTGGAACATACCAATAATAAAACACACATAATACGGATATTCTGTCATAATTTTGACACTGTAGCTGTTTATGGTAACATTTAATATAAAAATGTTAATGAACTTTTATTCAATTTTTTCATTATTTGTGGATTTTAATATTATACATTGTGCATAATGTATAATATTTTTATTATATGTAATATTTCAGCTACAGTAGAAATAGATTTATGCTTTTCTCTGTTATATAAAAAGAATTACCTCATGTTAAGCATTTCTAATTAAAATTTCACAATAATGCTGTGAAACCGTTGTATTTTTACTCAAAGTAATCACACTGTGAAAATCTCATACCAGCCCATGCCTATTCATAAACAAACTAGGAAAGTACAACAAACAACAGTCCAAAAACATTTAAAGTCTTAAAAAGAAATATTATGAAAAGTCCATCTATAATGACTGTACATGGCCATTCATTAATACAAATGTGGTGGAACGTTAGATTGCTTCTTTGTTAAGATATTAAGGCATTGAGACAGGAGCTTATGGATTCTGTGGCTTTAACAGATCAATGAGGCTTGTTGTGAAGTTGTTGAACACTATTGCTGACTTACCGCTTGCGTCAGCAAGTCAGGCGTCTGACAAGCTCAGAAAACCACCACAGGAAACAACAACAACAGCATAAAAAACTGTTCCTGCTCCTCATGTTGACTCCAGCTGAAACACATTGTGATTGGTTGGTGTGGTGAAGAAAAGCTGCTCTTCGCTGGTAGAGCGGTTGTCGCAGGGTGTGTGCTGCCCCAGCGTCCTCTCAAAGTCTAAGAGCTGTCCCATGAAGTTGAAGTTTGGTGAGATGTTGGACTTCTTCCTCTTCACAAAGTCATAGGCGTCATTTAGAGACAGGTTGAGCCTCTGCATCAGGTAGGCCACGGTGACTGTGACTGAGCGACTGATGCCGGCCAGGCAGTGGACAAGGATGCCACAGCGCTTAGATCGAGCCTCATCTGCAGCAGAGAGGGAAAAATCCAGGTCAGGAATGTGTAAACAAACAACACCATTCTAGCAGCATTATGAGTGTTCCTTTAATAGTGCAAATCTAGCTCAGGCCCGCTGTGAGAAGACAGTTGTCAGCTTGCAAAGCTAGAATCAAACCCAACCCCATGGAGCGGAAACATCACTTCCTTCCTCATTCAGTGTTTGAACCTACTGAGAATCCCACCCGTGACAAACACAACAACCACCAAACGAGTGAGTAGCTGTGGTTTCAGGTGTAGTCATGGTGAGAAACACCAAACCAAAAGCAAAACTGAAATGCAGCGCTGTAATACTGCCATAAAACAACAAAAATATGTCAAGTAAATTTAGGGTGTTGTGATGTAATCAAACTATTAATAAAGTTTCTTGTTTTACCTTCAACTAAACCTCCATGGAAACAAGTGAAAAGCACAGGGAATTTTAAATAAACTGATCATACTTGTGTTTTCTGATACCAATTTCCAATTCTCTTTCATATTCTGATTCAGATTATGACAAAAAGACTGTTTTTATTTTAAGGACTATAACATATACCTGAAAAATATAAGTACCCTGGCTTTCTTTAAAAAGGTAATAGTTTTTGGGGTTTTTTACCAAATAAAGAAAATGCGTTACAGTTAATGATAAAAAATTACATTGATTTTCTATTATCTGAGCTATCAATCTAATTATCAATCCAATTAACTGGTCCATCTCTACCGTTCACTCTTTAGTCTAAAATAACCACCAAAATAGTGTAAACCAGTTAGACTTACAAAGTAAAATGAATTTAAAATCGACAGTAAAACATAATAATTACCAATAAATGATATAGCTTCTGGAAAGAACTGGGACAAGTTTTGACTCCAGTGATCCGAAATAGGGATCTTCTTGTATCTGAAGTGGCTCTTGTGCTCAAACACGTTGGGCAGATTAGGTGTGACGTTCAGGATGTACGTAATGTTGTACTGGCCCAGCACATCTAAGTTGCTGGAGTCTTTGGCACAGCCCAGGTAGAGGTAAGGTAGGATTTGGACGGGAAAGTCTGGCTGATTGCTGGGGACGGGACTCTCCTCTGATTCCGTCGCGCTGCTGGGTTCTCGATCAGATTCGCCGTCTGAACAGTCCGAGCTGATCCGGAGACCTCCGAAACCTAGGACAGGCATCGGGGGAGAGGAGCTCGGACAGGAGCTGTCCAGGAGGGTCTCGCAGTGTTCTGGATACACTGTGTGGAACTTCACAAAACCACCTGAATTGAAATACAAACACAGTTAAATTATGTCTAAAAAGAATTATTTTAGTTCACGATGAGCCAATGAAACAGTCAGAAATCGGAATTTCAGAATTTCTCCTTTATTGGAAATGATCTATTTCTGCATATCAAACTATGTACTAAAACTAAATGCTCCAACTTACTTAAATGTCTAAATGCAATTGACTTTTTCAGGCTAAAAAACGGATAACAATTACAATATATTTTCGATTAGTATTTTTAGTCCGTGGATCATAAGATTATAATCTTTCAAAACCGAAATGGAAAAGAGATATTAGCGCTGAAATGCCTCATGTGTACATATTAAAATAAATTCAAACTATTTGTTTATTAATATGTCTATCAAAAACATAAGAGATGATTTGACTACTTTATTTAAAAACAGAAAAGTAGCATTTATTTCTACAGCAGATATAATAATATAACATAGCTACGAATGTATTACTACAGATTATTAAAGTTTGAATAATCTAATCTATAACATTAATTAACATATAGTTTCCACACATACCAATCGTTCTTTTTCCCCAGAGATAATTCCAGTAAGCCATTTTTTTTCATTCTTGTAAGCAAAAGAAAAGTGTAATAACCTTATTTCAACCAGCTGAGCAGTGGTGTAAATAAATAAATAGGAGGGGGCACAACTACTTTACGTCACAATCAGAAAACAGTTTAAGTGTAAAACCTGCCCCAAACAGGTAGGTTTACCTTCTTTCAGCTAGCTGACCAAAGGTGTGCAGCAACACACACTCAAAAAAAAACCAACATCCTGCTTTTCTCTGATTTAGATATGACAATACCAGAAACCAGACTATGCTTATCGAAACGGTAAAAGCAGAAAAGCATATTTACTTTTGGTATCCAGAAGTGTAAGACCCCCGAGACGGGCCATTCATGAAATACATGTCTGTTCCTGCTGGAGCGAAACATGCCGCAGCCATTTTGGAATTTTAATTGAGAATCTCAGCAGTGACACAAACTTTTGAGCAGCTTTCAAACTGCAACCACACGACACGGGATGAGCTCACAAGTCAGTCTCTACAACATAATAATAACAGAGACGTACACATACTTTAACGAACGAAAAAAAAAAAGAACAGCCGTCCAAATGGGAAACATTTCAAATGATTTTTTTTTTCCGGTCTAGTTTACAGTTACAGCGCTAAGTGTCAAACTGCACTGGTCAAATCCATCCGAAAAACACATGTCCTTAACGAATAATTTAATCGTTTCTAAATTTATACTGACATTAAAAATAGTTACCTTCAAGAAAGTACGCTTTACAGCCGTCTTCCCGCAGTTTGTTAAGAAGCAGGAACAACACAGTGGCCGGGGAGCCGCTGTCCTGCCAGTCCGCGGAACTCTCGTCGTACAGGACCACCGTGTCCGTCTTGCACCGCCTTACGAACTTCTCCTTGTCCTCGTGTTTGGGGATGACGGTCTGGATCGGGATGTTGCCCTTCTTGAACCTCCGCAGCATGAGCCCCGTCATGGCCAGGTTTATGGCGGTCTCTATGTGGGATGATTCATACAGCTCGTGTGAGCGGCAGTCCAGCAGGAGCAGAGAAGTGCCTCCGGTCTCCAACTTCAGCTGCAGCCATTCCACACTCTTACTCGGCCTCGCGTTAGACATGTCGCACTCAGTCTCATGCTACACGCAAAGCACTCGGAATACTTTGTTTAGTCCGTCATTGCGCCCAAAACGTCAAGAAGGAAAAAAAAAAAAAAGAAAGAAGCGTTAAATGTTGTTCCGCCAGTCCATGGCGCTTCTGCTTGAGCGAAAAGATTTCCCCTTTTTCCTCCTCTCTCTTTCCATCAGTCAGTAAGTGAGAGCTGTCCCAGCGAGACGAAGAGTTTCTAAACACTTCTACTTCCACTTTAATGTCAGTGTTTTTATTGCCAGAAAAAGTCCTAATCAACTCCAGCTGCTCCACGCCGTACCAAGGTTCAGCGAGCACATTGTCGTTTATATCATTCCGATGCATGCGAGTTTTTTTCTCTTTACTTTTTTTTTTTTTTTTTCAGATGACAGAAGAGCGAGTCGATGGGAGGAGTTTGCTCATACAATTTAAAGTCATAGCAGAGTTATCACAAAGTCTGGAATGTCTGAATGAAATCTGTTTGAGATTACTGTATTAGGGAGAAACTGCTTTCCCTTGCCAATACGTTGTTTTATTCCCCACGGATGGATCCTAGTAACTAACAATATCATGGAAAAGTTCACTTTCTGAAGTAAAACTCATATACAGTGCTATGAAAAAAATAATTATCCTGTACAAGATTTGTTCTAAGCTATTTTTGCCTTCTTTTGTCACACTAAAAAAAATTAAAAAGCAATGTGTGTAAATAAAATATTTACCCATAATCAATAATCAATTATTTGTGATTAACTAGTATTTTATCAGGCACATCAAAGAAATTAGTTTAGAACAACCTGTCTGACAACAGGAAGTAGGACTCACACACCAAAACATCATGCAAAAGAAATTTAAGAAACAAAGTATTTGTCATCTATTAGCCTGGATAAAGTTGTAAAGCTATTTTTAAGTTGTTAGGACTCCAGTCAACCACAACAATCAACAAATGGAGAAACAGAACATTCTCAGGAGTGGCAGGGCTATTAAAAT
Source organism: Xiphophorus maculatus (assembly GCF_002775205.1). NCBI lineage: Eukaryota > Metazoa > Chordata > Actinopteri > Cyprinodontiformes > Poeciliidae > Xiphophorus > Xiphophorus maculatus. Next base: position 21,255,875 of record NC_036443.1, read on the forward strand.
TACTCAACAACTCAAACACTGATGCAGTCATTCATGCAAAAGGTGCCTGCATTTTTATGGACATTTTTATGGACCTTATGCAATTTTCTGACTATTATATATGTCCATTAGCTACAAGCTATAATCGTCCAAATTTGAATAACTACAATAAAACTTTGAAGACATTCTATTGTTCTATTGTTGAGGCGCACCTGTTATGGTACTCATTTGTGGTACTTATCGCTGGTGGTGGTTGTTCTCAAGCGAACACTGTTCCAGTTCAAAGTTTGAAAATCAGTGGGTTTTGTCAATGGATATGCTCAGTTAATAGATTAAATAGAACTAGAAATACAATGTAATAATATTGTTTCTACTTATAAACAGTGTATCAGTTGGATTGTACTGTATGTGTGAGAGATTTGGTGAAGTACAAAATGTTACAAGTGCAAATAAACATTCCCCCCCCCCCCCAGTTATCACTAAATGGGAACATTTAGTTTTCAAAGGAAGACTTTCAGTGGATATGGAAATGCATTCTCACAGTTTTTTATGTCACAACAACATTCCCCTGGTCTATTTAGAATTTTCTTCGTCACAGCTTCAGCAAAAGTGTCTGCTGGTGCTTTTACACACATACACAAAGCGTATTTACAGGTGTACATACTGGAAACTTCAGTCAAAGAAAGCCCACCACTGATCTTTCTCTCTCTTCATACTCCTCATACTTTTACCTGTCTGGCCTACTTCATCCTCCCTGGAAATCAGTAAAAAATCACCAGGACCTAATATGGTGTGTTGCCAAAACCTATTAAACCTCCACTTCTCTCAGAACTAAACTAACCTCACACTCCCTCGCCTCAAATAACTTTCTGGATCCTCTGGTTTTCAATTAGGTTCTGAAAAACAGAACTCAGTTGTTCTGTTTTCAATTAAAATAGCTTAAATTAATTAATTTATTAAATTATTATTTGGTAAATTATCATTTATCAATGATTATTTATGAAATAATCATTAATACATACCAATAACCTTATTCGCCAGTTGTTGAATTTGCCTCAAATTAAGCTCTAAAAACACAGTAAGAAGCTAAAAGTATAAACTACTAAATAAACTGATTTTCTTACATTGTTTTTCAAATACGTTTTAAACTAGAGTAGTGAGTCTTAAACTGAATCTGGTTCAAATTCCCAAGTAAGTGCTGAAACGGCTGGTTTTCAAAACTAATTCAGAAAAAGGTATGAAAGTTTACTAAATGTGGTATGAAAAATATGCTTCAAATGTAGCACAATTCAGTACAGGTATGACATGTTTCAATTTTACAGATAACATAGGAATTTGAGTCTGGAAAAGTTTGGAATTTTAGGACTTCCACATCTCTTGTGACTGTTTTGTCTCTTCTAGTTGTGTGTCACTAGATGCTTGTTGTTGCAAGAGATCTAACAAACAGATATGTAGTTAGTGGTATGAAATGAGCAAAGATAGAAGGCTTTAGGTCATTTAGTCTTCTTGCTTTCTACACCTTATGACCCTAAACTGTTTTATTCTATGATTTAGTCCATGGTTTTTAGCACACATCTAGATTTGATGGTTTTTGCAATCCAGGTTTGACATTGAATTCACAAGCCCAAATCTAAAGTACAGTTGGTCATAATCCAAATGAATCGAAACTGTTTATGAGTCAGAGTGCACTTAACTGGCTATGTCCTCAGTGGAAGAATGATGTCACCTATGAACAAAATGACATTACAAGATAAGACACATTCCTAAAACAGACCTCAGCCTTAAGTTTTGGAAAGAAAATTGAGGACTTAAAACATATAATTAATATTACACATGTGTGTCTTTCACAAGGGCATATTCCTCCTGAGCATCTCTGTATGGTTTATTACTAAGACGTATAATGATGTAGGAGAATTATGAATAAAGAGTCTGGAGAGAGAGAGAGAGGAATAGCGGCAGTGAGATGCTTGCAGTGGGAATCCAGCCATGCAGCGGATCTGTGAGCACACGTGAGTGGGGTCGGCAGCAGGGGAGGTGGTGAGGGGGCGGGGGGAGTCACAGATGTGCATGGCATCAGGATTAACACAGAGAGGAATGGAGCTAAAACCTGCAAACACATTCACTCACCCACAGGCCCTCTCAAGCATTACCTGATTACGCAGCAACCGACATCATATTATCGCCACGCTACACTGCATCACCATGTCTGCACCTGTCTCCAACATGTAACCTGAGTTTTTTTTTTGTTTTTTTTTAAATACATACACACGCATGTACACCCCCACACTCTGCCCATGGCATCTCATGCCCACATGATTTGCCGCTTCAGACGAGCCCTCTACAAAACTTGCCGAGATAAGAAGCTGTGAAGCCAGCATGCACATATAAATGGAGGGAAATGAAGTGTGACAAAGAGGTCAGGAGATGTACAAGGATTCGCTCCTATAACTCTTGTAGTGATCAAAACCCACAAATAAAATCTGCAACTGATCCAACATCAACACATCTGAATGTATGTAGAGTACAACTTGAGTTTTTGATTAAAACCCCGTTTTATAAAACAATATGTATGCTCCACTTTCATTCCTGTTTTTACCACAAATTTTGCTTTAAAGGTGAATTTAAAGCGATTCTCCCAGAGTGGAGAGGATCAAAACCATCCTTGCTTCACGGAGTCGGAGGGTTTTTCAGGTCAAGTGCTGCTTTCAGGGCTTTTATGCGTGTGTGGCGGATGCGGAAATGGTGGTCATCTGCAGATGTTCTGCGGGATAAATTCCAAGCTGAAACAGATGGGAGACAAACATCGGCTTCATTCATGATATTCTTCTGCATGCAGGAGTGATATCAGGGCAATTTTCGCGCAAATGTGGCGATCACTCACACAACTCTTAAAAAAAAAAAACTACGGATCAAATGATTACCAGCAGGAAAATATCTCTGCTCTATTATTTTTATTATCTTTAATTACCCATATCTGATTAAGCATGCCAGTTACACTGAAACAGGATTTGAGCTGCACGAATGTGTGCTGGGTGCAATTTAATAAAACCAGTGATCCTCCACATTATCTGGATGTGAAACATAATATCCTCATACTCTCTCGTGGTTCATGGGAAAAAAAGGCTCCTGCACTAGTTATGAGTCATCAGCTCAGGAAGGAGGCGTCTAATATGAGAGCCACACATCTGCAGAAACAGGAGACCCACTACGCCCCCACGTGGTGAAGCCTTGCATGCCACCTACTGCAATACATGAATGGTTCTGCCCTCAAGCTGTTACCACATAACAGACCTATTTTGTACATCTTAAGTTTATTTTTACAATACAAGCTAAAAAAACCCCCATCAGTTTAATTTTGATTAAACTGATGGGTTTTTTAGAAACAGAAGCAATTCTGCACTTCTAAACGTCATAAAATATTAGATATAATCTACCTGTCAGGAGAACTTTATTGTAAATCTAAACCAGTTTAGATATGCAATAAAGTAGAGCATACAAAACTAATAACCTGGTTAGTTAGATGTACAATGGCTTCATGTTATTGTTGGTTTCAGATCATGTGAGTGTGTGATATTTCTCAACAAAGTAACACAATGCAATCTTAGTGGAACATTATTATTGCATCACATCATTAGTATGAAGTTATTGACACACCTAATTATTTTACAAACACGGAACCAGATTGTGCAATATTTTATAATAAAGGAAACAATATTACTAACAAGGAAGGATTATACTAAGCCTTGACAATAAAGAAACAGTTTCTGCAACAGGGCAGAGAGAACAGTGGCACTATAAATAACTAACTTTAGGTCAGTTCAGATCAATTCAGCTGAATTCAGCTCAGTTCAATTAATTTCATTTGTATTATGCCAATTTACAACAAATGCAAATTCAAAGCACTGGTTGAATTCATTGCTAACTGAAGCAATGAATTCAATTAATTAAGTCAATCCACTTCATCCCAGTGTAACCTAACCCATATTGACAGATTCAGATTTAAATACAACCAGTAAAATTTTGTTGATCACATAACAACAGTAGCTGGGTATTCAGTGAGAACAGTGTTCCATGGGATCTTGAAAACATGGGATGCTGTTTTATACTGTAACCCTGCTTTGAACATCTCTAACTATAACTTTATACCTGATCTAATGTTATCTAACAAACCACTTGAGGCTGCGTAAAACAATCACATTAATACTCAGATTAAAATAAATTCTATGCTAATTAGGTGATTTCTTAAAGCATTTTGAGGCAATAGTTGTTATTTTTGGGTATGAGAGTAATGGGGCTGAATGCAAATGCATCGCTCACTTCTTAAATTTTTATTAAAAAAAATAAACCATAAAATCTTTTCCTTCCGCTTCATAATTATCTGCTATTTTGTATTTGTCTTTCACTTCATATCCCAGGAAAATATGTTGAGGTTTGTAGCTGTAATGAGAAAAAAGTACTGAAAAGTTCCAACGGTGTGGTTACTTTGCCAAGGTACTAAAGATGCAAAGTGAAATCACCTGGCAGCATTTTCCCCAGAGTAAATGAAATAGAGCTACTGGCAACAAAGCCGGACATGAACAGCAGCGCTGCATCCTCTGTATGTGTGATCTGTTTTCTTCCTTTCAATCTTTTTTTCAAAAAAACTGTCATACTGAAATGTTTCAACTTTGACAAAAGAAAAAAAAACTGAAAAGAAAAAGATTTTTATTTAGGACATATTGTTTTTCTAAAATAACTATCAAAAAATAATTAGGTTTACCTGCTGGGAGATGATCTTTCTGCATGTAAGATGTTTGATAGAAAAGGATTCTCTTCTACTACAACAAAATTTGTGACTGATAATTAAAAACAGTTTTCAAATTTAAAAAATATGTTTTCATCTACATTGCTGCACACTACCTAATGAACACAATGATGCACCTATCAACCGTTAACATTCATGATCAGAAAAAGTTTTGAGTTTGGATTTGTTTTTATGAGAGTAGACCCTATATTTCACTGTTATTGATTAATTCAGTACCAACCTGCTCTGTGTGGGAATTTTAAAGCATGCCAAGTTTCCCTTTGCTGACAAGTTTTATAGAGATGCTGATTACGTTTTCCAGCACATTATGGGCCCTGCAAACTGCCAAAAGTGCTAATAACTGATCAAATCACAGGAAATTATGTTCACCTAAGCCCCAGAAAAAAACATATGAAGTGTTGTCAGAAGGGAGATGAAGGACCAACTCCCCAACTGTAAACAAGCTGAAGACTGCTGAGGCAATCTGGACTTTCTTAACACATGAGCAGAGCTACAGGCTGATCGCCTCCACACCATGATGCAGTTATTCATGAAAAAGAGCCGCAACCAAGTAATGAGGGCTTAAACTGCAAGCACCTACTCTTCAATAGGTTGACATTTCTAAAATAGACATGCATTTTCTTGTATTCTCACTTAACATTGTCATTTTCTGATATACTGACTTGTGGGTTTTTACTGAGAGTCGAACATATTAACAAAATTACTATAAATAAACTCTTTATAATACATTATTCTTTGTGTAATGTATCTATAAATGAATTTTCCTTTTTTAGTTAAAGTAATAAATTAACCTTTGAATAATGTTCCAATTTACAGAGATGCATTTGACATGTGCACTAATGTTATAATAATAAATAAATAATAACATTTGTCAAATCACACAGTTACCTCACTAAATCAAATGAAAGTCGAAGTGGAGTCTCCTGTGTGGTACGAGTATCTACTGAAAATCTTCTTGTAGCTCCAGCCTGATCTCTCTTATAATCTTATTCTTTTTCCTGTATCATCTCTACAGGTGATGTCATTTGTACAGTGTCAAATTGTAAGGAAATACAATATGTATCAGGTCATTGACCATAACAGCAGTATTCTTATTGGGTATCAATATTGGCCCCAATTTTCATATCAGAACATCCCTAGTAAAAATATATTTGTAAATGATTTTAAATTATGTTTATATATATATAGGCTATATATATATATATATATATATATATATATATATATATATATATATGTGTGTGTGTGTGTGTGTGGGGGGGGGAAACTGTTCTATACTTTTAATCCACTTTTAAATGCATTTTGATGAAACAACAGAATAGCTTTGTTACTGACCACTTTTCCAACGCAATACCAGTATTTCTATTCACAAAAACAGAGGTTACATGTTTCCCACTACAGTTGCAGCCGGCTTCCTTGACAAAAAAGTGTAAAGCATACACTTCATACATGCTTTTGATTGATCAGCCTTAGTTGATGAGTAAATGATTACTATAAAGAAACCACTGAGAATAAACTAGGAAATGAATAAAGTTATTTTGGCACGATCACAAATCAACCTTTCTGGTGTTGTCGCAATGTTAACTCAGCTATACCTTTAACACATTTAATAATTTATTTCTGACAAAAACCTTCCAAACCATCAAGTTGTTTCTATTATAAATGAATAGATGGAATTAAATTGGAATGAGCAATATATTATTTCAAATGCAACACTTCCAGTTCCTAAAAGCTGTGTATGCTAAAGCTTTTAAGAATACATAAACAGTACACTCATTCCGTCTGTTCAGTATAAACTACCCTGACAGCATTCTATCATTTCTTCTGGAACTGACTTACCAGGTAGTTCTGGTTTGGCTGAATCAGTTCTCTTTTCCGATGAAATACTCCTTCTAGGGACATTACAGTTACGATGTTGTATTGCGAAAGGAGTCATGCACTCTCACCTTGATTACCGCCAGGGGGCGATGATGCGCGTCTAGTAAGATTCTTCATTTTAGTTTTTTGCCATAGTAAAGGGAATACAGGTGGCTATTGGAAAAGAATACAATATTAGTTTTTTTTTTTTTGGAGAAAAATTAAATGCAACACTGTAAAAGCTTAATTTTCCCATAAATGTGAGTAAACGTTGCCTGCTTACAAAAAATTGCTGATTATTTTGTTCTTTAACTTTTAAAATTTAAAAACTTAAGATTAAGCCGTTTCTGAATTGGCTTGACAAAATGTTTGAAGGCGTCAACTTGAGGAGGTATTTTTACTTAATGTTCCCACAATGTCAAAAGGGTGTTTGCTAATATTTTACAAGAACACTGGAAACAAGCAGATTCCTGGTTTTGAGTTTTAAACCAGGTACATCTTTGCATAATAGTGACGTACCTCGTCAAATTGATTTTTGAATTTAATCAACGAAATTTTAAAAAGAGCCAGCAGGTGGAGCTATTGTGCTTGTCAAAAGTCACTCACGTCAGCTAGATAGGTTTAAAATATAAAGAAAACATGCTGTTATTTTAACCACAATTCAATTTTCTTCATTTCCCTTAATGCATTACTTTCTTCAAGCACGCTTCTCAAATTTCTTTACACTGAAATAAACATTACAAATAGTTTATTTTTAAAGAAAAAAGATAAAATAAAGTTTTGAAAATAAAGTATGCTTAAATAGTAGGTTGATTTATTTACCTTTCTACAAGAAAAAAATGTGCAAGGGATGACAGGTGCTATTTATTAAAACAAATGGATTTCATATTTTGTCGTTGAATATATGAATACACAGTCCACAACTAAAACTTATCAGATGATACACAGACAGTATCCATAAATTTCCTATGCATTAAGAGAATATTGTTTTATTAAAGCACATCACAAAAGATTATACAAATCACACTCTAAATACACATGCAATAGTAGGCACATTTAAAAACTGCAAACACAATGACCTTAAATCATTTTCTATTCTATTCAATAAGGTACAGCAGAACAGGTACAGAATCTCTTTGAAAATGACTTTACAGTACCAATACCAGCTATTCCTCTAAGCAGAACCAGTGTTCATAACCAGCCACCATATCGAAGCTTATTAGGCAGATAGATGTTGCTGAGGAAGTCCGGAGCTATGGAGGACAAGGACTGCAGTTCTGCCTTAACTTTACTCTGCTGCATCAGCTCAATCTACAACAGGCAAGCAAACAACTTTAAAGAGGTATGGAAGAGAAAGCTGTACAAACATGTCTAATTTTTATCCTCTCACACACATTCTTCTGTAATGTGTCACATAAGGAAACCTCAAAACTCTGTAGGGACTTTGTCCTTTTAAAAAAACAGTGAGATTTCTTGCACCAGCTTCCAAACATATCAGATCTGTTTATATCTATATATTTTTTGATGAACTTGTTCTACGGTATTATTTAGATGTGTAAACAAAAGTAGTTATGTAGACCAGATTTTGTTTGTTCAAGAATGACTAATAAAAATTAGGTATATTAGTAAAATAAAAAAGCAAGTGTTTGCAATAAACAAAGTACAAATGAACTGCATAAGTAAACAATATAACACATATTAAGTGTTAATTTAAATATAGATTCAAAACTTAAACCAAATAAATTTCACCAAAGCAGTCCTTAAATTATTCAACAACCTGAACAGAATTCTTCATTAAACCATTTGTACATCAGGTCTGATCTAAGACAGACCTGGTGCAAACCACCAAGGCTTAAAGAAATTAAACCAAAATTAGAAGTGCAGTTATGTCAATAGCATTATTTAACCATTCAGAGAAGACCAGAAAATGGCAAAATAATGCAAATGGTTAGCAAAATCCCTACGTTTTTCCGAAGATGCGGTCCACATGATTAAGTTAAAGAAACAGCGACTACTCTACATGAATGTAGGTTAAAGGGGAAGGTATCAATGGCGTTATTGAAACAAAATAGTTAGTTCCAGCTGAGAATCTTTTCAGTAGGATGGTGAAAAAAAACACTGGAACTTGTCAGGACTGAGGATCAGTGCTATGTCTCAAGGAGAAAGAACAAAGACACATTAAAATCGTCCCCACTATGCTTACAATGAGGTATGATGGTGCCTCAGTAGAGCCTGTAGATTGGGGGAAAACATGGATTTAACAAGCTAACTAGAAGCACTTGGAGTCACCTGGTGTCAATGTGAGAGTTGAAGTTTGGCCTTCATTGGATCTACCAGCAGGATAGTGATCCCAAGCACACCTCAAAATCCACCAACACACCCTTTAAGAGAAAAGGGATGTGTTGGACGGCAGAATGGCCATTATAGTTGTCGTAATTTAATTAAAACTCTTTCCTTTAATTTAAAAAAGGAGGAGAATTTTATTGAACTGACGACCTTTACACAGCAGTTGGCTCAGTTACAAAATTAGTTGCAATTGAGCAAAATACAACTAATTCTACTTAGCTTAGCTCAGCAATTTAATGTGCTGAGCTATTCAAATTGCCTTATTTGATTTGTTTGTTGCAAACACATGTTAAGTGAATTTTTTTACCAAAACACCTAATTTAACGTGAGGCTAAATAACTAAAAAGAGAGAAAAAAAAGTTTGTTTTTCTCTTTTCCTGCACTTTATTTTCACCCACCTCTTTGCACCAGTCTGGTTGGCTGGTTAAGTATGGCCTCTTCAGCAGACTGTTGAGCTTGTTTTCATCTGTCTTGGTAAGAGGAATCAGGGAATCCTCAGGAACCCTTAACCTAAGGCAAGTAATTTTCATTTCACATTACTGATTGGTGTAATCACCTAAAACTATTTCTTCTGCCAAACATTTCTGGATTTGTAAGGCACAAAATAAGAAATTAGGTCAGTTAAAGAAAACAAGAAAAAGATGCAGACTACAATTAAATACATCTCAAAAAGCTTTTTTCCCCTAAATTTGTTGAAACTGATGTATACTTAAAATGCCATATAGTCTCAAGTGCAGTCCCTTGAGGGGAAAAAAGAGGTAAACAGCAACTGAAACCAAAACAAACAATTTAAATGTCCTCCGAATATAATTCCAATTGGAGGCAGGAGGAGGAAATAGGAAGTAGCAAATTGTGATTCCAAACCTCTGCAGGTCAGAAGGGAGAAGGCCAAGCCACATAACGCTTGGGACGGTCAGACTGTGGGCCTCAAATGACATTGACTGTGGAAAAAACCACTCAATTACACAAAATCTCTCCAATGCACACATATTCAATGTGGTTTTATGTTCAAGAATGATTTACAAATAAAACAGGGATGGATACACAAACATAACCAATGAAAATGCAGTTAATCTACTTCCTAAAAATGATCACTCCACACACAGCTACTGTAAACATTCTGAGACTTGAGTTTGTCCTTTACCAGACACCAAATGGAGCATTGCAGAGTATAGAAATAACACAGCACTTACCACTGATCCATACTTGTAGATACACATGATCTCAATGCCTGAAAACATTCAGAGAGAGACAGACACCGACATACCAGAAGAATTATCCTCTGAGATGTGAAACAGAACTTTGACCAGAATAAAACATTACATGTGTGTCTGGCCATGCAACTAGAACAAGGTTGAAAGTATCAAGAGTTTCCGAGGGGAGAGGTACTAATAGCCAAACTAAGCACAGCGCTTTGCAAAAATATCTGTAGTTCTCTAAATGTTCATGTTACACCGACAAACTTTGTATTTTATAAAGATTTTATACAACAAACACAAATTAACACATAACTGTGAAGTGAAATAAAATATGTGCTGCTTATATTTACCAAATTACAATAGAAGAAAAGTGGTCTGCATCACCACGTCACTGTGAACACACCATCCCCACAGTGAAACATGCTGGTGGAATCATGCTGTGAGGAAACTTGTTTTCCCACCAGACATGGAAGAGAGTCAGAATGAACGGGAAGGAAACTGTCTCTGTGATGGGTGGTTTTTGAAAACAATGTTTTGTAGCTGAAGGTAAATGTCTTAATAGTTTGTGTCCAGAATGTGTGAGGTCTGCAAAGATGCGAGCTGTCCTTCTCCTCAACCTAGAAGATTAGCCCTGATTAGTCTCTCTCCAGATCTACGTAACTAAATACAGAACAGTACTGAAGAAAACCTGTTGACATGGAGCAGAGGTTCTTCAGCTTAACAATGGCCTTAATCTAACAACCTTAGTTTTTTTGCTCTTCAAATGTGCAAAGCTGGAACTGAAGACCCCTGAAAGACCTGCAGCTGCAGGTAGTGAAAGGTGCAGGCACAAACTACTGATTCACAGGTGATGAACACGAATGTATTCCAAACTTTTCACACCTTTAATAGTAAAAAAAAAAAGAAAACCCAGTGTCATTTTCCTTGCATGTTCCAATTATGCACAACCTTGTGTTGGTCTACCACATAGAAACACAATAAAATACAAGGAGGTGTGTAGCAGTATGGATATTTTTGCAAAATACCATTCTGTATAGATGCTAATATGTGCTGACTTAGCAAGACATGCAACCCAGCTGTGTTTGTCAAGAGATGAAAGGAGAGCCATCCTGATAGATGTGGTGAGCTATGCAAAGCATGCGTGAGAGTGAAGCTGATCTGCATTCAGATAAATTATCTGTACCATGAGGGTCAGCATCCACCAGGGCGAAGATGGGAATGTGTAACGTATCCCACAGCTTCCTCACCATCAGTCTGCTGTTCACATCTGGCACACCTTTACCCTAACTCACACAAAATCAGTATAAAATTTATTGTGACTAGAGTTACATAAAAAAAAAGACTACGTGTTTTTTTGTTTTTTTTTAAAGACAAACTGTGATTAGGATGCAAGGAGAAAGCTTTGTGCAGAGGTCATCATCTAGGAGCCGCTGGAATGTTGCATCCTTCTCTACAATCATGATAAATTTAGCTGATGATACAATATCTGAAAATAATTAAGACTTTAATAATTAAGACACATTTTGTCCAATAACAAAAAAGACTTAAGAATGTATACTTAAGACTGAGCTGACTTTTAAAGGATACTTTTAATTCCACCGATGTTTGAGGAAATGGAAACAGCCTGAAAAAAAACAACCAAAACAAATACAGGGCTATAAATACTGGTTTACAAAGGGCAACGTCTCATGAAGTCAGTTTGATTCACCAAAAAGGATCCATGTGGAGATGTTGACACATCATGGAGCTGTATAGCAAATTTTGCATAGTGTATAGTACTGAGACATGCACTCAGAGTGTTCCTGTCAACAGTACAAGACCATGTGGTGAGCTGGTGACAGCAATGTGCTGGAAAAAGTGCCAATGAGGCATAAAATAGCAACACAGAAGCTGGCTAATTACCTTACTTAAATAGTGCTGTATGATGTGGGGAAACATTTAAGCAGAGTATTTGTTTCAAAGTAAACTATCATAAATACTTTTAATGAGAATTTGTTTTTTTTTTACATTCGACACATGGAGTTAATAAGAGTCCTTTTACTGTGTCAGAAAATGTGCTGACAGAGAAAGAGGTTTAAGAGATTGTTCAAGCATGTATGTCTGTCTAGTATCACTAATTCATTTTAGTCATTGCACATCATGACCCTATTTGCACTTTGTTCTTCGCTGTAATGGAAAATGTAACCATGGAGAGCAGAATGTTTAAACTAAGCTTCTAATAGGTTATTAGGTTGTTTTCCTCATTATTTCTCTTCATGCATAACAGAAACCGGTACTGCAGAACAAAACAAACAGGCATGGCCAATTCTTAACATCTGCACATATATGTAGAGTTAATTTAATTCCCATTGCAGGTCATTATTCAGATGCTATAATAAGTTCTACATACTATGTTGTTTCTGAAAGCAAAACTTAAAATTGAATAGATGGATTGATCATGGACGATTACTAGCATATCATGTACTATTTGGTAGTTGAAGTGAAGATGACAAATGTAATTGTTTAACTGGGATAGCGTGTCAAAGTTGATGGGAAGAGGAGCTAAATAAAAGGGAATGCTGAAACAAATATGTTAAAGGGTGCAAAAGTCTTGAAACTGGGGCAGCAGTTCGCCTCCCAGCAGGACAGCAACCCTGGACATAAAGTCTGACTGATACACTACTTTAGATCAAAGTATATTTGTGCATTAAAACGGCTCAATCAAAGTTCAGATCTAAATCAAAGTGAGAATCTGTGCCAAGAAAATGCCCCTAAATATTAGTTTCTAGTTGTACAAAGCTAGTGGAGATATGCCAAAAAAAAAAAAAACTGAGGCTGTGTACACTTTGTAGAAATGTAGTTCTACAAAGTGTTGTCTCAGGGGTAAACAGAAATTATATTGGGCTACCTTGAAAAACCCTAATATTTTTTTAAGTTTGTGGCTATAACAAGGCAAAATCGCTAAATATTCAACCCATGTGAAGCATTAGATCTGTTGTATATCCAGGAAGAGTTGATATTAGAGGAAGTGCATTTTATATTTTGGGAAACTTACTGCTGAGGTGGGGTGGCAGTCAACTCTTGTTCCATCCTCCTCCAAATAACACAGATCACCAGAAATTAAGCCCTTGGATGTGGCCAACTGCAGACCAACAATACACAAACACATACAATGACTTTATGAACTCCACATCAATTCTATCTTTGTTTGATCAGTAACACCATTATTTACTTCACAGGTGTTTCCTGAACTATGAAGTGGAGCAAAAATGAAATATGGCACTAATGTAAAAGATTTCATATGTTAGATTTTAGCTAATATCCAAAAGAATTCTGCTACAAGCTTTTAATATAAGAGGTTTGCATTTTCTGCCAAGCAGTCACTGAATTATGTAAACCATCTGTCAGACTGAAATGAATATGCACACGTACCACATGTAGTGATCTGCGAGGAACCTTCAGCATGCAGGAGATGTCATCTATTATACTATCCACAGTTCTCTGTGACCCAAACAGCTGTATGTTGTTGTAATATATGTCCCTGTGGAAGAAAACTTCAAAGTGAGCACATTTAAGAAATGCCGCCTTTTCTTTGTAAAACCACTAAACAAGGATATCGGAATGTAAAAAAAAAAAGACTTTTTTTTTATTTGGCTTTTGGGAAATTCACTGACGACAAATGACCTTTTCGTAGCATAAGAGTTGCTCTGCACCAGCCTGTAGATGACGGAAAGAATCTTCAAAATTTGCGCTTTGAACAGAGAAATACATGTTTTGTTATTTATATTTCACTCACAATCATCAATTCTTTTCTCGTTTTACAAGACAGGAGGAGAAAAGAAACCCAGAAAATAATCTCCTCTTTTCCATGTGAACTGATCCTTAAAAGCCTCTTTCAACATGTTCTGTCTCTGCCAATTTGTCACCTAAAACTAAGTCTGACTTTTACTGCCGTCTGTGCAGTTTATTCATATGTTTATAATGAATACAAATTAAAGCCACATGAAGAACCACACAGCTGGAAATAACTTTTGACTAAAAACAAGCGGGAGAGTTCAATTTGAAGCTGATGTGGAAGAAGTGTGGGTATTTTCTCACCAAATTTAGTAACAGATGAAGAACAGTCGCTCCTAATGGAGGTGACAGAATGCCCTGACCTCATCTGAAGCCCGACAGCACTGTCAAAACTTTGTGCCGAACAAAAAAAAAAAAAAAGTAATTAAAATCCATTTACAATATGCTGTGTTTATTTTTAGAGCCACCTGTGAGAAGATTCCAGTTTACCTCTCCCTCCTGACTCCCTCAGCTTTTTACATTTTTACAATGAACTAAGACAAGTTTTGATTCAAAGAAGACTGACAGTGAGTCTTTGTTCATAACATGAGATCACCACAACCCAGTCATTTTAAAGCTCTTTATGGGTTTGCATGTGTCTTCCTTATCACTGTCATCTTTTATTGAACAGAAAGCTATTAAAGCTTCAATCGTGTTGACTGAACAGGGCACGTACTATGCAAATCCATGGCCGCACTTCCTCTTAAGAAAATGAAAAAAATTTAATCATCACGTACAATACTTTTAAATAGGATGGGATCATATTGTGATGTTGCTGGAGAAGGGTGGGTTTAAATAAGTTTATATTTCTACCCACTCCTTTCAATGTTCAATGTATTCAATACATTTCAATAAGTTTCAAAATACGAAATTTTGAAGGCTTTGCTTCATGTTAAAAGTTTAGTGTGTGTATTTTAATTTATTTGATGATTCCTTGTGTTTATGTTTGAAAGTGGAGCTCGCTTTCCACACAGTGAAGAATCATGGCTTTATAACCAATAAATACACACTTATTTACATTCAAGCCATGGCCTAGAATGAGATTATTATGGTATGATTATTCAAATTATATACACAACAGTATTTTAGTATTACTGAATTGATTCAGAAATGTATTACCAAAATGTTTAACATGATCCTTTTTAAAATTTCAAACCAAAAAAACTATAATAATTCCTATTACTGTTAAAATACTGTAGCATTTTGATTATTAAAGGTATAATAATATTGTCTTTAATATTTTTGTAAGTATGTGTATTCATCTTTCTAGAAAGATAAAAGATAAACATAAAAGCATTTATTCAGACAGCTGTCATGCAAAATGGACAGTGCTGTGTTACTCTGTGTTCCATACAAGCAGAAAAAATTATGATGGCTTTAGAGAAAGCGTTATCGTTCTCCAGAATCTAATTAAATGTTCTACAAAGTGTGTAAATTACATGAAGAAATCTGTTAGTAATTCTGAAATTGTAGGTTTTTAAAACCTTGGTTTGCAAGTTCCAAGTGTAGTTCACTTCATCAATAATCTTCTACAAATAAACTGGATATGCGGCCAAGTGTATTTCAAGGAGGTGCCAAGAACTTATTTCATTGCAAGGAGAAAGGCTAGGTCAGAACTTAGAAAAAATAAAATAAAATCATCAGTAAAAACACTTAAAACAAATGAATATGCAATCGCATTAATGTCAACTCTATAAGCGTCAATTAATCATACAATTTTAAAAAAGCTGTTCACAAACTATAATCTGCATATCTGTGAGGCCACTGACTGGAATATGCCAGAAACAAAAAAGGTTTGCATCATCATGGGTTCAAATCAGGTTTACCTGATATTGGCCCAACTGGATCTGTTGGGCAGTACCAGGATAGGTACTTCATCTCTTGACAGACTGGTCATTATTCCCAGGATTACATCTTCAATTTGAGTTAAAATTCCATCCCTGGATTAAATAAAATAAACGCAATTAATAAAATATCTATTGATCTGACAAACGCATCTAAAATGATGCAAGGAAAACAGCTACACAGACACAAACATCTTAATTCAGTAATAATCTGAGACAAAAAGTCATTTCATTACAGACAACTGATTCGAGGACTACAGCCTCTGCGAAATGGAGTGCCTTCTACCAGCTGAGCCATCCAGCAGCCATGATGCACATTTCTGTAATGTACTAATGTTTATCATGTCACACTTCAGGTCTAAACATAGCTACTCGCTCATCCTACATTTACTTACTGGACATTGTGGCCATACCTCGTCTGCCAACTTATTTTTTTCCCATTTCACAAGTTTATTTGTTTTATTTAATTATTCATAGTTGTTGTTTTTGTTAAACTAAAATAAATGTTTGCATGTAGAAAATAAATGGCAACCAATGTATGTGTTGACAAAATGAACAGAAGCAAAATGGGAAAAGTCAGTTCTGTGAGTAATTGCTCTCACATTTTCATACTTTTATACTAATTTGAGATTTGCTTACATTGTAATAATGCTCAGATGGTTTCCTTGTTTGTGACAGCGAGGTATGGGTAGTGACGACGGTAGTTACATTACCCGAGTAACTTAAAAAAAAATAAATAACTTTAGGGGCAATTTTAGGACACCATACTTTTAACTTTCACTTAAGTAAAATCCTTATGAAGCATCGCTGAGTAAAATGAAAAGAAAAAAATAAATAAGCAAGCTGGCTAACGCTAACACCGTTCACTGACCTTCAGTAACAGAAATAAAAGCGAACTTACTGACTGGTTTCCTCCACAGCACGTTGGTTCTCTGCTATAATGTCGACATTGTTCAACAGCTGAACACGAAGCTTGTCGATTTCAGAAAAAAACTGTGCTTCAAAAGCACTCATTCTGTTTCTTTATAACCAACTAAAAAGAAGCTAACAGCTGTCTGACACTTTACCTCCGTGGTTAGCTTGTACCTCAAATCTCGCGGTTAAACGAGACTGATTGCCTCGTGCGGTTATTGGATGAAGACAACTAAAATAATTTTAGTATAATTTGATCTTGTACTAAAAACACTTCTTATAATGTTGCTTTTTTGAATAAAATTATTGAAAAAATAATACATACTTTTAAGTTTAAGTATTTTACCTACATAAGTGCAAAATTATAGGCTACATTATTTTCAAAGTGCTTTGAAAAATAAAGACGTGGTCTGGACTTGTATTTACCCCATCTATTCTGATGCCCTTAAAAAGTGCTTTTCAATCCATATTGCAAAAATGGAAAGACTGTGGCACATTTTTAAACCTATCAAAACATGGCTGTCCATCTGTATAGACAAGGCTGGAAGATGGGAACTTTGGTTAGAGAAGCAGCCGAGATATCAATTGTAATTCTAAAGGAGCTTCAGAGATTTATATGTGATTTGGCAGAAGCCGTCGGCAGAACAATTGGTGGTAATGCCCTAAAAATCTTGGTATGAGTCAAAGATTCAAAAAGAAAAAAAAAACATGAAAACCCAACAACTGTGAAACATGCTGGTGACAACATCATGCTGTTTCTCACTACCAGGTACAGGGAAATCTGTTAGAGTTAATGTGACTGTGGACAGAGCTAAATATGAGTTAATGCAGGAAGAAAAACCCACAAAACATTAAATACTGGGGCAGATGTTTACTATCAAAGCATGTTTCTCTGTTAAGATGCCCTGGTTAAGTTCCAGACCTAAATTGAATTGGGAATCTGTGCTACTCAATTTGAATAAGATCAATTTGTTTTGGAAAAAAACAAAAGAATGAAGAAAGTATTTGGTCTCTAAATGCACAAAGTTATTATGGACATACTGGCAATACTTTTTAGTTGCAATTGCAACAACTGGTTTATTGAACATTTTCTGCAAAATAGACTGAAATTTTTAGAAAATATGACTTTACTATGGTATTATTGTGTACACTTAATTGCATCTCTTAAAAATACTTGACAATTAAGTAAGTAGGTCACAAATCTATTTTTTTCTTTTCACAAGCTAATAGTTATTACTCATCTTGTAGCTCTGTCCATTATTACGATCCAAGAATGTGTGTGGGCTGTAGTGGTTTAAGGTAATAAGCCAACATTGGCTAGTGCTAAGAAAAAATTCCCATTAGCACCCTCTGTGGGCCTCAATAATGAGACGTTCTATCTGAGCCTGCTGCTACTTGTCCAAGGTGTGTCTGCTGAATGTGCGTGTCCTGCTGTTTGCGTGTGTTTCTGTGGTGGTTTCAGAAGGACGTGGGTGGGGGCTTGTTTTGCTGTGGTAAAAGTCCACAAAGAAGAAATTAATAACATCGTTTCATCTCAGACACGTGGAATGAATTTTTAAGCATCATTTTGAAAATGCAATGACAACACATGCCAGCATGTGTTATAGATTTTAATGAGATATTATAATCCCTTCTCAATAAGGAGTTAGCTTACTGTATGGTTGATTAATTTCAGCTGTTTGAAACCCAAACAATAAAATGACTTTAACAAAATGTGACAACCCTAATATTGTGCATGTTTTCTATCATCAACAACCCTTTAAATCTGTTTCTGATTCTTTGTTGCGTCATTTAGCTAACATGTTGCTTCATTCTTAAAAAAAAAAAATGAAAATGTGCCCCGTTGAATATTAAGTTCTCCAGTGTCCACAGCTTTTAAACCTGTTAGCAGGCATGCTGAGTGTGTGTTTTCAGTGGCACTGTTGTCTTTCTTTCTCAGTGTGAAAGCCTGGTCAGAGTGTGTGAACCAAGATCTAAAAAAATAGGGGTCCATACCCCTGACCTGACCCTGAATACTTCCTAAAGTTCTCCCTGAGTGGCTGTGACAAGCTGCTTCCATTGGCTCTTAATATCTTTGTAATTGCTATCTTTTAGAGATGATGAGTAGCCCCCCACTCAAGCTGAAAATAATCTTAATATGTGAGAGACCGCATGTTGCCAGAGTCCTTTTTCATCTTTCCCAGAAAGCCCCGTGACCCCCGCTGTTCCTTTGGCCAGAGAGAGATTTGCGTCGAGTGTGAGGCCCTAACCTGAGGAGACAGAGTGCAACGAGTCATATGCATGTCTCGGGATGAGTGTTTGTGCTGGGCAAGAGGAGGGAACTCAGGGGGGAAATAGGGGGCTCCAGGGTCAGAGGAAAGAAAAGAGCTAGGTGGAAGGAGGGGTGGGGGGCACTCTTTGCAGGTGAGGGGGATTAGCTGCAGCTAGAGGCCCATCGAAACTAAATACAGATCTGTCAACCTAATCCTCACAAATAGAAAACAGAGCTGCCCTCCTTTCACAATCCACATAGTTCAGCACATCCACCTCCTACTCCGTTGCCCCCCACTCCAAACACACACTCACACAGTATACCTCTGGGTCTCCCATTTGTCTGGTTCTCATCAGCTTTGGTCATTTTGGCTATACCGCCCTCTCTTTAATGACCACTATCCCCAAAAGAGGAGCTAACAGATCACCCAGTGTCCAGTTTGACTGACAGATCCACATGGCCTTATGGAGTGATGGGACCAAGAGTCAAGGGGGCAAGGCCTCTCGCTACACAGAGAGGAATCTTAATGGAGCCAGAGCCTGGAGCCGCATTAAACTGGCTGGACCTTTATCAGGCCCACACACCTCAGTAATGGATGGTGATAAGTATGTGGCCGGGTTTGCAGTGTGCCTCACTGTCGAACCTGATGACACAAGTGACAGCGTGCCTGAATGATAACATCCTGCAACAGAATAAGCACAACTAAGCCTGGCATTAAGGGAAAGCTTAACTAAAATGGTATCTCTGACTGTCAGCACCAGCAGCTATAACTGATGGGTCTGGCTGCACTGCTTAGGGCTACATATCAGATCCAAGCTATACTCCGGTTTTCCCAAGTGCCATATCCAGTTGCAGACAAACACAGAGCTGACAGGACATACCTCATACAGGCGAAAGTAGGTAGTGAGTGATGGCAAAGAGTCCTGCAAGGTGCAGCGTTTCAAATAACGTAATATTGTATTTCTTACCAAAAAAATTCTGACAGTTCATTATGATATGTGATGAAACCCATTTATTACAGCAATTCTAAACTAATAAAATAGACCTCATGTGAAGGCTAGTATCGGGTAGCAGTTGCTAGTTTCTGTCACTTTTCATTTTATGTTTTAAGATGCGGTACTTTGAAAAGGTCTTTGCTCAATAACAAATTTCATCTGTTTTTTGTTTTTTAGGGACATTTGCAAGTTTCAGATGAATAAAATTTAAAAGCAAATGAGACACACCTTTTAAATGAAGATTTGGTTCTTTAATGGTAAAAGACTATTCAATTATGTTCTGTGACAACAGGTAACTGAACACAAAACTTATTAGCTGGTAGCAGCTACTGCCACCAAGCATCTGAGATACATGTCATTCTTTATCACAGCTCTGGAAGAATCTTTTTAGAGTTGAGAGAAACTCACGTTGAAGAGTTTAGAGGCTAAATGGCCTGCATTAGGTCATCATCCCACAGCTTTTCAACTAAGCTGGATGCTTTGTTAAGTCCAGACTTTAACAAAGCGACTTGGATACTATAATTTTATGTTTTTCAGCAATACAGAGGGAGGTCTCACTTATTGGGGTGAGGTTTCTTGATTTGTGCTTATTTGCTTAGTCAGGTGGGCCACTAGGAGTCTCTATAGGCCCTTTATGGTTCAGTGGCTTTCACCCGAGTTTCAACTTCTTAGAAATGGCTTTCTAAACTTTTTTCAGAGTGGTAGAGGTCAGTCTTCAACTTTCTCAACTACTCTTGAATTTATTTACATCAAAACAGCATGTGTTGCTTTTAGGAACATTTTAGCCTACTTCATGTTTCAGACAAGTTCTTAAAATTAAAGCGATTTCCCAATTTTACAGGACTGATAGCGGTCTGCCTTGGTGGTAATTAAACTCATTGGTTAAACTTATAGTTTATTCTTGACTTAACACGGTCATGAATTTACTTCCAGGAAGTAAACTGAAAAATAAGGGAAGTTGTATTAAATCAATACAACAACAATATTTTGATTGTCATTACATATTTTACATTATATCTGCAGTGTAAACCCATGTAGCTCCTATTATTTATTTCTTAAGATATGGGGATATACCATCCAACAACTCATTAATTTTTACTTTATTTTATTTTTGCTTCATCCATGTTTGTTGAAGTCACATAATATTTATTCCTTTTGGTTGAGGATAATACAATAACAAATACATTTCCATAAACTCAGTTTGCATCACTTAAAATGTAAAATAAGGGTAATATATATCAATTTATTCAAAAGTCACTTCTGTATTTAAAATGTTGAATATTTGTACTAATATTTAATGGATCAGGCTTTAAAAGATAAATATAATCATAACCAAATCCTAAGTGTATGACATAAAATGAACTATTTCAAAGCTCTTTCTTATGTCCACCCACTCTTTTTCTTTTTCTGTCTGCTTGTCTCACAGCTGCGTCTCATATGTTCATGAGGCCCCTGGATGTGCGAGACACCAGAAGGGGAACATTTGCAATAGCCAAGCTCCACCTGGTTAGGCTGTTTTAATAGGCCATCAGCTTGTGAACTGTACACATCAGGGTTAGGCCAAAAACCAGGAGGACTGGACAGGCAGATTGGGATGGGTGGGGAGGAAAAAAGAACATGTGCCTACGCCATATCGTGTCCTTGCAGCCGACCCCACATTTAAACCTTTTAAGACTTTTTTTTTTTAAAGACAGATTTACTCTACAGACCCACTTCCCCAAACCTCATCCGCCTTTCTGCATCCACAGATCTTCAAAGCATTACTGCCTGCTGCTCTCTGAGGCAACACATGAAATAAATATTAATATGACCTCTGACCACATGCTTTGAGCTCCTAAACAGAGTTAACCAAGCAGACAGGAAGAGCAGCATCTCTCGCAATGCACATGGGCTTTAACAAAAAATAAAAAGAAAGAAAAAGAGAGGACAATGTGACGAACAGATGACAATGTTACATGAGTGTTAAATTGTGTCCGGAGATGTTTTACTGCACTTCTGTGTGGTCTTCTTTGAAACTTTGTATCCTCCTCCAACCTGTTTCAGTGCAGAGAGGAGTTGCTCATGCAGGGGAGAAATGTTAAAGTGCAGTTGAAATGCTTTGTGCTAAATACTGATATACAAACCCAAGTCAAGCTGAAGAAGTAAAAGCAGATGACGATAGATATCACAAGCTTGTGATCTAAGTAATAAACTCTAAAAGTACAACTTTTTTATTGCAACAACTTCCTCCTTCATTGTTAAAACTGCTGAGTTGATAACAATTCAATGTCTTTTTCCTTTGTTGATCTGACACATTTATGGTTGGGTTATAAATTGTGACCCAGCATACTGGGTTATAGTTTTTTTTCACCAAAAACAGATTAAAACAAAGTGGTAAATGTTTGGCTTTAGCATTACCAAAAATTGTTGGGTCCAATTACCAATGTTGCAAAACGTCAAGTGTGTCAGATAAAAAGTACCGCCTCATAATGTCAATAAGACTTGCCATGAAAATCTAGATAACATCACTAAAACTCAATATTTAAAACTATATTAATAGTCTGTATTAATGTTATGTCTAATTTTTGATCAAAGTGGTAATGCTGAAAACATTCTTTTAATTTCAAAGCAGATAAAAAGCTAAATTGTTATTTTTAAGTGATCAAAAATGTTCTTTTCGTGTCATGGTTTGGTGGAGTACTCAAATCAGATTAAAGTGAGTAAATTACTCAAAATGAACTCTTACAAAACAAGACTAAACATGAATGGAAAACAACCAGACAAAACAAGAGAAAACAGAAACAGGAGAAACCGACTGTGAGTATAGTATAAATGAGTACAAATAGTGGGGAGGAGATTGTTGGCACAAGGAAGAGATGCGTGACTAACTGACGTGCAGCAGCTATGGGAGATAATGAACCGGAGCAACTGAGCGAGGCTGACTGGAGATCACACGGAAGTAACGCAGAAGGAGATCGAGAAGAAACTAAGACATTAACTGAATACAGGTGAGCAGGAAGTGAATAACTTAATGAAACACTGAAATCCTTTAAAAACATAGAACAAACAGAAGGCAGCAAAACAGAAAACCAAAGTTCAGCAGATCATGTTAGATTTCAGTGTTAAATAAAGTGATTAGCATCTTTTGGACAGTAACAAAATTGTGTGGACCATACTACCATTCTTTACTTTATCCTGACAAAGAGCTTAATTGAAACCTGGTAGAAAATAAAATAATAATAATAATAAAAAAGCAGAAAAGTTTCATGTTGTCCAACCTTGGAGTCAAAATTGAAGATAGAGGTACATATTTAGTTCAAAATTGTGATTTATGAAGACAGGTAATTTCAAGTCTCTTATCTAACCGAACAAAGTCCGTCCCAATTATTGACTTAATAGTGAGTTAAAACTTCCCACCAGCACGAAAAAAGCATTTAGGATGAAGAAATAATTTTTTTATTTCTCCCCTCCAGGGGGTCTTTCGTGGGCTCTACTGCCCCTTATATGAAAGTAGGCTGACAGGAAAGGGGGGAAGACATGCGGCAAATATCGGCGGGTCTGGGAATCGAACCTGCAACGAGGACTCGAGGCCTCCAAACATGGGTCGCGCTATCCCCTACGCCACCACAACACGCCCCAGAAATAGTATTTTTAAAAGCTTCACAGTTTGTCCTGAAATTGTCTCATCAACGTAGCTGAAATCTTTGGCACATTTCTTTACCAAGTCATTTAATCGCATTAAGGTGGAGGCTTCGACATCACTCCGTATCTTTGTAAATCCCGGTTGCTTCATTCAGTGTGACTTACTCAAGGAAAATCATGGCCATTCTTTCAACAGCTTTATCCGATGCGTTTCGCCGACAGAGCTTTCAAACATGGTTTGTTCTGCTTTTCTGCTTTAATTCCCCTTGTCAAAGGCCTCTCAGTGCAGCTCACCCTGGTTGGCCTCAGCTTGTGCCCACTGTTTACAGGGACTGTCACCGGGCTCACGAAGGACTAAACAAAAGGGGGTCTGTTCCTTTTGTGCTGTCCAGGTTTGTCTGCCCCTCTCTGGACACAAACTGAGGAGCTATTGGAGGGGATTTGACCTCACCAACCCTACAGCATAGGAAATAAAGCACAAGAATCACACACTGAAAGAAAGTGATGAAGAGTGGAAGATGTGGATTTTCATTCGAACCCCTTTTAATGGTCCCAGTTAGAAGCTGCTGTATTGTAAACACCTGCAGCCATTAGCTGGATCTGTCTGAGCACCGGATAGAAATGTTTACAAGTCCCCATTGAGAGGCCTGTTAAAATCAAATGGAATCTGGTGTACAGAAAAAGCAGTTGCAAAATGTGAGGTGTTTTAAACAATGTAACTGAAAAAAGCAGACAAGAATGCTTTTGAAGACAAGAATAATAGTATTAAGGTGGGGATTGGGGGGGGAGTTATACTGCATTTCAATTCCCATTCTTTAAACTTTTTTTTTTTTTCACATTTTGTCATTTAACGAACGATGTGTTTTGGGGATTTTATGCAAAAGTCCAGCACCAAAGCGGAACATAATTTCACTGAATTAATTGGGTTTTTTTTTCACAAAAATATGAAAAGTGTGTTGTGCATGTGTATTCGCCATTGTTACTATCATATCCCTTAATAAAGACTAGTACAAGCAGAAGTATTCAAAAGTAATCTATAGCAATTACTAATCAGAGTCCACCTAAACGCTCCAATTTAATCGCTGAAAAACATTACTGAACAAACAGCATTGTGAAAACCAAATAAAACAGCACGAGAGTCAAGGAGAAAGTTGTGGATAAGGTTTAAGAAAAGTTAGCTTTAAAAGAAAAAAGTATTTAGTTTTGAAAAGCTCATACAGGACTGCTCAATCTATCATCTAAAAATGGAAATTTGGCATAACTGCAAAGCTACCTAGACGTGGCTGTTCACTTGAGCCAAAAGGTCAGGAGAGGAGAAAGCGCAAGAAGCAACCAAAAGGTAACCATGGAGGTGCTGCAGGAATCTACTGTACATCTCAGTTGGAATAATAGGCTAAATTACAGAAAAACAAATCCAGACAAAAAACACACATTAAAACACATAAAATAGAAAGCAATAAAAATAACATGTCAGCTCACGCTGGGTCAAAACCTATTGAAAAAAGATGCTTTAAAGAGACTTTGAAGCTGAGAGCGAAGAGGCCTGTCTAATAGTTAAAGGCAATATACTCCAAAGGAGTCACAACAAAAACAAGTTGATCTCCTCTACGTCTCTACCTAGTTTTTCAGACAACTAAAAGCAGCTGATTGCCTGTTTTAAGAGCTCGCAAAGGAAGATAAGTCTGGTGTAAATCATATAGGTACTGAGAAGCAAGACCATATAGACATTTATAAGTTTTTTTAAATTAACTCTTGGATGCCCAGACACTTCACAAAGTGGATTGCAATATTCAAGATATTCAAGAAAGAAAAATGATCACAAGTAGAAGGTGCAAACCATCAGAATTGCTAAAAAGCAGTTTAAATCTGTAACTTTAACAATGTTAAAGCAGAGCAGCAGCCATATTGGATAGTGAACTCTGGACAGCTTGCTGACCTCCAAATTTCCCAGTAAGAATTCCAACTTCAACTGGCATTCTTGATACGTTTCCAAAAGAAACATAAAAAAAAATCCAACTTCTGAGAGCAGACATGACGCACCACAAGTGTTTCATCTATCACAGTGATACTGACAAACTTACAATAACCCATCATTTGCAAAAAAAAAATGGGAAATTAGTTTAATGTCTGTATACTTATACTGCCTTGTTAAACTCTCCTGTATTAATTCTTTTGAGGTTCCCATGCTTGCAGGGGGCCCTAAGCAGCCACAATTTTTGCATATACCCTCGGGCTAGCTCTGACTGTATCTGTGCCTTTTTGACATCAAAGAACAACAGACTATAAAGCCTGGGCTCAGACCCACATGACCCCTTGTATTCAGACAGTGCACCTGCAGATTAGGCAGCGCAGCAACTGCATGTTGCAACGGCTCCCACGGTATCGAAGTAATCCCGGACGAAAAATTATTACTCTTTTCAATGATGTGTGCTTCTAAACCTTAACTGAAATCACCAGTTTTATTGCTGCCAGTGAATCCTCGCAAACGAAAGGAATTGAAGTGCAACAACTCATACTGAAGCACCATAATACACATCCCATATTCACTTCGTTTTGTATTTTGCACGTGTCGCTTGGAGACCTTTTCCAACGGGCAACAAGGCAAAAGTCGCTCTCCTTTCAGAGAGAGAGAGTGAGAGCATATGCGCCCTCTTCGTCCCTCTTTCCCTCCTTCTCGTACTCCTCCCAGCGCTCAGCGCCTCCTTACAACTTGTTTAGTGAAATGCATGCGCTCGCAGTCTCCTCTCCGCAGTTGCATGCTGCACCGCAGTTGGTAACTTTTGACCACAAGGATTTGAATGAGGATAGAGGCACACGCTACTTCAATCCATCCAGAAAAGTGATTTATTAAAGGACTTTTCCGCTGACTTGATGAATCACTTAGAAGGGTTCCCCTCAACATGAGGGCCCGTAAGTGATTCTTGGATATTGATTACAGAGCTGCTTTGCTGTTAAGAGTTCCATATATTTTCTTCTGAGTTTCGGCGACCCGATATTGGCGCAATTACGCACGGAGAGGCGCAATGGCACATATTCTGGACAGGCGTGCGCCCGTTTTGCTCTTGCTGTGGAGCTACTGCGTGCTGGCGGATATAACCTTTACGAACTTCACCTTGGACAATGAGTTCCACTCAAGTTTTATCCACCGCCGGCTGAAGAGCCAGGAGCGCAAGGAGATGCAGCGGGAGATCCTGTCGATCTTGGGGCTGCCGCACCGGCCGCGACCTCACCTCCACGGGAAGCACAACGCTGCCCCGATGTTCATGCTGGACCTGTACAACGCCATGTCCACGGATGGGGACGAGACGAGATACTCTTACCCTTACAAACCCATTTTCACGACACAAGGCCCACCGATTGCCAGCCTGCAAGATAACAACTTCTTGAATGACGCTGACATGGTCATGAGCTTTGTGAATTTAGGTAAGCTTTATTTATTCAAGTCTTCATCAGCCTCTTTTCTTCCTTCCACAAGAAAAAGCTATATATATATATATATATATATATATATATATATATATATATATATATATATATATATATATATATATATATATATAGTTTTTCCCCTTTTTTTTTCTTTTTTCCAAGTTGCGTCTGCTTTTCATTTAGATTGAAATATGTGAGAACTGGATTAGGGTCATTTTTCATGCCATGTCTTCTGTAAGAACAGCTTATGAACTCTTCTGTTGCAACACCTGTGCGCGCGCGCACAATAACTGTGTTTATAAAACTAAAGCGCAGTTTCCCAGCTAATACCAGGAGAGTCAAATTCCACTGAACCCCTTTGTTAAACAGCTGAGAGGAACTATAATTTTCAGGTGCTTTAGTTGCGGATGAGGGAGCAGCTCGCAGCTAATATGTCAGCCAGGCCTTATCTGAAGAATGAGTCAACAGAGGAATGGGTTCAAAGTGCACCACCAGGTCCCCCTTTCACTCTAATCTGGAGACATCCCTGCAGAAACGGAGATATCAGAATAATGCCAGTCAGCAGCGATTTCAGCTGGTTAGTTTAATCAGATTTGTTTGCAAATGAATGAGTTGTGACTTTGTAGCATGCACTTCACATCGGTAATTAGTTTTTTTTTTTTTTTTTAGATGCAGTGCTTTACCTCGTATTGCCCCGTTCAGGCATGAACTTCAAATTATTTCAATGAGATTTTATTGCATGGGGATACACAATGTACTGAATAATTGTGGAAGAAAAATTAATAGGTTTTTGAAATATTACAAATAAAAATCAGTGAAATATGGCGTGCATTGTGTCCGGGTCCTCTGAGTTAATAATTTGTTGAACCACCTTTAGCTGCAACGGTTGTCAGTCTGGAGCACAAATGATTGAAACTGTTGCTCATTCCTCCTCAGATTCTAAGTGGGGCTTATGTGAACATCTTTTCATGTTTTACCACAGATACTCAGTTGGGCATCTGGGCTTTGACTGGTCCATTTTAACACCTCATTATGTACTGATCTAACATGTTCTATTGCATATGTTCTATTGTTCTGCTTGAAGATTTAAGATATCTGCTCCATTCTCAAGTATTTTGCTGCCTTTAACAGATTTTATTTCAGGATTTCCCTTTATTTATCTCCTCCTATCTACCTGTAAGCTCTAACTACCTTTACTGTCTGTTATCAAGAAAATCATCCCCACAGCATGATGCTGCCAGTATCATGTCTCACAGTGTGCAGGTAGCTTTAGTCAGGTCCTCATAGCACTATGACCAGAGCCGCATCTTCCAAATATATATATATATATATATATATATATATATATATATATATATATATATATATATATATATATGTATATATGTATATATCCCTACTTGCTTTCAATCCTGGAAAGACTATTGTGTAAGTATCTTGGCAAGAAAGAGGGAGGTGACACTGACTCCCTTCACTGCAATGTGTAATTACTGTGGGAGCTGATGTATTGTGACTATTTTCAACAGGCTGCAGCACAGATGGATTTGACCACATAGACTTACAAAGTCAAGAAGCAAGGCTGCAGCAGCCTCAAGGGGTAGTGGAGGGCTTTGGAGCCAAAAAGACAAGAGATAAACCAACTCTTAGGGCTTCTGAAAGATGGCTTCCACCAGAAAAAGGGGAAACTGTTTTATTGAATATATGTTAAAAAGTAGCAGAAGGAAAGTCACACTTCTGTTTTTATATCTTGCAGATAATCTCATTTTAAATGACCTTTGGTCAGATGGAGCCTTTAAGGCATATGTTCATGTCTCTCATTTAAACACAAAGAGGGTATTTGTGATTACATTCTGTCACATGCTGCAAATATCAGTGTTTTCTTTTTGTTTTGTTTTTTTTGCTAAATTTTGTGTTTTTATCATTAAACATTTGTGAAAGACCTTTATTTCATTGCTTCATTGCCTTTCACTTGAGAGAAGGAGGAAAAAGTAAAGGGAGAAGGAGAGAGAGAAGAAAGTGATGGCAATTAAACTGACTGTGTTTCCTCTCTAAATTCCTTCTTTTCCACATTTGCATTTTGTGGCTTTTGTTTTCTCATTTAGGTTGTCTTGAGAGCTAAACAGGCACAGTTTTTATTTCAAAAAACACTCCTCAAACTGCTGCATGACTCTGGATCTGTAAAGCCAACACATATAAGTCAGACTTTGCACCCTGGTTGCAGCAAAGGCCCATTTTCAGACACTGACCTCCGTCTTTGTTAAAGTCCATATATAAGTCGTAGAGTGATTCGCTGAAAAAGCCACCAAATGACTTAATATGAATTTTTTGGCTAATCCTTCTCAAGCCGCTTTGTTTTTGCTTCTTGGAGCTCTGTTGTGAATCCAGAGGAGCCAGCTGAGGGTGTGTGTGGGTTTTTTGGGACAGACCCCAGGCCAGGGACGTCCTGTATTGAGTCACTGGAGTTTAAAAGCCCAGCTGTGTAAATGACTTACAGCATGCATTCAGAATTCACACTGCTACATGCAAACACAGGTCACCCAGGCACTGGGTGTGAGCCAGACACGATCATGCAGCAACTTAACACAACACGCAAAACTCTGAAGCTGACCACACAAAATGATACTGTCTGTCTACCTGTAGTGATTATTTACGGTGGTGCTTTTGGTCTCTGGCAGCATTAGCCCTCGGCCATTGTCTGCTAAAGCATTTCCTCCTTAACAAACCGCGACTTCTGTGGCTTTTGGCAACAGCTTTGGCCTGTAAAGTTCAGCTTATGTTGAACTGATGCACACCAATCCTTCTCGTCCCATTGGAGTAAAAACTATCACTCAGCCTAACTTGCATAACCCATTTAGATCTTTTTAATCAGAGGAAACTTGCTATTGAACCTTTGTTGTTTGCATACCGGATGACTAAAAGAGCAGCA
This sequence comes from Xiphophorus maculatus, assembly GCF_002775205.1. NCBI lineage: Eukaryota > Metazoa > Chordata > Actinopteri > Cyprinodontiformes > Poeciliidae > Xiphophorus > Xiphophorus maculatus. Next base: position 21,285,851 of record NC_036443.1, read on the forward strand.
GGCTCATCACCTGTGTCTGCACGCGTGCATGTGGGGGTGTGTGTGAGGGAGGGAGTGGGGATCAGACCCTTTACAGTAAGATGTTATCACGAGGTATGTTAGTCACAGCTTCCTTGTTTTCCCTCTTCTCATGCAACCCCACATGGACTATAGATGTGACCGAAAGTTGGAATGACACAACTTTGCAGCAAGTCGGAGATCTAACAGAGCCAGAATGTCTCAGTATGTCTGTTATTTGATTGAAGATGAAGGCAAGACCTTTCACCCTGTATGCTATCCTCAAAAAAAAAAAAAAAAAAAAATGCAACAAATTTTTTCTTTTAACATATTCAGAATTATCCAAACTCTCACAGCCTCAAGCTCCAAGGCTCCAACTTACAGAGTTAAAGCTTTATGATTTGATGTTTCCTAAAGTTACATTTATGACATTGGATCTCAACACAGCAAACACATTGCAGCACAAAAATATTTATATCATATAATTTGAGGGTGGGTATGCTAGTGCTACTCATATCGGTTGGTCTCCAGACCCACACAGCGTATGGTAATTTTTCAAAATATATGTTTGGGTTCACTTTCTTTATTTCTCTTAAATTCATTTATTCTTGTTTTGTCTTTATGTAGTAAGAAAATATTACAATGACCATATATGTAGGTTTATTTGATGATAGATTGTATTTCCTTATATAAATTCTGCTTTATGTTGAGCCTTAATGCTGGATGTAGGCTCTTATCCAGTTTGTAGGCTCTTATCCAGTTTTTAGTGTGTTTATAGGAGAGATTATACCTTGCAAAAGTATTTACACCCCTTCTCCCATTTTTTATTAGCTGCTGAGACAGATCAATACAAAGTAGTCCAAAGTAATAGGAAAATAAAAGTGTGTCATCCATTTGTGATTTGAATTTCAGCTGCTAAATCTCTATCAGCTTTGCATGTCTTGGGGTTGACCTCTGTTTGCATATTTGTCTTTGGAAAATGGCTCAGTTTAATCCAGATTAAAAGGAGAGAGCATCTTTGAACATCAGCTCTCCAGTCTTGTTGGTGGCTCTCAGTTAGATTTAGATCTGGATTTTAAATTGGTAATTCTAACATATGAATATGCTTTGATCTAAACTCTGTAACTCTGCAGCCAGAGCTACAGAGAATTGGTAGCTTTGTAGCTACTGATTCTCACCACCTTCCTGCTGAGGTGGTGAACCTCCATGTCTGGTCTCAAAATTTCTGCAGCCTCTAAAGGGTTTGTTTCAGGTTTTGGCTTGTGCTTGACTCCATTAGCCTAAAATCTTGAACTTGTTTTTCTATCCCTGCTAAAACAAAAAGAAAAGAGAGACAGCTTACCCGCAGCATGATTCAGCCACCACCATTATTTCATGGTGTGGATGGTGTATTGCGATCAATGTGTACTAGTTTTTGGTCATACGAAGCATTGTGCATGTAGGCCAAAAAGATACATTTTTGCTCTTATCTAATAAGATCCACATACATGGCATATTAAAAACTGCATATATGACTTCTTTTTGATTCCTTTCAACAACAGCTTTATTCACGCCTCTTTTCCGTACAGGATAGACCTGTAGCATGTAATAGTTGTCCTGCTGACAGTTTCTCCCACCAGAGCAGCAGAGGTTTACCGAACCTGCAGAGTAACCATAGACATCTTAGCTGCTTCTCTGGTTCATGTCTCCTTTGCCCGGCCTGACAGTTTAGGTGGTAAATTATGTCTTATTAGATTTCTGGTTCTGTTATATACTTTCCATTATTGACTGGGATTTTCAAAGCTTATTGTGCTGTAGCCTCTGCTTTACACTTGCTGTGTTCCTTGGTCTTCATGATTCTATTTTAATGTTCACCAATAAACCACTGAGACCTTCATATAGAAAGCTGGATCTGTACTGAGCTTAAATCACAAATGTTGAATTGTACTAATTAGGTGCCTTCCTATTTGTTCCAGTGAGATTTAGAGCAGAAGGTCTGAATCCAAATGCACATGTCACTTTTTAATTGTAAGCAATTTAAAATCACGTATCAATTCCACACCATTAAATATATTTGAAGTTTGAGTTTTATGTTTCAAAATGTGACAAAGGCTATGGGGTATTAACTTGTGTTCATTGACTCATCCAGAAATGTCATTCTGTCTGGACTGAGACTGTTGTTGCGGCTGCAGAGGAAAAACATGTAAAAACGAAAACAAATATCAAACCACTGGGAAATGTGCTACTAGAGAGCATTTTAATTGTTCAGTGTTCTGCTGCTGTTAATCTGCACCAGATGGGATTCATCTCTCAGGTTGAAAAACAGTAAACAAATTAAGTTCCGCTGGAATTTTTTCCACACTCATTGCTCCACTACTCGTGTTGTCTCAAACTTATCATGTTTCCAGTTCCACTTTCACAGAACCAAGGCATGCTAAAGTCATGCTTATGTGCAAACCAAGTAATGAGAGGAGGCAGAGGTTCTCTGTGTTACCTTTGTGACCTGATCCGTTTCGCCCGTTTACTGCACCCATCTCTTCATGTTCCTTCAGTGTTATTTTGTGGCTTACAGGCAACATTGTGAACAGCAGGAAGGAAGAAATGTCAAACTGATAAATTAGTTTAAAAATTTAGAGGCTTTGGCTTTCGGACAGAACTCTGTCACCAGCTCGCTTTCTTACTACAAACTCAGAAGCAGTTGTGTCATTCTGTTGTAACATCACAGGAGCTCAGCTCTTGTTTCACAGTTAATCAGGCTCTAATCTTTTTTTTTTTTTTCCATGAAGAGCTTCAATATAATTTTTAGCAGCAAACTCATATCTCTCCTTCATCCTCTCCCCACCCTTCTCTCTGTTGTGCCTTGCATTCCTCTCAACAGTGCTGCCTGTGGTGCTGAGGTTAATACAGATGTCTCTCTCTGTCTGTGGGCCAAAGCAGCTGTGCAGAGAAACTTTATCTTTTCAAAGTCCAACAAGTCCCCTCGACTCACCCTCCACCAGCACGTCTGGCCCAGTGTCCTGGCTGTTTTCAACCCCGCCCCCTCGACAATCTGACACCAGATATCCCCATCTGATATCCTCCTGAATGAGCCGTATTGATTGGCGGTGCCGGCCTCCGAGTTTTAATTAGTTAGTTATCACATGGTCCCTGCAGTGTTTTCTGGGGTTTAGTCTTCAACCTCCCAATCTAGCATTCACCTCCAAAGGTTTACAACTCCTGTGCTTCCAGACATAAAACATTTCAACACTTTCTCGAGTTCTTTTGTATGTTTTTCCACTCCCCACCTCTCTTCTCACACACATAAGCTCATAAACACACACTTTTTCTGACTGTTTGTACCTCTTTTTCTCAGTACCTCTTCAAACAAACCTCTTAAATTCAAACAAAAAAAAGAGAGTTTTATTTCCTTAAATCATGCTATATATTGTCGCCGGCTTGTTTAAAAGCGGATAAATCATTGTCTTTCTGACTCTAAACCAAAAAGGTTTCTCAAAATATGTCTGATGCAGTCTTTCACATGTGGACAATAGAAAAAAATCAATGTGTGCTGAAGGCCACGTTTTTAAACTCTGTGCATGGACCTGTCCTTAACAGGGTTTGTTTGCCTTTTGTCCTCTTCCAGAATTATGTAGTCATTTGAGTGTGCATTCCCGGGGGAGTCGAAACACACGCATGTGCACGCCTGCATACAAGTGCAGAGAAATGTGCGCTCAGTTTTATGTGGTCAAAAGCAACATCTCTGCAGCCAATTAGTGTTATTGAAGGCATGTTTTTCATTGCTGCTGAACAGGGAGTGTGCAGAAGCAGATAAATGCTGCAGCTGGTACAGACAGCCCGGTCTTCCCGTCAGGTAGTTACTCATACAGGATTTGATTTAATGTATCAAGGTCTGTTGTGGATATACAGCTGCATGCTCTTGGGGTATGCTGTCAGGTTTTTTCCCCGTTTTTTTGTCAAATTGGTATATGCAGAACTATAAGACTATATCCATTCTTCTTCAAAAAATAATATCTGTAATCCATAATTTAAGGACTTTCCATAAATTTTCAGTCATATTTAGTTATGGGTAAACTTTGAACCAAACCATTCCATTGAAGCTCTGGCTGCATTCTTAGAGCCATTGCTCTGCTAAGGTAAAGCGCCACCTCTGCCTCAAGTCTTTTGCAGCTTCTAGACATTTTTTTCCAGGACTGTCCTGTATTCAGCTTCTTAGGGCATCTTCTCATCCACTCTGACTCGCTTCTCTATCTCCGATGAAACTTCGTCTCCCTCTGCATAATGCTGCCACCTGGTTTGTGGGTAATGACAAGTGTCGGCTTTCCATCACATGCATGTCTCACCAGAACAACTTCTTCCGCATACTAACAGTGTCCCGTGTGTTTTGTTGAAAACTTTAAAAATTACTTTTTTTTCAGTTGTGGCTTTTTCTTCCAGATTCTAATGACTCAATTCTTGGGATATTGCTTAATCCTGCTTTAAACTTTTCCAAACCCTCTAACCAGACCTGGTTGATGTGTCCGTTAGTCTCTCTGATGCTGTTTATTCTCTAACAAACCTCGAAGGTTTTCACAGAGCACCTAAATGTATTCTGAGGTTTATACAGGTGAACTCTATTGTAGTTTCGGTTGTGTGGATTTTATGGCTGGATTCAAATACATGTCACATTGAACTTATTAGATTTTTCTTTTAGGAAAAAAAAAGTAAACTATGTGTCATTTCCCCTAAACCTCACAATTATCCACTACTTTGAGTTGGACTATTACATAAAATCCCAAAAGCACATTCAAGTTGCATTTGTAACATGATGAAAACTCGAAGCAGTGTGAATACTTTTTTAGGCACTGAGTACCGATAAACACAATCAAAAGAATCTCAACCTGCATGAGTTTCAGGCGTCTTTACAAAGTCCACACCATGCTAACCAGAAATACCACGCTTTTTATTTTTCCATTTATGACTTTGCAAACTCACCTGTTGAACCCAGGCAACCCAGAATGACATCTGGTGGTACACAGCCTCAATGTGCTTGGCCAAGTTGAGGCACTTGCTGGGAGAGATGATGAAACACGCTGTGGGTGGGACTTGATAATGTGGCCAGTGGTCAAAAAGCACAGATGTACAAAGCAGCGGGTGTTCTTGCTCGGCTTCAATGATGGAATGACCTGCTACTCTGCCAGGAATGCTGGGCTCATCAGAGTTTTTTTTTTTTCTACTAAGCTCACTCTTGTTTTCTAAGTCTTGATTTTCTCTAACTGTAGCCCCAAGCCCTCACAACAATCAAGATAATTTGTCTCTCTAATTATTTGTGGGGAAAAAAATAGAGCTAGATAATGCACTTAATATTAGAAAAAATATTAATTCCACCCACATAGCCCCTTTTATTTTACCATCTGGGCTACTTTGGCCAGGACTTATCAGAGAACAGCAGTATCTAAGACTCCTCTGCACTCCTCTGACGATGGGTACCAAGCAGTGAAGCTCAGAGGGCAGATGTAGGCCAGAGCACAGCCAGAGATCCTGGGACCAATAGCTCCACTGCTGCAATAACAAATATAACGCTCTTTGCTTGGCACTGGGGCACTGGTAGGGCAGAGGTGACAGGAGGAATGAAGTGGGAACAGTAGATGAAGACAAAAAAGAGGAAATGCCAAGAGAATAAATTTTTTTGATGTATTTAAAGTGCCTTGAAAAGTATTCATTGACCTTTTTAGCATTTTTTTATGTTACATATAAAAACCTCAATATCATTTATGTGATAGACTGTCTAAATGCAAAGCAAAAACAAACGTCACTCTGAGCATATCACCCCCATGATGAAACATGGTAGTGGCAGTATCATTTTGTGTCAAAGTCTTCAAGAGGGACTGAAAAATTGGTTGGAGCTAATCAGTTATGTAAAAGTGAGAACTGGGAAAACCTGGGAAAAATATCTGTTAATGGCTACAAAAGACTTGAGACTGGGCAAGAGTTTTCTTTTCAGCACAACATTGACCCTAGATCAAAGCTGAGCTTCAAGCACATTCATGTGGTAGTATACCTGAAACGTAATGTAACTAAAATGTAAATAAAATTTCTGTAAATGTTAATCATCCAGTCTGACTGATCTTAAGATATTTTGCCCAAAAAATCAGCCATAATTTTTTTTTTTTTATACAAACCCTAAAAAACGTACAGCTATGTTTGCAGCAAAAAATTGTTTGACAAAATATTGACAAAACGCACAATATGCATTTAGAATTTTAGGTTTAATTTTGAAAACCATGTGCTATTTTTTAGTGGTGAGCCTCAATTAAAATTTTTAATCAAGTTAATTGAATTAATCACAATCGTTTTTTTTAAATCAGACATTATATATCAACAAAAATAAGCAAATCAAACCACTGAACAGACATATTAGCTAGGTATTTGTGTTTAATCTGTAATTAAGATGTTAAAGGTCCAGCCCTAGTTATTTTCTTTCTTCTTCAGACTTATATGCTGCTGTGGTATTCTAAATAAATCTATCATTTTAACTGGCTCAGGAAAGCAAATTTTGGTTAAGATCTAATACAGTCAGTTTATTGTTGTTGAAAAGGTTTTCCAAACCAAAATCTGAACTATGACTTGAATGAAGACCAACTAAGTGGAAATCAAAGAACTTTTCCACACTTGTGTTTGATTCGTTCTGGTAGAGCTGAAAATTAAGGTGACAGAACTCTCTGATTAGTGGTGCCTCACCTGTGCAGCAACAGGCCTTTGTCTTTTAGAGTTAATGATTATTATGGGACTGTTTGAAAAATTGTCTTCTGGTTCCAGTTGAGCATAATATTCCACCTTCCATTGTACTAATTGTCATACGTATTTCATTTTTGTCTCCACATCTCAACTGGTTCTGTTTAATCATTTTGTTGTCATATTGTAATTGACATTTACTATTTAGGTTGCTGGTGACTTTATGCTCTGTGAAACACTTTGGTGGTTTCAAATACCTTATAGTAGCTCATAGACATCCTAATAAAATACATTGAATTTTGTGATAGTTAAGTGTTAAATAAAGCACCATGGTGCAAGGGACGTTATTTTGTGTTAGTACCTTCACATAGCGCCTGCATCTTGGATGTGGGGTTGCAAAGGCTTGTGAACAGAGCAGTTATGACTGTTCGACACAGTAAAACCCTATTTCGAGCCACCTATCCTGCCCAGCCACCAGCTGCACTATGAAATGTGTGTTAGGTCTCCAAACAGAAAATTGCGTTAGCGGAAGCCTATAATGCTGACCAGAGTTCTCAGAAGGCTCCAACATTTAAATAAAAGCCTGCAAAAGTCAAGCAATGGCCGCGTACAAGCGGTTTTATGACAAGTGATGAAACACTGCATTGTGTCAGGATGATATACGAATTGGCTGTGACTTGTCTCTATTTGCGCAGGAAAAACGAGCAGCTGCCATTTCCATCTATTTCCTCTGGAGATATTTATTAGTGAAAAACCAAAGTTAATAGGCTGTGAGAACCAAAATAAACAACAAGCTGATAAAATCAAAGTGCCAATCATGTGCGTACAAGGTGCAGCACTGGGATGCAGAGGAAAATCTTAAAATGTTTCCCCTCCTGCCAACGAGCGCACGACATGTGAGTTTTCCTGAGGTCTATAATAGGAGCTGGCTTGGCTCAATGAGGAGGGTGTGGTTCCTGTGGCCTCTAAATTAAAGAACATAAAAACAAGGGGATGAGGAGACGAGGGGGTGAGTGGGGTAAAACTGAATGGCTGCGGTATGGTGACTGAGTTGTTTTATCCGGGAGGAAGTGCAGATGGTTAAAGTGGTATTAGTGCTTGGAGATGCCGTGCTGCTTGGCACCAAAAGCTCTTTTTCTCTACACTCCTGCTGTGCAGCTCATTATGTCGCACAACAGAATGAAGACTGATGAAAATGTAGTTATGTTGTTGCCAATCTCACTAAACTAAAGCCTTTTTAGCCAAGTAGCATTGTGTTGTTCACCCTCACCCAGAATAGATCAGTGTGAGGGAGCTACATATGTCTAAAAATTATTAAAAATGGGGATCAACAAAGGAAAGAGGAATATTTTTGTAATTTTATTTTAAACGCGAATTTTCTCAAATTAACAAAATTATTTTTACTAAAATTAATTTCTTCAGTTTTCATCATTTAGTCTCACACCTTTCAAAAACACACACACACACACACACACCTCTACATTTAGTTGTACAAATAAATCTTTTCTTCTTTTGTAGATCGTTTATTCTAAGTCTTAAAAAGTAAAGTTGTTTTAATTTTAGTTTTTAGTGCAGATCATAGACACTTTATCAGCATTTTTACATATTTTTGAACTATGCCTGCATAAGCATTGAGTCTTTATGTTTTTATTAGTAGGCATATTTCTTCTAAGAAGAGACCTAAATGAAAGAGTGCCCCTTTATGGATTCTTATTTTTTGATGTATGACAAAAGTGAAACTTTCAGAAACCTCAGAGTTAAATTCTCAATTGTTGAAAATGCGACATGTTCATTTATTCATTCTCCACCTTAATCTTGGTGATATTTCTGTAGGAATAGATTATTCTATGAAAAACCTCTGGTAATATAGCCAGAGTTACATTAAATCAATTTGTTTTGGTAGCTAATTCTATACACAATTAGTTTTGCAATTTCTTGCAGTTTTCTCTGACTTAGGAAAATATTTTCCAACAAAGCTCCAGTACCTGTTGTGTTTCTTGCGACTTCACTTATCACTGAGCAAATATTAAGTAGTTTCTTATACAAGTGTGTGTGTGGATCATGCACCCAAAGTGAAATGGAATTGTGCTCAGGGTTCAGTTTTCATCCACGACAGCTGACAAACCAAGGAGAAGATGGCTGAGGAGTCTGAATAGAAAGTGAACTCCAAAATTCATATTTACAACTTTCACTTTGTCAACAAAAATTTCACAGAGAGATATTTCTGTTCTGGTTTAGCTACAACTATCCAAGGAAGAAACTATGGTTGCTAAAATGACAAACAGCACTACATAAGGCATGGTTTTATTTATTTATTTTTAGAATAAAATAAAGATTAACATGGTTACATTCTAGTAACTCATCAGTGCATAGAACACTCTTTCTACCCCTGAACATATCTTCAATAAAAATTGTCCCATAAATGATAGGGCTATAGATTCGGATATAGAATTATTAAACTCAAAATAATTTCCAGATCATTCTAAAATTAAATCATATTTTTGACCTTCATCTGAGATGAGATCATTCAAAAACGTAATATGCTGTTATTCAAAATAAAAAGTCAGTTCCTAAGATCATCCTCCTAATCTTTGAAAAAGAAAGATACAAGTATAACTACGTTATCCTGTATGAAAAAATTATAGTTCCATGATTGTTTGTTTGCATTCACACCATTAGAAAAAGCTTTATTACATATAAGAATGTTGATGATTTCATGAAACGCATCATCAGCTTTTCATAAAAGGAAAATGTGTATTTGTAGCGCATTACTGCCAAGTAATAGGTATTTATTTTGAATTTATTCAAAATAAATACTATTCTGTGGTTAGATTTGCAGGAATCTTTACATTTTTGTGACCGTTAATGTTGTTGTTGTTTGTATGCATCTTTGAGAACTAAAAGTCAGCTTTTACACAGATAGCTTTTTTTCCCCCTTACAAGTAGTGTGTTGGCAGTCGTGTGAGAAAACAGTTTTAATATGCTTGTTATTCTCAATTTAACTTTAGGCAATAATAAGGTATCCTTAGTGGTAGAAAACATCTTGGTTAAGGCTAAATTACATTTATTTTGAAATGCTACTTGCACGGCAATAACCAATTTTTTTCGTATGACTCACATTTACCGCTTCCTGATTGCGTTTACAAAATGCAAATAGTTTCCTTAGAGAGAACTTGGCTGAGGTATTTAACTGTTCTAGATTTAATCCACATTAACAAAAAATTATAAACAATAATAATTAAATAAAAAGATTTCAAAAGCTAATCCCTTGCCCTGATGCGTTTCAAAACTTTTGATTCAAATTTTAGTACAACGCCATCCAAAAGTATTTTCACACCTTGATCTTATTTTTTTACATATTGCCAAGTTGGAACCACAAACTTTACTATAAATGTTTTTATGATAGCCATTGTCAGGGGAAAAAAAGTTATAAAAAGACCAGACTTAGGCAGCAAAGAAAACTTGTGGAACAAGATGCGCTGGTCAGATCAAACCACAATTAAAGCGTTTGGCCTACGTGTAAAGTTCTGTGTGCAGGAACACTGACACTGTACATCACATTGAACAGTTCTCGCCACCCACCGTGGTGGCAGCATCATGCTGAGGGGATGCCTTCTTTCAGTAGAGACAGGGAAAATAGTCAGAATGGATGGGAAGGTGGATGAAACTAAATTTAGGTTCACCCTCTAGAAGGACAATGCCTTTAAAGGTGCAATTAAAAAGTTAATTATTCAAAAGCGTATTTATTTTAGCAACTCATTTCACAAAGTGAAGCACAGTTTTTAAATTAATTTAGTTAGAATCGGATGTTTTCAAGCTTTTATGTCTTAATTATAACATTCCATGTGAAGTTAATGAAAACATGATACAAGAAATGAGTATTTTATCAGACCACTAGAAATACATTTTTAATACAGAGATGTGGGGATAATGTATAATGATAAGTATCTGCTCTAAAGTTGTTATTTCCGAACAGTGCTTTTAATCTAATTAGAACACATATTCTATTTTACCTGCACATGACCACAGAATGGTTTAGATTATCTATTTTAAGGATTGTTAGGTTAATGTATGTATAACTAGTAAAAAGACTGGTTTTGATTTTCTTCTCTGCCTCCCCATCCGATAGTGAAATTTCAGCAAAAAGTCAAACTATTCATTTAAGTAAAGAACCCGTAACACAGCTGAAGTAAATGAGAAAAAAAGTACCACTTTGAGATTCTTTTTTCAGTAAAATGCATTACTAAGAGCTCCAGGTTGTTTATATATCCTGTATAAATCTGTGGTCCAGAGTGCCCAGTGAAGCATGAGGTGGAACCAAGCACAGGAGTTTATGGGTGTAGAGGGCAAGCAATTTTGATGTCTGCTGTGAGAAGGAGGGTAAAGAGGTCAGCAAAGCCGGAAAAGTTTGGCCTGACCGCAGGTCTTCAATGTAAAGGCTTTTCTTCCTGTGGTTACTTTCTTTGCTTCCAGTTAAACTCGTAGGCATGCATTAGTGACTGTACACGCAGACACACTCTGAAAACAGCCTCGGAGGTAATGGTCACTAAGTGTGAGTAAGTTATAGTATTAAACTCTCTTGACCCTTGGATCTGTCACAGCCTATGGTGCAAATACATCATGCTGGTATGATGTCATTAGCACTTGCTAGTGAACAGGACGTTTCCTAATGTGCTAATCGCCCTTTTGTGGGTACTCAATCCAGCCCAGGAGTTCGAACTGTCTTTATTGTTTATAGGACAAACATCATAAAAAAAAGTCTGCCCCTTCCTTTTACTGTTTTTCTTTGCTGGTCTCCTTTTAGAGTGTGGAAACTTTGACGTGTTTTGGGAGTGCAGTTTAAAATACAGAATAAAAATACAGAGTTCCTGGCATATTCTCCCATTTATAAGCCTCATACTCAATTTGTGGAATGATCCAGCTCCTTTTGGGATTTTAGTTAACAGGTGTCCTTATTAGTGTAGCTCTCTAGGGTGATGTTGTGGCAATGAACTCTCGGAATTGAGGGAAGCAAAGCTTAAGTCGACAGTTGAGAAAAGTGAGAGGGGTGCTGAGGGTGAGATCCCCTCCCGGCGAGGAGCGGAAGAGTGCAAATAGGACTGAGGGGTGTGAGGGTGCCCGACAGACACTTGTGCTAATGTGAGCCGTCAGATATGTCTGCTGTCGCTCCGGAGCCTGAGGTGTTGTAGAAGTGTCTTAGGTTCACATGATAGCAGGAGAGGTGGAGAAAGGATGTGGGGAAGAAGAAGGAAAGGGGGGAGAGGAGGGTAGACACAGAAAAAAAGAAAATCAGCCTCTTTATCATCAGCCGGACTTTGTTCTTAAAGGAATAGTTTGGAGTTTTTGAAGTTTTGTTCTTTGAAGTTGTCAATAGTAAAACTTCCCTTACCTATGGAAGACATGTCAGATCATGATGCGTTTGCAGCAAAGTGAATAAATCACCAGAACAGAGAAAGGGTAACAAAGAGTCAGACCCACATTTCAGCTGATTTACCTTTGGAGACAACTTTAACTGAAATGTTAAAGGGGATATGATTTTATAATGCAGTACCATTTGCTTTACCATTTACAGAAAATAGACACAGAGAGCTACCGAGCAAGTGAATATATTAGAACAAGAAAGCATTCATGATTTAAACTTGTGATGTGTAATGCACAAATCTGCTGCAGGAAATATCAGTAGATATTTAATCTTAAACAAAGTAATAAAATCTTTATTGGATGCCTTTAATTTAAAGTATGTACAAAAAAATATGGGTACTATCTCTGTCTAATCATTGATAAGTTTTCAAACTAAACTGAAGGTGTGTTGACGAAATGAGAATGAAACTCATAATAATAAGGTATAAGTAGGTGTCAGTAGGTTGTTAACCTCATATTCTGATGACTCCCCTTCACTTACCTGTCAGCTGGCTGAAATACTTACAACAAAGACAAAGTGGACGGCTGGAAATGTTTTTGGTGAAGAACATCAAACAAAAGGAGCGCCTCCCACCATTTACATTATGTTTGCACTATTTAAGAAAAAACAGTAAAAGCAATCATATAAACTTATATGCAACCTTTATACATCTTTGTTAATATAGTGATAGAGAGAAACTACTTTATTTTTGCTTTAGGTTATTATATCTCATGTTGGCACATACCTAATAACAAGTTACCTCAAGTCCTGACTTTATCTTTTATTTTTACTCACACAACATTTTTACTTTTACACATCGTTTAGACAGGATTATTGGCTGTTTGAAGGAAGGAAATCAGATCTTGGAAATCCATTACTTCAAAAAGCTCTTTTAAAGTCTGGCTTACTTATAGATTTATTTCTCTTTCAGAAGCTACCCTGAGGTAACTCATTTTATCTGGGAAAATATACCTGGCAGGAATGACAGGATAAGATTTGGATCAGATTCATTCAGAGGTTAACATCCCATCAGACAATGATTATGAGTACACTTAACAGGTGTGGATTTTTAAAGTCTGTTGTTTTTAGGTAAAGATGCACTTTTTCCTGCCCAAGACTACAACTAGATATCTTTAGACAAATATTGTGCTTTGCTTTGCAGTTTTTTTGCCATCAGAAAAAAATACATTCAGATGTTATCTGATTTTTTTGAATCACCAGTTGCTCACTTCAGTTGAAGCATGTCCCTCTGTGCCCCTAAGACTCTACAAGGTTGTGTAGACAGAGCAGTTGGTAATATTTTGTTATCAAATAAGCTCCAAATGAATCCTTTGAGTCTGTTCTCCATCTCACCCAGCAAAAGAGAAGCTCTTGTGTGCAGCTATGTGATATACAGTAAAATAAAAAAACAGAAAAAGACTTTTCCTTTTTTCAGTTTTAACATTTAATTTTTTTGTTTTTTAAGAACATATTAGTTGATTTGAATTGTTTGTAAATGTCAAAACTTTAACACCTTATCCAAAACTGCCCTGGAAAACACAGTGGACAATATGGGTGTTACTGTTTCAATACAAATTTAGGTACTTAATGGTAAAAATGTATGTATCTAATGTCATAGATCTGTAATACTTTAAGTGCAGAAACTAACTATGGAAAAGAGCACACTAATTTAATTATAAAATAAGTAGAAAACTCACAGGAAGCATATTATACGGAGCACTGGCAGCGTAACGGTACAGAGGAAAGGCTGGAGAATGGCAATGAATGCAAATGAGTTAAGCAGGTGATTTGGAACAGCTGCAGAGGACAAAAAACAGGGAGGCAGAGGAATGGTATAATTAACACAAATCGATGTTAACTAGACACAAAGAAAACTACACATCTACTGTGGAAAAAAGTCTAACATTAATCTTAGACTATAAACTAAAATACACAGAAAACACAACACAAAAATAAGTAAGAAACCTAAAGAAATGAGCCTGTATGGCAATACCTTACTAACAATAATAGACAGATAAATTAACTCAATATGGCAAGACCTTTCAAACTTAAACAAACATCAAAGAAATGATCAAAACATATCAAACACCTGAAAATAATGTTCCAAAATCATAATTTTTCACTTGTTCGTTTGGCTTAAAGCTTGCACCATTAATACAGAAACAATTCCATTTTTTCTTGAAAAAAACAAACAAACTGAAAAATAAAGTTAACTCATTCTCATAGAAAACTTGAATGCACGTGACATTTTATAAGTTAAACAAAGTCTTCATTTTCTCATTTGAGAAAAAGAGGAGAGAAAAATCCCACTTTGGACAGTGAGGATATTAGCATTTTAGGTCCCAATGATAATTTTCAAGTAAGCAGAATTACTGAAAGGAAGCTCTAACCATGAATGGAGATTAACACAGAGCTCTTTCAGCAGTCCCCCTCATGGTTACCAGGAGCATGATAAACTCTAGGAGGATGGAGCAGACTTTGCCATCTCACTATGTCTGAGTTTGCTGATTTGCACGTGTGTGGCCAGCTCACTGTGTAAGCTCGCTTTTCTCTTTGCATGTGTCTGTTGTCGTGTCTCTAATTATGGATTACAGAAAGCCATAATGATTGTGTTTGTGTACGGTGACGCACAGGACCCGTCACTTTACAGACGCTGAGAGTTTGTGACTGGAAGAGATGCAGCTGAATTAAATGTGCACGACTCAGAGCAAGGAGCTCACATGGCATCATAGGGTGTGTTCGCCAGATTTTTGGTGTGTGTGACACAGGTGGGGTGATGGCTACTCACTTCCTTCAACAGGAAATCATAAATGCACCCACTTAGCTTTAACCTTGCCTCTTCCTCTCATCTAATGACTGCCATACTCCCTCAATGGCCTGTAGGAGAATGGAATGGCAAGCCGAGTCTTTATTGTCCTTCAATTGTGCTGATAAAATCCATACATTAAAGGGTGGAAATGAGACAAACAGTTACTTTGTGAGTTTTACAGCAGTGTCCAGCTGTTTTTATGGGCAGAAATGAAAAATAAAAATAAAGGAATTCGCTGTAAAAAATGTGGGAGGCTGCTCAGTAAGCTGGAAAACAGGTCTGGCTTTCTAAACAGAGGGCAGTGCACCTGCACTGGAAGACATGAGGTGGCAAGAGTACCAGGAGCAGATGAAGAATGAGAAGGCATGGAGCAGTGAAACGTAAAATATGCAGTGAGTGGGGGGAAGTTGACTTAATGTCTACTTCCCTGCAGTGGGTTTGTCTTTCAAGTTAAAAATGCCAACATCTGTACCCTGAAGGAGATATTCCATTACAGTTTGGGATCTTCCTGAAATGCCTTTTCGGTTGTGTAGGTGATTCCCCCATCACTTGTCTTAAACATGATATGTATTCATTCAAATCCACCAAGGGGAAAATGTTATACACCTCAAAGAAAGACCACATGCATGGAAAAATTCTATGTTTTTACTTAGAAAAATATCCTGAATGTCGTGGAGCGATTGATTTGAGCAGGAATATGGGAAATTCAGAACAGGGTTGATATGAAGCCTTGTACATATCAACAAGGTTTCAACACGGTTTCATTGCTGCACATTTTAACTTTATTAAAAATGAGCAGCAAATGAAGTTGTGTAAACTGCTTTAAAGGTTTTCTGTTTTTCTCATTTTCTCATTTATTTCCCCTTACAGATTATTAAATGTTTTTCCCCTTTAAACTTAAATGTAGCAGATAAAAACAAATTATAATTTCAGTCAAAGAGAAAGCAGTTTTCAAAAGATGATTTCATTTATTTATGGACAAAAGTATCCAAACCAAGCTATGTGAAATTGTAGTTTCCCCTTGTTGAAATATGAATTAATTCTCTTTAACCACATAACCCCTGCCTGACTACTGAGAGACCTTTAGAATAAAAATTTACTTAACCATCCCATGGTCTTAAGAGATGGGTGGATGGTTATCTAGACCCAACAAGTTATTTACCTACTGAGTGCGCTTTTACAATGTTTTTTATTTGTGTTTCATAAACATGGGATGGGATTGTCCCATCCCATGGTCACCGACAGTGGGAACACTCGGTTCCCACTGAGTGTTGTGCTAAGACTGTGGGATGGTTAAATAAGACTAGCATATTGTGGGGTAACCTAAGCTGTCACTGCATTAAATTGCATCCTTACGGACAAGAAAAAATAAAAAAACACCAATGATTGAACAGATTTGTTATATCCAGCTGGTTTGTGTTGTACTTTATGGTGAATGTAGTGGTTTTTGGTATCTTAGTCTTAGCGGGAGAATTACCAGATACTGTTGTTTCCATCTTATCTTCATAGCACTCTTTACCCACCTCAAAAATGAACCTGGAGTGGTGATTTGGTTCATTTATACATGTTTGAGAAATCCTTGAATCTCCCATAGCATCCCCAAATGGTTGCCATGGGAGCACTTCATACAAAACTCTGTCTATTTATCCAAAGTTCTCCCTTGGAGCTTCAGTCCCAAGCTGACTCTACCTCCCTCCCCTCACAACTCCTCCAGACGAGCAGCAGCAGCAATTACCAAAGACCTGGTGGAACCGTGCCTCTGCTAAGGCAGAGGCAGAGGAACTGTGCCTCTGTAGTTTTTTTTGATAGTAGTAAAAAAAGTAGGGTTTTTTTAATCAAAAAAGTAATTTTACTTTTACTTATTAAAAGTAGTTTGATAAAAAGTATAAAACTACTTTTTAGTCCTAAGAACAGTTGTAAACGACATCATGAAGGAGCATTGCGTGTGATGATGTGCTAAAGGGGTCATTTCTGAAAGGGTGTGAGCTTCTTAAAGAGTCTTTTAAAGAGTGTGTTTTGGATTATTTCTAACTTGGTGTTGTGATTGAATTTCAACTAATGGTTGGTATCAGCTGGCACAGAGTGCTGGGGCTCCATAGCCTGGCGTCCACCGTCCTCTTCTATATCTTTTTATATGTTCAGTTGTATTACTTTGAAGAGAGTGGAAGTTATCTTTCCCACAGAGTTTTGGTTTTTAAAATTTTTCCTATTTAGATAAAATCATATGCATTTACTTTCTGTGGAAAGAACAATAAGATCACACCACCAGCTGAAGCCTGAAGTCCTGAGTCCTCTTTCCAACATTTGACTAAATCTTACACTGCTGGCAATATGAAGTACGGTAGGCTAAATAAATTGAAGAACAGATGAAGAGCAGCCCAATTTACATCTTTCAGTCTAGCCATTTCTAATTATTTAGGTTCTAGCAAACCACAAAGAGAGCCATTATCCACAAATTGAGAAAAGATGGAACAGTGGTAACCCTTCCAGGAGAGGCTGGCCTATCAAAATTACTCAGAGAGGATGGGCAACTGACTCATCAAAGAGGTCACAAAAAAACCCAGAACATCCAAAACAGCACATTTACTTTCCTTAATGAATTCATGACTCAGCAATATAAAAACAGACCAGGTGAAAAA
The DNA here is from genome assembly GCF_002775205.1 of Xiphophorus maculatus. NCBI lineage: Eukaryota > Metazoa > Chordata > Actinopteri > Cyprinodontiformes > Poeciliidae > Xiphophorus > Xiphophorus maculatus. The sequence continues at coordinate 21,303,387 of NC_036443.1, forward strand.
CCACTGCTTCTGCACTCAATTGGTGCACTGAGTTGGGCCTGTTCATAGTAATCCAAAATGTCATAAAATACAAGTGCTGGCAAACAAGGGACTGGAAAAAGGAAATAAATGAGGTACATGGGTTAGAGAAACTGATAAGAATAATGTGTAGTGAAGTTCACATAATTTGATCACCAGATAACCAAGATTTCTATAAATTTTTTGGACATGCCAAAACATTTCTAGACTAAGAGTACCACTGCTGTACCACTGTTCTCACATGCCATACAAACTTTACGAAGAATTACTGCCAAGTTTTTTTACATTTGCATGTTAAAACAAGAAAATACAGCAAAAGGAAGTATTGATCTTTCTATGTAACTGTTTCTTTATGTGATTATGATTCTAGTTTATCAAACACTGCAAAAATATTTAGCTATTGACATTCAAAGTTTTGCTGAGTTGTTGAGAAAACGAAATTTAAATTAAAATAACCTGAATGTGAATCCCAGATGAGATTTATCATTACACAGAAAGTTATACGAAGAGAAATTGATAAACTCCTAAATGATTCTCTAAAGGCAAACATTTTTCACCCTGGGAATGTCCTGCTGTGACTTAAGAGGAACAAAGGTAAGGGAGGGGGCTTCCTGGTGGCGCAGGATGGACTGGAAAGCAGCGATGTGGCAATAGGAATGACGAGGCAGTGGGGATGGGGTACAGCAAATATGGAGCCCCCAACTCATGAGAACCAGATGAAGGGCAGACCGGATGGCTCTCTGGGGCTCTGTGAAAGAAAAAAAAGAAAGGGGAAAAAGCGGCTCATAAAACTGTCAGAATCTGCTTGCATCTCTCTATCATGGTTCAGTGTTCGCCAGATGCGTTGCTTTTAATGCAACGCTTCACGAATGTTTCTGTCATCGGCCAACGTACATATCTATCAACTTGTCAAATCTGGCACTGACTCAGAGTCCGGCATCTTATATCAGGTCCTTACTAAGTTTGAAAGACAACAATTAATTTTAATACAAAATATTATACCTCTCGTCTAAACCCACATAAGCTTTGGTTGTTTCATACCTCACAAAGGACAACTCCAGTTGGTCTGATTTGGGAATGCTGTCTTATTTTTGTTTCTGTGCTTTTTTGCAGTGGAACATGATAAGGAATTTCTACCTGTGCGGCGGCATCATCGAGAGTTCAGATTCGATCTGTCACGAATCCCAGAGGGTGAAGCCGTCACCGCTGCCGAGTTTCGTATTTTCAAAGACTTCATCCATGAAAGCTACGATAATGAGACCTTCCGCATCAGCGTCTACCAGGTGTTGGAGGAACATTCTGACAAGTGAGCTCCATTGTGTGGTTTTGTGGTGAAATGATGTCCAGGATTTTAGATGTCTGTTTCTTGAACAATGTTTTAGCTTTTATTTTTTCACAATCAGTTAACAATTTTACCTTCGGGTAAGGTGAGTTGACCTTACCCGCAAAATATGCTTGTCCATACCATACATCCAGGATAATGGATGTACTGTAATGCTTTAGATTTCCAAAAAGAGCGTGTGAGACTTTCAATTACGTATATTTCTGCCCAAACATTGCTAAAAAAAAATTCTCACTAAGTTTCATTTGGCAAATAGAAATAATTGTGTTAAATCTAACTAACCTAAAAGAGGAGAACTTTAGTCTGATTTAACTTCAGATCGTGCAAAAAAAATAAAAAATTGTGCTGCATGTAAACTGTAGAGACAATTACATAAAGAGTTACTTTTTACAAGGGCTTTCTCTAGCTTTCTTCGCTGAAAACCACCACAGTGAAGCTCCCTTAATTTTTTTTCATCATGTCCTCACATTTTCCTAACTGTTTCACAATTGAAATTGAAACGGGTGAAATAAATGAGTGAGGAGAGAATCAACTGTGGAAAAGAAAACATGAGCTACCATCATTCTAGGAAATATTTAAGTGTAGCACTGCTTTAACCTGGATCTCATTCTTTTACATTTTGGTGTAGTTAATGTTGATATCGTGGCCACCTTCTAGTGAAGCATAGCTATTACAGCATTTATATTATTAGAAAACATAATAGCGTCATCGTAAAGGTTTTCCAAGCTCTAATCTTTGGAAATAATACCAGTCAAAAAGGAAGAAATTGCTTTGTTGGGAAGGATGAACAGCTTGGTGGATTTCACAGCTAATAGTAATAAAAGTTATAAATTAACGACCCCAATTTCATTACTGTGTAGTTATTTAGGAATTCTTCTGTAACTTTAGACCATTGCAGTCTTAGTTGTTGGCTATTTTCAAGGATATAAAAAAAGACTGTTTAATTTTTCAAACATTTAATTTTGTGTTACAATTGACTTAAATGACTTTCCTCTTGAGGTTTCAGTGAATATAATATTTGCAAAATTCACATAATGCAACACCTACAAAATAAAACATTTAATTAAAATTAAGTTATCAAAGCTTTGAGTTTTGGCAGAGTTTTACACAAAACATTTCTGAATTTCTGAACTAAGGCTTTGCCAGAAGGTGTATAACTCAGCTGCTTGGGCCTTTCATTTGTCTGGAGGGAACAACACAGTCATTTATTCCTCTGCCAGGGAATGGCTTGTGTACATGAATGGAGCAGGACTCTGTGACACACTATCTGCTCAGTCAGAAAATAGGTCAGGATGCATGAATGCCCAAATGAAGAACAAGGGATTTTTGCTCTCAAATGGTGAAAGATTAGAAACCACAAAGTTTGACAATAGCATCAACTTTGATATGCCCTATTTCTTTTTCTACTTTTTTCACAGTTTTTTTTTGTTTGTTCCTTTTTCACAGCTGTGTTTTTTTGTTTCTCCTTTTCTTCCCTGTATGCTTTCTGGTTCGCCCACTGAATTCCACTCTGTGATGGACTGTGTGTACCATATGAAAGGACCGCCCGTTTATAAAGCTATTATTGTCAATTAAGAAAATGAAGTGCTCCCCTGGGCCTCACCATCTGGAGCCCTCCTCACCTCCCTCAATCACTCTCTTTGTCACACTAGTACAGTCCTCTCACTCTGTACATTCCATGACTTGTTGCTTCAGTCAATCACTCAGTTACAATTTCTTTCCAGATATCTAACTTCTAACTTTATTTTTTCTGTTTCCCTTCAGGGAATCAGATCTCTTTCTGCTAGATTCCAGAGTGATCTGGGCAGCAGAGGAGGGTTGGTTGGTATTTGACATTACAGCCACCAGTAACCACTGGGTGCTGAACCCCAGCAGAAACCTCGGTCTGCAGCTGGCCCTGGAGACTGCAAACGGTAAGAGACATTCATGTCAGGTAAATCTGTTACATAATGTGATTTTTGCACAGTGACATGTTAAAAAAAGCAAAAGAAACAGAAAAAGGTATAGGAGAAATAAAATCATAAAATATCTGCTGGCAGATTTAGACAGGAAACATCTGTTTAGAGTTTCACACCTTTGCAGACAATTGAGCATGATCGCTGCGGTTGGCTCTGAACTATTATAAAGAGCAGTAAGCTGCACAGAGACATCTTTTAATAATCTACTGTATTCGTTAACATGAAAAAGTTTGGAATCAAGACACATTTTTGAAACATTTATGAACAAAAACAAACTGCTTTTGATGAAATGTGATGGTGGTTTTGGTTTTCCGGTGGGGTTTTTTTCATGTTCAGCTGTTTTTCTTTTCTCTGTTTATTCTTTCTTGTTGTTTTGAAAAGTGCTTCATACAGTATTGTTGTGTGTTATAAATTGTCTTTTGGTGTCACCAAACATTTACAAGTGTGGAATTGTAAATTACATTTAAAAAAAAAATCTATTTTGTTATTGTTTAACTAGTTATCCTCACTTATCTTCATCTATTTTTTATTCCAATTTTTTTAAGCACTGTGAGCTTCATTGACAATAGAATAACATATTTTTAAAAGCAGCTAAGAAAACTCATGATTTGGCTTTTATCTTTGGGACCCAAATTCAGATCGAAGCAAAAAAAAACAAATGCCAGGCATGCAAAGAGGAATGAATGAGCCTTTCATGAAATAAGCAAACACAAAACTTGCAGCAACAAAGAGGATGTGTTATGTGAAATGAAACACAGAAAAAATCAACAAACTCAAGAAAAGTTGGCAGAGACCAGGCCCTAACAGAACACATGACAGGAGCAAAGCAGACTGGACAATAAAATTACTCAGAGAGGCTTCAATGGTGAGTCAGTTGATTACTGGAATGCAAAAGGTTTGTCTATTTTCTGGATGAGGAAAAGCTGAAGAAGAGCAGGAGGTTGAGGCACCTCGGGATATGAACTCTCTAAATGAAATGAAAATGAAACAGTTGTTTATGTAAGAAAACACAGGTACACCATAGTCAGTTCATCCACCAGTCCATCCTCCATCTTCACCCACTTTTTCTTGGTTGCTGGTTACATATCTTCAGCTAGCAATCACATCTCTCCAGTCCTCACCCTGGACAAGCAGCCCGTCTATCAAATTACAACAAAGAGACACACAGAACAAACGACCATTCACACAGAGTCATACCTAAGAGCAATTTTAGAGAGACCTGTTAATCTCACTGTAATTTTCATTGGATTATAGAAGACAGAAAGATCTGGATTTGAACCCAGGAACTTCTTGTGACAAGACAAGAGTACTACCAACTCTGTCAACTTGCAGGCATTCTCAGGAAGACCAATAAAAGCTCTACAGTGTCTCATCAAGTCTTTCACAAGGATTTTTACACTGAACCATGACTCATTTTAAAGAGAATGTGATTAAAATGTCGGAAATAGAATATCAGCCATTGTGACTGTAGCTGTGCATTGAAAGCATTTATATTCCTCATCAATTCTTGTTCTTGTTAAACTTGTTTCCTTATTGTCTGAGATTATTATTAATCTTACCTGAGATTAAAATGAGCAGATCTGAAACATCAGTATATGACAAAGAAATCAACTTCAGAAGAAATCTGGAAGGAGGCATTTTTTGTAGCATTACAAAAGAAACTTTTTTGTAATGCTATATTTATATTGTGAGGTCTGGGATGTACTCACACATTCTTTAGTTAATTGACATGTTTTCATTGGCAATGCTATTTGCTTTGTGAGGCTGAGACAGAGCATACATAGAGGAAAGGGGTTACGTAGCTTAAATGAAAAGGAAAAGGAAATATTGTGTATGTCCATAGCAGTCAGTGCAGATTAAAAAAAATCTCATGTTCTGTTAAATTGAGGCCAGAATTTTACTGTTACTTGAATGTTCTTGTAAACAGCGCTAAGAGAAACAGCGCCTAAATATGTTTGCCCTAAACTATTTATCTTATTAAGTGAGAGTGGTAACCAGTTTCTACTTAGTAGACCATAAAATGTGCTCTGAATAAACATTTCTAAGAGCTCCAGCTGTGTTCAAGTGTAAGCCTAACAAGCCCAAGTGAGCTGAATCCATCGTAGCGCAGTCCAACAAACATGAGGGTTAGCATTACAACACAACTCAGCTGAGTTGTCTGTGCGTACACAGAGGAGATATATCAGTCGGTGCCTTTCATCTGTCATCACCTCATCATTCATCAACGTCATCATCGGTCATACCCTCAGCATCATTAGCAGGCATGCGGAAAAATACCCCGTGTTATCTTAGTAGGCATTAGTTATCTGGAGGCACAAATATTTTGCCTCCAGAAAACTTTCTCAACAAACAGCATTCAGTGCAAGACAATGTACAAAACGATATCTTTGGTAGGGATGACAGGATGTTACATGTTAGATGAGGAAAACAGACACGATACTGCTTTCAGGTTGTGCAAAGGGTGGGCTGGGCACGTCGGATTCATCTGCGCGTGATTGTAGGTTAGACTGGGTAGGAAGCTTTATAGGGGAGCGTGTACAAACAAGTGCATAAGACCTTCTGTCGCCAGCAGTGACTGAAGAGAATTTAGAGAAGGGATGAGGGCGGAAAAAAGGGAAAGGAATTCACAAAAAGAGAATCTCGCTTGTAAAACCATCCAAAGTAGTTTCATTTAGAAAAGGATCACACAGGAGATAAGCTATACGCACAGCAGTTACTTGATTTTAGAAGCTTAAACATTAAACTTTTCCAAATAAGATGATATGTTGACACGTGTAGCATTGTTGTATTTTGTCGCCCAAACAGGAGAGAGTATCAATCCTCGTGTGGCTGGGCTAATTGGTCGCACTGGACCTCAGAGCAAACAGCCCTTCATGGTGGCCTTTTTCAAAGCAACTGAAGTGCACCTGCGAAGCATCCGCTCAGCTTCGGGAGGGGGCAAACAACGCAACCCCAACCGGTCCAAAGGAGCAAGGAGCCAAGAGGCTCTCAGAGTGGCCAATGTTGCAGGTAAACACAGAAAGTGTGTGTTCATTATGTAGACTATCATGCAAATTCATGTTCTGAAATATGCATGTCCATTACAATGTCCATACTCTTTCCATTTTCACATGATGGAACAAAGAGTGCTTATTGAGATGTTCAAAGCTCAAAATGTTTTTCTGCTCTTTTCAAGGTCTAAATAATCGTATTTGTTTGCTAATGTTCTATAATAAACCTCAGTTTTTTTTTCTGAACACCTCTGACTTATGAAAGCAGGTGGTTACATTGTATTATATTTAGAGGCATCAGAGTTGAAGGGGAACAGTAAAAATCCTTTTTGTGTGGATGTGTTTATGTAAAAACAATCCAAGCCTTAAGAAACTTCCTTCCACTTCACATTTATGCACTACTAGTTGTCACAAAAAAATCCCAATGCAACAAAGTGCTGTTTGTGATTATAACATGGGATTAAGAATGTTTCAAGGGGTGAAAATGCTTCCGCAAGGCACTGTATGGATCTGTTCCCACTGAAGGAACAAAGTAAAGGGCACTTATTTAATAGTTTCCTGGTTCTGCGTGTGTACTCACAGCATACAGACTTACAACATTTTCAAAAAGGACACTGAAAGGTTTCAGCATTTGAGACACATTAAAGACCTTTGTTTTGAGGGTGTGAGTGTGCTGTGTTTATGTGAAGTCCTGAAACATTAGACTGTAAAGCTTCAAATAGTGCTCTGCTGTCTTTGTTTATTTACTCGAGCATTACAGAGCGGTTGGGGCCAAGTTTCCCGCTTGGAGGTAAGGCAGCACAGGCTTTTATGGCGGAACACATCTGCAGTGCGCTGTGGGGCAACCAGGCCCTGGACACATGGGCCAAATGGGTCTGTTTGGAACTTTGGATACCAGTGGTCTTTAGCGGGATGATGAGAACCAGTCGCTCATAATCATTTCCAACATGAGCCCCTTTCAAGAGCTAATGCACCACAGAGCCTCACCGGTCACCAGAAGAGGAGAATGATACTTATGGATAGAAAACAGGCTCTTCTTTTTTCTGTGTTGTTAAAAAAAGGGAATGCTAAAACCAGTGAAGAAAGGAGCGAAAATGAAAAGTCTTCCGTTGTAAATCTGGCTGAGATCTGTTGTGTGCACATCTGTTTCATCTAATGGAAACTTGAAGCCCAGCAGACTGACCTCCAAGCATGGTGGCCCATTTATTTAAACTAGTTAAATGATGATACTAAAATGATGCTACATATTGAGGTAATTTCCCAGCTATTGGCTTGAACAGGTATATTTTTAAGCACTTGCTACATTTATAGAGACTTATAAAGGTTTTCATACCCTTTCAACTGTTTCACATTTTGTCAAGTTGCAACCACTAACTGAAGGAAAATAATACATGGTTTCCAAAAGTAAAAAAAAAAAATCTTAAAAATGTTGCATATATTTTTCTTAAAATCTGGTGAACAAAATGCAACCGAAGTCACAGAGTGTATCTCTGTGGAGGTTAATTTCAGGAAAGAGCCAGTAATTCTGTGAAAGCCTCAAAAGTTTTATAATAGGACAATAAACATGTAAACCAAGGAACACAACAGATAGGCCAATGACAAAGTTCTGGAAGAGTTAAAAATAGGCATCGGTTATGAATAAATTGTTAACAATGCATGGCATTACCTGAAAATTTATGTCTAAGGACATCTTCCATTAAATCTGACTGAGCTTCAGCTATTTTGCAAAAAAGAATTGGAGGATTTTTCAGTCTGTTAATATTCAGTATCTACAATTCAGCAAGTATGTGTATACAGGTGCTGAACAGAAAATGCATGCCCCACTTTATTTTTAAATTTTGACAACCTTGTGTAATTTTTCCTCCAATTCAAACTATCCTCTTTTTGAGTTTGTCTAATAGATAAAATCTCAACTGTTGTTGATAGTCATGTGATAAATATTGAAAACCTCCAGTGGGCTTGAAGAAGTTTGTGAGGGACTATAGATCTGTACTTTTATACTGAACACACTAATGTGTATTCTCTGTTTTTGTCTTTGTTATGTCCCTAGAAAACAGCAGCACTGATCAGAAGCAGGCGTGCAAGAAGCATGAGCTCTACGTCAGTTTCCGTGACTTAGGATGGCAGGTATAAAAACAATACTCACCAAGATTACTTGGAACTGTAGAAATTGGCACAAAGTCCAGCGTTTTACTGGCCTAAAATATAAAAATGTGACTAGATTAAAACATTTTTTTGTTTCTTTTTGGAAACATGAGGAACTCACTCAGCGAACAAACGCGCATCTGGGGTTTAATCTTAGCCTTTTTTTGGGGGGCAGGTTTGGGAAGTCATTTTTGTTACTTTTTTAAAGTTAACAATGTTATGTTATGTTATGTTATGTTATGTTATGTTATGTTATGTTATGTTATGTTATGTTATGTTATGTTATGTTATGTTATGTTATGTTATGTTATGTTATGTTATGTTATGTTATGTTATGTTATGCTTGCATTTCCCATCTAGGTATTTTCATGACCTCTAGAAATTAACGTCTATAAAAAACTGTGTCACAAGTTCTCTGAGTCAGTTTCCAATGCTTAACAAAAGGACAAGAAAATCCATAAGTCTGTCTGGACTTCTCCTGTCATTTTCTCTTAGGACTGGATCATTGCTCCTGAAGGGTATGCTGCATATTACTGCGAGGGAGAATGTGCCTTCCCACTGAACTCCTACATGAACGCCACAAACCACGCCATTGTACAAACACTTGTGAGTAGCTGTAAAACCATGGAAGAAAATGCAACAGACATGTGCTGCCTTAGATCTCTCATCACTTATTTGGCCGTGCAAGGTTTGGGACACAAACATTGCAGGCTCAGATTTTCTGGGGCATTAATCATGAAAAGCTGGGATTTATGTGTAAGAAATGTTGTCATTACTTACCTCCTCCTCCTCTTCCTCTCCCTTCTAGGTTCATTTTGTTAATCCTGAGTCGGTTCCCAAACCTTGCTGTGCACCGACACAGCTCCATGCCATTTCTGTGCTCTACTTTGACGACAGCTCCAATGTGATCCTGAAGAAGTACCGCAACATGGTAGTCAGAGCTTGTGGCTGTCACTGAACCACCAGCATCTTCGCAGGGACACGCGCATACGCACATGATGAGAGGAGAATCGACAGGGAGCTCATTTAAAATGCTGCAGGATTGCAGTGTAACTTGTGCATTTCGTGTAGACACATTATTGTATGGCCAAACATGAATTTCACTCTATTTAAAGGGGCAATTCAACTCCAAGTCTGTTTAAAATAAAAATAAACATGTAATTCCTGGCTACGCTGTCATTTTAAGCAGCAAATGAGAAAGACCTTAAGTGAGAAATGGAGCAAATATTTACAAAACAAATTCAACTTAAAAAAATTGAGTATGACCTCAGAGTGGAAGATGTTCATTCAGCTATTTATTTTTTTAAATAAACTAAACAAATATGAAATTATGATCACTACTTAAATAACAAATAAATAGATATTATTTGTTGTTTACTGATTTTAACTGATGAAAATCAATAGTATTAATCAATTAACAAACCTTTTGTGAAGAAATTTGCAGATCACCTCTTCTCACCACCTCCTTTTCTTTAGCTGTTTTAATCTGAAACTGTTAAAGGCAGTATATTGTCTGCTGTATCACTCTGCAGTTCTCTTCTGTATTCTGTTATAAACTGCACACAACCCGCTCTATCAACATAGAACTTTTTTAATTTAAAAATCTATTTGTACTCAGTTTATTTTTATTGCCACAAGATAAAGTCTTAACAAGCCACGGGGATGAAACAGCAAACTAATGTCCTCCTTTGTGATTCTCCAAACAAGATACAATATAGACAACAGAGGAGATGGACAGAGAGCAAGTCCACCTTTCAAACCTTCACAATTTATTTGTTTTTTTGTCTTTGCTTGCTGCCAAGATGCTACAATGTGCTAAGGTCTGCAAGGATTTGATGCTACAGGTTCATATTTGAACATGTGGAGGTACTTATATTAGAGTTGTATCATTTTTGTCTAATTGTTGACAATGCCGTGAGTTGTAAAACTTTATCTTAAAAATAATTAATCAAACCATTGTACCTAACCTTTTCAGATTATCGGATTTCTATTTTATTTATATCTGTGATCTTTCTTTGTTTTGTTTTTTTTGTTCTTATAAAACAGCTGAATGAACATTCTCAAAAAGCATAAACGCCATTTTTAGGTTTGAGGCTAACGAGAATAAATTACTTACTTTATTTGAAGGTGAACATTTTCTTATATAACTTCTTTCCACAAAATGCACCTCAACATACAAACACAATCATGTTTGTGCTTTCTACTGTGTACAAGACACATAAAGCATAGACTGTACTGTATAATCGTTTATTCACCGTCAACCATGTGTTATCTTAATGATTATGATAAGCATTGTAGTTTATTATGTTTACCATATATTTGAATATGTGGCTGATAGAGGAGGATAGAGGACTCTTTATTCCCTCAATGTACAATACTGTGTAAATATTGTGGGTTTTTTTTTTTTCCAAAAAAACAACAAAAAAAACAAAAAGCAAGTATATTTATTTCCTGCATTGCAATTTGGATTTGTTTATTTTATTTTCCTGTATAAAATGCTGTATTATTTTTGGACATAAGCATTGCCTCATTTATTAGGAACATTTTTAGAAATACAAATAGCTGTTTCAAGCATCTTTTTCTGTGTGCTCGACGTTTTCAGGTTTGCACTTCTCTGCTGTAATACAATCTGTTGTATTTAAAAATAAACACCTATTTATTGAGAGCAGGCTAAGCTCTTCCAAAGTGGGCTCCAATTTTTCAACTATGTTTTACTGCTGAACTGTCACAATAAAATTGGACAAATGCAACAAAACTGATTAGTGACATATTGTTTCACGTGACAAATATAAAGGGCAAATATGTTGACCCTGGGAGAAACCATTCTTCACTATTTACTTTGTACAGAAGATCTGGAAGCTATTGAGAAATGATCGCTTCCTTGAGGCATGGACTCTTTGAAGTTTAAAACTTTATCCAATCACTAACTTTTGTGGCATCTGTAATGTTCCCGTTTGATGCTATGAAACTTACCAGAAATTTCTTGCGGTGTAAACAACCATCCCTCACTGTGAATAGAGAAGTGCTGAGTGGAACAACACGGACTGACCGGCTTTGTTCACGTCGTCCACTTGAGGCAGAATCCAAGAAAAACTTTTTAGAAATGCGTACAAAAATGACATTGTTCTCAACTTTCCATTCGGATTGCTGATTTGCCCAGAAGATATTCTACAGGAGAAATCCAAGTGAATGGGAGAAAGCCCTGTGAAGTGAGATTTGAATTGAGCAGAACTGCATATGGCCAGGCTAATAACTTCCACAAATTATACTCTGAACTTGTAACTTCTTAAAATCTCATTCATTTTTTAAAGATGTGCTTCAAAGTTGCAAAAATTACTCATGAAACACAGACTTCAAGTATTAGTGTAAGAAGAAAGAAGTGGACACAGTCTCCAGCTCCAGCATTTGAGCTCAGAATATAGAGATCTAGATAGTGATTTGGCCATTAGGTTGAATGAAGCTTTTGACAAACCTATTTGTGCAAAGAAAAAAAGTAAAAATGGCTAAAATAACAAGCAAACACGTTTAATACAAAAGGAACTGTTGCAGCTGAAATTGAGAATTATTAAGCCAGGCAACATTCTTCTAATCTGCTGTTGTTTCATAATAGTGACTCTTTGTGAATTCTAGTTCCAATAGCTGACTATACTTCTACTACTGTAGTCCATTGGTTTCAAGACTTGACATGTTGAGCATACAAAGATTGTACTCCAAAAAACTTGATTGAAAGAAGTTGTAATTCAAGTTACTGTTTCCTTTCTATCATTTTGATCCAGTGCTCATTCTCCTCTGATCTCTGACACCAAGGCTTTTTAATCCCTAGATTTTGTTTTTCTTTTTTCCCAGAACATTTTCTATAAACCTGATTGATGGTTTTTTTTTCTGAAAATCCCCATAGATCAGCATTTTAACTATTTAGTCCAGTCTATCTGCAACCAACAACAATGTAATGTTAAAAAAATGGCACTTAAATGTTTTTGTTTCCCCATTCCAATAGTCAATTTGAACTTCAGCAAGGTCAAATTGCAAGTTCAGCAAGTCGTCTTCACCGCGTCCTGTTCCCTAAATGCAAATGTGATTGGCTGATTCGATGCTTGTGTTTACAGGCAGTTAAACAGGTGTGCCTATAGGACGGTCGGATATCAAGTTTTTGCTCAATAGTTTACTACTATGTGAAAACGACACAGCTCTATGCTGCCATCTGCTGGTGGAAACTGTTCAGTGCGTTTGTTTGTCATCTAAATGAGACTTGCGGTTTTCTGTCTCTCTTTTTTTTTTGTCAGTCCCGTCTTACGCCTACTACGAGCTGAAATGAACAATTTTAAAGAAAGGTCGCATCCTCTTTAGGTAAGAAAGGTGGAGGAGCGTCTGACAGAAAAAGAAAAAAAACAAAAAAAACAAGTTTGACCACCCACATACTTTCATTTTCACAGGAACGTTTCGTTATGAGTGGCTGCGTGTACTTGCTTAACTGTGTGTGCGGTTTTGTTATGTTCTCCTCTAGACACTAATTAATAGGTGGGTTTCCTTTTCTGCATTAGTATGTGTAATTATAACACCTTTCATATTTTACGTTTTCCTTTTCTTGCTTTTAGGATAACAAGTGTTTTTTTTTCTAAAGTCAATTTAATTGTTGTAATAAAAGCAGACATCTATGGCATATCCACTACATATTTTCACTTAATTTTAGTTTTTGCTTATCCTTTAAACAGTATTCCGTCAGATACTCAAGGTTACTTTACTTGGAAATGATTAAATGTTCTAAAGAGCAAAGTGTGGAAACCGAAAGCATAAAAATAGCTTCAAAGCTTTCGCTTTCGCTTGTGGAAGCGCTCCGAATTTTAGTTGCGACTTCTCCATTTAACTTTCCGATGAACTCAGTAGGTGTAAAACTGAACAGCTTCATTGGCTGACTTCTTATTGTACCTTTTCCCCCCCTATTTGTTGGAAGGAGAGCTCGAGTGGCGTGACAGACCAAAGAATACAGACTTCTTATGTTTGCAAAAGTGGTGTAAAACTATCGGAAGCTGTCCTGAACCGTGGACTGTTGTTCCTGTGACACGCAACATGTGCTGAAGATGGATGGAGCCAAGTTGCACCTGAAAGAGTGGCTGGTAGCTCAGATAGAGAGTGGGAAATATGAAGGCCTGTGCTGGGAGGATGAGGGCAAGACCATGTTCAGGATCCCCTGGAAGCACGCAGCCAAGAAGGACTACAAGCAGACGGAGGATGCGGCTCTCTTTAAGGTCAACACTTTTTTATGTTTCACTTTCCGAAAAGCCTTGAGTTACTTAGGCAGATTATTTCACTGAGCTCTGAAATGGGGACAACATTGCTTTCCCACCGAATGGTAAGCGAAGGAAACCCAAACTGAGTTCAATTAAAAATCCTGCTCAAAGTCTATCCTATCATCCTATCAAACGCTATTATGACACGTGATTATAGGCAAACTTATAAAATGTTTGACTTGGGTGTCGTAAGTGTGAAAGTATACTTTTTTTGACTATTTAGTCTGAAATCCCATTTTATTTTATTTTATTTTTAAAGATGAATAAGGGGTTTAGGTCGTAAGTCCGCTAGGGGGAAAGCAAGATAAAAATGTAAGAGGTAAAAAAAAAACAAAAAAACTTTCCGTTGATAAAACAAAAGTGATTTAAAGCGCATTATTTTTTTCCTTTCAGTTATGTTTCATAAAATACATAAACCAATATGTGGAATACCTACATAAAATCAAAACTATCTACTGACTATTATTTGGGCTAAAAAAATAAATAAAAAGCCCTTAAAGGACAAGATTGAAATGATTTCCTGTGCTTATTTAAACATTAAATATCATCACTTTAATACATCAATATGGAAGTCAAATGTCTGTAATTTGGACAAATTGTGTTGATTGTATTTGTTAAAATAAAAGTCTAATAGTTGAGCTTTTGAGACACTAATACCAACAGTTTAGAATAAATTTGTGCCTTTGCAAACTACAGTGAGTTACTGTCACCCAGTAACGATAATGAAATTTCTTTTCAATGACATTCCAGGTTCTTATGGATTACAGAACGTTTCGGCACCTTTCCAAAACCCTGAATTTGGTCAAATGTGACAAATTATGGTGTTACAAAGATTAACCTAACATAACTAAATGGTGGGAGTTTCTGATTTTCATTTATTAAATAAATCTGGAAAAATAAGACAGGATTTCTTTTGTTGTTTGAGCTGTTGATCCATAATCAGAGCTAATTAGGGAGAAATTGTCTTATTCTGATCTCTGACTGAGTGGTTGGTGTGTCTAATATCTACACATCTAGATCTCCTCCTTGAAACTCCTGCTTTGAAGTATGATGTGACCTGTACAAATATTTATTGTGTTGTTGTTTTCCAGGAACGAGGTGGAAATGTTTACATATTCAAAAATGAAATGAAAATTGGTTTTATATTTTTTGCTGTTTTTTAGTCTGATTACTTTGGATTCAAGTATACCATGAATTGATATTATTCAAGCTAATATGACAAGAAAAAAAAAATTATATTATCTACTTCTCATTGTATTACACAGTAAGTTTTTTTGGGATAGTTTTCTGAGTCAGTATCTTTTTGCACAGGCCTGGGCCGTGTATAAAGGCAAATACAAGGAGGGCAGGGATAGAGCTGATCCCACAATGTGGAAAACCAGACTCCGTTGTGCACTTAACAAGAGCACCGACTTCCAGGAGGTTCCTGAACGCAACCAGCTGGACATCACTGAACCATACAAGGTCTATCGAATTGAACAGGATGTCTGCCTGTCAAAGCCGGGAGGTAAAAAAAAAAATAATTAGCTTTGGTCAAACCGACTTTGTCTTTTCTGTTTTGTTTTCTGAATTCAAACTGTTGTGTTTGGTCTCACTTGTGCTCGCTACTTCCTTCTCTCACAGCACATCCTCAGACAAAATATGTGTTCAAGCAGGTGAAGTTATCTCCAAGAAGCCCTGGTTATCCAGAAAATCAGGTAAGATGAGAAATACACTCATACAGAAAACGAGACAGTAATTATAAAATGTGTCTCGAGGCACAAAGAATACTTTTGGTTGGCGTGGATGTTGTGAGTGGTTTGTTTGGTTGGGGTGGCAGGCAAAAACAGTCACTTCTGACAGTTGATGAATAATTTGGAGTTTTACAAAGAGATTTATGAATATATCATGAGTCATTTTAAGGTCAGTGATGGTAAAAAGAGGTAGATACAGTCAGCTTCTTAATTTAACAGTAGTACTTAACTTGAACTGCAAGTCTTCTGCCATCTGAAAACATATCTTTAGGCTAAGTAGGGGAAAATCTCGATGATCAAGTCTTCCTGCTCCGATTTTTGTTAGATGCTTCCTTAACTTTGGTTTCTGTTTTTCTTACTTCAGTGTCAAAAGGAAGAACTTCAAGCTCACAAAGAAGAAAAACCATGTGCTGGTAAGAGTTATACATGCAAATATGCTAGAAATTCCTCTTGACACATCTGCAAATGCCACTAAATGAATATCACTGAAAGGTTAAATTGTTTCAGTAACTAAATTCAAAAAGTGTTACTCATTGATTAATTACCAGTATTTGTTTCCTTTAGTCTGAATTACTATGGCTCATAATCAATGAAACCTCAAAATTTAGTTTCTCTAAAAATTAGAATAACACATAAATTAACTTTTCTAAGACATTTTGAATTAACTGGGATGCATCTGTATGTTTACAGCTCTGGGGAAAAAAAGAGCCCATTGCATTGAACCCCATTGAAAAAACCTCATGGTTATTCCACCAAATATTGATTTCTGAACTTTTCCTGAGTTAAAACATTAGAATTGTTGTTTCTGAATGAATATGAACTTGTTTTATTTGCATTATTTGAGTACTGAAAGCACTGCATCTTTTTTGTTATTTTGACCATTTCTCATTTTCTGCAAATAAATACTATATTTTTGCTTGAATTTCAGAGACATGTCAGTAGTTCACAGAATAAAAAAACAATGTATATTTTACTCAAACAAATACCTATAAAGAGTAAAATCAGAGAAACCGATAAATTTAAGTGGTCTCTTAATTTTTTCCAGAGGTGTATATTTCCGTCATCTATCAACCAGCAACACAGACTTTATCAACTACATAATTTATCCCAATTTTAATAAAGTTTGTTTTTCTGGCCTTTTTACAAACAAAACATGCCTGGATCAGTAACTTTAAAGCATCATAGCTTCACCAAACATTTTATTTACTTTTCCTATAAAATGTGTAGGATGATCATAGGAGAATGCAGATTAGGTTTTTGGAAGTAATTTAGGGTTTGATTTGCTGAGATGATTTAGTGAAAAATGTCCTCTAATGTGTAATTTATTTATTTTTAGTTTAGTTTTTTTACTTTTGCGTATATAAAAGTTATAGTCAAGGTATGAATGTTGAAGTAAGGCATGTTCATGTTTTTATGACATCAACGAAACTTGTTCTCCTTTCTGAAACGCTCTTAGTCTTAAGGGACATCACAACTGGGTCTTTGTGCACAAATGTCTACGGGGAGGTTCTTGGTCTTTCTCTTGCGTTCTTAAGTTAAAACAACTGAACAACTCTAATGCAATATTATAAGTTAGGTTTCACTTCTGGTTTTGATTGGTTCTGTTATTATGCAACATGCACTGGTTTTCAAATGTCAGGCAATTCACTCTGAAAGCAGATACACATGCTTGGAAGGTGATATGACACATGCAAGGTAATGAGGTAAATGATTTTTCTATGCTGTTTTATTGGCAGCAAAGTTTAACTTTTAGAGAGTGTAATTATGGTCACATAACAAGCACAACAATAGTTGGAAGCATACCTGCTAGTTAATTGTTGGTTAGTTGTGCAGATCATCTCTAGAAAGGCTTCTCTGTTAGTACTGATTTTGCGAACAAATTACTTTTACTTTACGGTGCCGCCATGACTTTTTTACATTTTGTCTCACTACCTCCACAAACCTGAATCTGTTTTATGTGATAGACTAACACAAAGTAGTGCATAGTGGTAGGCAAAATAATATTTTATCCAAATAAATTCTAATAGTTAGATGTTCATTTGTATTTAGCTGCCTGTGTCAACATTTCTTTGGAACTAGCAAGGCTTTTGGGATGTCTCTATCAGCTTTATGTATGTCAGAAACAATTGTTTATTTTCTTTGCAAATAACTGAAGGCCAGAAAGTCTGTGAAAAGTGTCTGCAGATATCAAATGTTTGCAGCCTCTGAAGGACTTTTTTCCCAAACTGTGCTATATTTCAGCTGCAAAAAGAGCTTTGCATGTAGGCCAAAACTTTTGATTTAGGTTTCCTTCTTCCACTTATTTGCTGTGTTCCCTATGTGACTTGTAGCAAACTTCAAATGAGAGATGTCAAAGTCCAGACTAATGGGTGTTCTAAGCCCTTCCAGAGTTAACATGGACATCTTGAGTGCTTTTTTGATTAATGCTCTCTTTATCCAATTCAGATAGACAGTCATGTATTGGTAAGATGGCAAATGCCTTCGCAGAACAGCTGTCTCTAAGCTGCAATTTAATATTATACAGATGCAATCCATTTACTAACTCTGTGACTTTTAAAGGGAATTGTTTGCAGTGGCTGGTTTTTATTTAGGGGTAGGAAAGTAAAGCGGTGTGAATACAATACTTATAAAGTTACAAAATGTAAAAAAGTATAAGTGACATAAATACACTTGCAGTGTGCAAGTATTACATTTCTTTTCAGAAAGATGTTTTGATATTTTCCTGTAGAGGTTGAAATTACCAATAAATGTCAGGTTGTACTGTTCCATCGATAATGTCAAGGCATCTGGCTTAGATGCAGATACATTTGCTAAATAACTCTAATAACACTCTACTGCACAGGATTAATAAGGTTGGACTGGAAAGCAGTGTTTTTCTTTCTACAAAAAAAACCTTGACATTTAAACCAGTTGGATTTTATAGACCTATTTATTCACATAACCTTACAGTGAGACCGTATTCTAAATTTGCCCATGTTATTTCCAACAAATTGCATATAATCAGTAATATTCTTTCCGACATGTGTCTTTGTTACCGTACGTGTTTTTTTTTTTTTTGTGATCTGACATTCTAAGTATGCTATTGCCTCATGTTTGGGAGAGAACCAGTTGGGCCTGAGATCAGGACTTTGCTTTATAGAGTAACACATTATAAAATGCTGATTAATTGGTCAGGTTTCTGTTTGGACAAAGTGTGGAGGCATTCTGTCGATAGTTTTTCACAGTAGTTTTATACGAGCAATACATCAATAACATTGCTGGGTGTTGCTCCTTTAGTTGTTACACCATGACTGTTCATGTAGTCTGCAACTAGAAACACTTCCCAATTGTTCTAAACACTTTGTTCACCCATCTGAGCAGCAGAGTGCAAACACAAGTTGGTGAGAAGAAGCTTTATGTTATAGTCCATGATCCACTCAGGTCTCTCTACATTTTTGGAAACTTTTTAAAACTTTGCTATACCTGCAACTGACCCTTTGAACATTCAATTTTGTCCTGATCAAAACTGGTTCTGCAATGGTTTTAGGTTAAATGGGCAATAACATGTTTGTGTGATTTTAATCTGTTCTTTTGAATTTGGACATATTTTTGATGATATATGTTAAGGAATGTTTAAAAATCTTAAGGCTACAGTACTTTCTGTAATAAATTCAGCTCCAACATTGGTGTTCTGTACTTCCCCTCCCCAACATTATTCCAACATATTTTCATTTCATATCTACAGAACACCCTGTTGTTTTGTTGTGCATTCATTTATTTATTTATTTTTGGTAGTTTTGAAATATTTCTTTAAAATATGTAATATAATATATATAATATAGAGCAATAAAATCATGTAAACTCACCTATAATAAAAATGGTGAAAATTAAATCTTTCCAGCACACACAAAAAACAAAGATTGCCAATGTTTTTAAATAGCTGTTTGTCAAAGTGGGTGCAATGCCATCTACCTTCTCATCCCTGACAAGTCGATACATGACCGGTGGCCAACAACTGTATGCCACAAAAATACAAAAAACCAGCAACTAATATATGCTCTTGCTGTTTGGTATAATGACAAATTAATAATCAGCTTGCTTTAAACTAAAATGAATATAATTTTCAACACCCACATGGTTGTGTGAATTTGTGAAAATAAAAACATCAGCAACTACTTTCCAAACTTGCTGTCTTGAGTATGTTCTCATGTGTTTTATTCTTCAGATGACCTGATGAGGGAGCACATGTACTGTGAGATAACAGAGAAAAATAATCTAATTCAGGCTCCTGATCCAGTAAGTTTCTTCAGTCCCATCCTCAATATAACCGGTAAGAAAATCATAAGTATTCAAATAAATATAATTACTTTAGCACACATGTATTTTCATACTGATCTTTATCAGTGTTAACTGCATTTTTTGCACAGACTTTCGCATGGAGGTGAGACTATTGTACCAGGGCCAGACAGTGACGAAAGTGATCACGGAGAGCCTAGACGGATGCTTTATCCTCCAGGGTCATGTTCCTTTGGGAAATGAACAGATCTACGGACCCTGCTCTGCGCAGCAGCTTTCTTTCCCCTCCCCAGGCTCTGTAGCTCTTCCAGATTGCCTGGCAGAAGCGATGAATCGCCTTCTTTGTCACCTGGAAAGGGGTGTGCTATTGTGGGTGGCACCAGATGGGGTATTTATCAAGCGCTTCTGCCAGGGCAGGGTGTACTGGAGTGGTCCCTTGGCCCAGCATGCTGACAGGCCAAACAAACTGGAACGTGAAAAAACCTGCAAACTGATGGATATACCCTCATTCCTAAATGGTATTACACAAGATGCATACAATTTAAAATGCTAAACTGAATTTTTTAAATAAAAAAAATGAAAAAAAAAACATTTCTTCTTAAAACACCAATATGAATATATAATTTACAGAACTCCAGAACAGTTTACAGAGAAAGGGGCCTACACCTTCACACGAGATCGAGCTCTGCTTTGGGGAAGAGTATCCAGATCCAAACGTACCTAAAACCAGGAAGCTCATAATGGCACATGTGAGTTGGAAAGGGACATAAAAAGCTTGCTGTTGTATACTTTGCAAAAAAACTTTTTGATTAGGGCACTGTCAGATTGTCTATTGTATAAAGAAACCTGTCTGCATGGATTGATGAATATGCTTTGCAGGTGTACCTGCCAATTCCAGGTCTTCCTAAAGCTCTCTACAAGTATACCTTAATTTTTGTATAGCCTCTTGTAATTTCTTTACTCCACTGCCAGAAATGTTGCACCTGATCACTGGTGGTTTATGAAGAAATAATGTTCTTTACACTTCCAGATATTTGACCAAATATCCACTGGTAGTTTAGAAATATAAATGTAACTAGTTTCATTATCTCAGATGTGTGAGAGACACGTGAGAGTGATATTTTTGGCCAGTAGATGTCCTTACAGACACAGTAATTGAGTGTTTCTCTGTTTCCTCTTGGCCAGGTGGTTCCCTTGTTTGCTGTGGAACTATTACAGAGATTCAGCTTGGGACAAACTGAGGAGAAACATCAAAATCTCACCTCCAACGCAAAAGGAAAGAAGATAGACTGAGAAATCTACCATGTGCCAGAGTTGATATGGACAATGCACAAGTGAACTTGACTTCCGTCCGCATAATCACCATAAAGGATAAAGTATCATCAGTATATTAAAAAAATATATTAAAAAAATTATATATATATACTGTATATATATATATATATATGTATGTGTAGGGATGTGTCTGTGTGTGTGTATGTACAATAAGTACATTTGAAAGGCATTACGGTAAATTTATTGTAATCTTCTTTATTGCAGCTTGTATTTGATATTATTTTCTATAGTGCAGCTAGACACCTGTTGTGCATTTTGCTCAAAGCATGCTGAAAAACAAATAATAATGTGAATGTTTTTCTCCCTCTTCATTTGATGTTGAACTCATCCTCGGAGTATGACATGCTAATTTAATTTTCTCATTCTGGAACAAATATGTGGAATAAATTGACCACAGAAATGAAATCTATAAAGCTTTTTTCTCATTTATTTCTATCGAACATCATATAACAGATTCACAATTTTTTTTAAAAATATACATTTTTGTAGCTGTAACATTTAAAAAGAAAATAAAGTAACAGGTAAGATTTTTCTCCTTTAAAATAATAATTAAAAAAAACAACTAAAGTGATAGAGAGTGCTGAATCAGATGATTTACCCGTATCTGAGTTTAAAATACTTTCATCATTTTTTCCCTGCCTTCGAACATATACAGTACATTAAAAAATGAGACGGGAACTGAAGCGTACAGTACACACAGGGGTCAAGAGCATTCACAAAGCATCATGTTCCAACGTGTTATTAGCACCATTACTCTTCAGCCATACTGCACCTTTTTTACTCCTTCCATCATTCAGTTTTTAATGGAAAAACACCATAAGTGTCGAGGCGATGTGGCACAGACCTGTCTGTGTGGGTGGGATTGTCTGTTACGCAGTTTTCATTAGTGTTCTCCCTTTCTCAGAGATAATGTTAAGAACATATTGGAGAGTAATGCTTTGATGAACAACCTTTTGAAATGACTCCCAGTGATAAGAATTACAAAAAAAGGCGAAGAGTTGCTCATACATTCACCTTGCCTGCCCAGGCCGGTGTGAAAACATCGGCTCCGATGCAAGAAAAGAAACAATTAAAGAAAAACTGCATTGCAAGATTGACAGAAATTGCATTAAATCTGTTTAGCATATTTACTGTATATAACATCTGTAATGTAATATATATATATATAGTTAAAATTTAAAATTTGTTTATATATATATATATATGCAATTCCTCAATAGCGTTTACTTTCATAACACTGATTGAAAATACCCTGCAGTAATTACTTTTATTGAGAAGGTGTGTGGGACGACCATAGCAAAAACAGAGTGAACACAGACAAGTGCTTGATTGTCTCATTAAATATCTTCAGTGTCTTTGTAAAGAGTCAATTAGTTGCTGCTATATCTCTGAGTGAATTCACCCCTTCACCAGTTCGTACTCAAATTTGAATCTAAGCATTACCATTTCATCCCTTCCTGCTTCTATTTTATGCACTTGAATAAATAATTGAATACTCTCTTATGAACTTATACCATGGTGCATCAGTTTATTTGAGGCTGTTATGTATTTTGTCAGTTATGGAGAAAAATGGTAGTAATAGTGGAAACTTTCATGTAATTTCGTTCAACTGTATATCAATACCTGAAGATTATGTACTTCACTCTGTTCCGTTTAGATCACTTGAAAAATTATAGATTAGAACCCAATGGCAAACCAAAATACCTTTAAGTGATCTTGTAAGATATTATGTATTGGAGTTATAGAAACACATCTCTTTACAGTAAGTAGGATGTAGATATTTTCTTTGAATCATGGAAACAAACACGGGTGTGATTGATACATGCTGATGCATGGTCAGTGTAAAACGTCCCTATGGTGGACAGCACTCTTTTGTGTGCAAAATAATCAGTTATAAAATGGCCAAAACTACAATAGTACCAAATGGTGAAGGAGCGAATTGACATGCACCCTGCTGCTTCTTTCAGAAAAGGAAAGGGTAAGGGAATGGAATTAACAGGAAAGGAAAAGAAGAAAGGGAAAGGAAAGGAATGAAAAGAAAATAAAGGGTAGGATAGGAGAGGACAGGAAAGGAAAGGGGAAAAGTCAAGGAAAAGAAAGAATAGGAAAGGAAAGTAAAGGGTCAGCAGGGGCTACGTCTTTATGAATTAGACATATCACTTGTCATTTGTGTCTTCTATTGTTGTGTATATCTTCCCTGCAACCCTACCTTGAGGTCTCTCCATTGTTTGTCTTGGTAGGATCAACAGAGACAAGGAGGGTGTGTGTGTGCTCATGTTTGTGTAAGTATGCATGTGCAAGTTTCTACTGCCACTTCATTAGCTTGGAGCCATGAGGTAAATCCAGGAGGCTTTTATCAGTTCTGGTTGAGGGAAGTGTGTCTGGTGCAGACCAGCGCCGTTTACGAGGCCGTTGCTGCTCCTTTGCGGGAGTATCTGTAGCCAGTTTGCAAGAAGGGCCTGGTGTTAAAAGGGGTGGCTGGGAAGGAAGTGGAGGGGGTGGAGGTGGTGGTGGCATCTCCTCCCTTTGCGAGCTGCTTGAATCTGCTGGAGCTCTGGGGAGCAGTTGCGTGCGATGAGCCCTAGAGCTGGTGCGGCTGGGTGTCCGCTGAGTTTGTGTGGGCATTGGGGTTAGGGCTAGGCAAACATCACCCTCACTAAGCTGACGGCAGGGCAGGCCATACAGCTGTGTAGTTCTCTGAGGAGAGCAGGAAGACCAGCCCAGGTCTTGCACAAAGAACGGGTACTCCACCAAGACCTGCAGTAACTCCTAAATAAAAACAAGAACAGGATTATTTAAAGTCAATGGGACTTTTGCCATTCAACATTACAACATTAACAAACTTCTTAATGAGAAGCATTCAACACAAGCAAAAGCTGACCTGAGAGTTGCGATCTGTAAGGTGAACCTGCAGGTGACTGAAACCCTGTGTACTGCTTGGGGAAATCACCAGAACAGTGCAGGTGCTGAGGTGGAACTCAGGGGATGTATCTGCACTCCTCAGAAAGTCTTCTGTCCTCAGCTCCTCCACTCGTTTCAACCGCCCGCTGGCCAGCTCAATCAGAGACCCCTTGGTGAAATGAGGTAGGAGTGCAGGGGGAGATGGGCGCAGGGCTGGGGATGATGTCTGAGGATTGGAAGGAGAAAAATCTCTCCCTCTCTCTCTGTTGCGTCGTCTCTCACGCTCACTCTCTCTTTCTTGGTCTTTGTCATGATGTAATTGCTTATCTTTTACTTTACCTTTTTCCCTGTCCCTCTGGAGGACTTTGTCTCTTTCTAGGTCTCTATCCCACTCTCTTTGTGACCTGTCATGACTGTTAGGCAGACTAAGGGGTGAGTGTGGTGAATTCCTTAGTGTGTGCTGCCTTGGACCTGGCTCCCTATGCAGACTGTATGAAAGTGTTCCTGAGGAGCTGGAGAGAGGATAGGCCTGGGGGTGAGGGCTGGGATGGGTGACTGATCCAAAGGGGTAATATTGGGCCTCAGATGGTGTAGCCCCCCCATGATCCAGAAGTCCACCTCTGCCAGCCCTTGCATCTGGTCCAAGGGTATGTGGACTAGTGGGGAGGGAAGTGGAGCTGGTCTTCCCAGACTGATTTGTTTCCTGCAGTGAGGAATGTGGTTCAGGGCTTATTTGAGGTTGAGAATCTGACAAAAATGCCCCTGCAGAATGGACAGGGGAGATCAGGTCCTCCTGCTGTCTACGTACACCATTGGCATGCAAAGTATATTGACTTACATCAAGCCTAGATCTGCTGCTGTCATTCCCATACTCTCCAGTGAGGAGAGGTCTGGAAACTGAGGCAGTCCTGCTGCCTGACCCATCTAAGCCATTAGGCCTTTTGTATCTAGGTCTTACATCAACTAAGCTGGGGTCTTGGGGATACAAAGAGTGAGGGCTAAACAAGTAGGAAGGAGAAAAGAGAGAGCTATAATCCCGGCGACCGGTGTTAAGGTAGGACCACATTTCTCTTGTACTTGCTGGAAATGGAGTCTTAAATGAGGAAGAAGATGGGGAGGGGGGCAATGATAGTGGTCCCTCCCCTCTGAGCCACCTAGAGTGATGGGGTAGGGTTGAGGTGAGGGGATCATCTCTCCAGGCAGGAGACACTGAGCTCCTTCTGTCGCTGACCTGGCTTGGAAAATGTGGAAGAGAAACAGGTGAAGAGTAGTTCAGCGACCATGGTAATGGCACATGGAGACCTGATGCTGGAGTAGGAAGGGCTGGAGGACTGTTTAGGAGATGGGAGTTTGGGTTAGCGAGAACTCTGTCCCGGTCACTGTGTTCCCTGCCTCCCTCCCCTCTACTGGCAGTATGCCGACTCCGAAATGGCACAGGCGGTTTAAACTCATCCAGAGGGACGTGGTGTTCTGCAGACCCTTGCCGAGACTCCCTCTTTTTGGGAGGGAGGCGCTCTTTGCTGCGGTCAGGGCTTGGATTCATGGGTGGGCTCCAGCAGCAGTGGGGGCCCCCTGTGTGTTAGTGTAGGTTAGGTCACATGGGCCTCACGGGAAAACGAGGGGTGCACACAGAAGGGAAGGCCGGTACACAGCATCACTGTTGGATCGCTGTTGCTGCTTTTGCACTGAAGCACCACTCACCTAGAGCAGAGCAAAAGAGAAAGAGACAGAAGTAGGAGAGATTAAGTGTGAACATTGGGAAAGAACAGTCTGTTAGGTCCTGGCATGAGTTGTAGTTAAGACTTAGCTGTCAGTATGGTCAGACATACAAACAAATATTCAGCTGTACTAGACAGATGGAGCAAAATCAGCCACTCACTCTTTCTTCCAAACTACTTTGAAGAGGTTAGAAACTTGTAGCTTTCTGATGGTTGTTGCTAATTAGTCATTACCTAACATGTCCAGTGTGGTGCAACTGAAACTACCCATCTTGCTCGTTTCATTCAAATACATTACTCCCACATGTGAGCTAAAAATACATTTTGCAGCCAGTGAAGTTCAGAGGCAGTGCAGTAAGTATGTACAAAAACACACACAGCAAGGCCCGACAGCAGGAGAGTTTTCATCTCTGACTCGGGGGGGATGATTGGAATATGTAGATACGCTTTTGTACCACTTTCATGATCCACCCCCACGACATCCTCGGGTACTCTCTGTATTCTACATAAGCTTACTACCAACACCCCCTCTACCCTTCACTTTCAGATGAACATATGGACAATAACAGACAAATACTCCCTCAAGCGACTATAAGCACTCCACCAGTGATAGACAAAGCTGGTCACTGCCCACCAATAGCTGACACAATCACTGTTGATATTGCCACCAGTTGTTGTAGACACAGGAAATGCGTTTTTGCATATTAAATAGGCGTCGCAGCAGGGGTTTGGGCAAATATGTGTGCCAGTGTGTGTGTGACATGTTTTCCATGGTTGATCTGTAAAAATGTGTCATGTTTTTGTTTGGGAAAAAAATCTGTGAATGTGTTCAATTGTTTGAGTCTTTGTGTTTGAGTCCTCGAATGTGTCAGAGATTTTTCCAGCCTCACTTCATTCAGTGAGAAGTGCGGGGGAGCTCCACTAATTCTTCTCCCAGTGTTTTAAAAGAGCCCTTTTGAAATGATGGCTGCGAGTCCAGCCGTTCCCTCCTCCAACATGTCGCTCCTCCAGCTGCTGGCCACTCAAGCCCCGCACTCGCCCGCTAGTCTGTCAACTGCTAACCAACTCCCTGCCGTCTGACCATCCACCACACTGTCTCCATGGCAACTGTGTCCGCACATATGCACACACTCATATACACTCCAGCTGGTTAGAGAGGTTAGACGGGGATACTTTTTAGAGGCGGGTGTGCTGTTGCTCATCAAGAGACTCGGTTCAAAAACCGAGCAAATGTAACAAGCTGTTTGAGCATCTTATTGGAAACCAAAAATAGGGCAGTAAGAGGTTTGGGATGTTTGTGCAGTTAACATGACATGATGCATGTTTGTCTGCCCAACAAAGATGTAGTGAACCTGAAGTAATGCACATCTGATAAGCAATGCAGGTGGAAAGTTTGATCTTCCTTTCTATTCTTTTCAAACTCCAGGCTCATTCTGAAATTGATTTAAAAGTTTCCTTCTAATTCCAAATGAAAGATAAGCTCTGGATTATCTACTTGATTCATAATTCAACCACAATATACTATTATGTATTTGCTCTATTCTGTCACTCAACATCTGTAAATTTGACTTCTGAGGTGAAGTGCCATCCCTGTATTTCTACATCCTGATTGCAGTTCATCTTTGTCAGATATAAAACAGTTAATCACAACCAAGGAAACATGTGTCTTCATAAGGAACCAAGTGTCGTCATAAGTAACCAAAAGTCTACAAAGGTTTCACAGCTAATCTAATGTGTCGGAGCAACTGTAAAGATGGAGGCAAGCAACACAACGTTAGCAGTGTTTTCCAATTTGGAAAAGATTTGGTAGTCACACTGACTAACTGACTGGTTTCAGTTGTCTTCTTTGGATGACGATCTGAAAAAAACACAGATCACACACTTTACAACCGCACATGATTTACCAACAATAGTCAATTGAATGTAGCAAATTCCAATCAATTTTGTGGGTAAACAAACATGCCAGTTGGCGGCAGTAATGCACCAATTTGTTATTTTCAACTAATAAAATCCTTCGGAAAGAGAAAAAGGAGAATGAGCACTGACAACAAAAATCTTGTGTGTCCTCATCTTAGACCACAAAAAATGGTGACAAAGAAGACAAATAAGCAAAATGTGGAAAGCTTTTACTGCAGTATTAAACTACTGTTTCAATGTCCTAAGAATTTATGAAGTTTGACACCAATACCAGAGCTTTCGATTATAGCTGAGAGTTTAAGAAAATAATTGTTAGACCCACACGATGGAAGAATTCCTACTAAATAAAACAAATATTAAACTTGTTGGGCTCAATTCTCAATAGCACGTCTGTCAGATTTTCATTCAGTCATGCATGAACAGAGACAACAATATAATGCTTAATTCTAGGAGTGGCTTTAGATGAAGTCTGTTAAAGTAACTTAAAAACAAAATAACTTGGAGTAATTCATCTCAAATGTGGCCAGACAAAAATACCTGTAGACTTATTTTCAAGAACACTTCAGACTGCCAATCGTGCCTGCAGTACACTGACCAAATACCAGGAGAGTGGTATTTTTCTGCATAGTGTGGTATTTCTGCTGTTCATTTTCAATAAATCAGTCAATTCAAAAGCCTTTCTTTAAACTGTTTAACAGACAAAAAAGTACCTTTATTTCCAAGGTACTTTTCACAGGAAAATACAACTGTTAATTGTTTCAGCTAAAAAAAAAATAACTGCAACGAAAAAATGTCTGTTTAAAGATAACTTCTGAAAAATAACAGAATTAAATGGTGCCCTTTAAATGATGTTTAATTTTTTTTACATTCAATTTTATAAAGAGGTATAGAAGATATTTATTTATTTCTATTTTATGTTGATTTTTTATTTTGATAAAAAGAATCAAAAATAAATCCTAATATTTTAAGAAATGAACAAACTCAAAATACAATAAAAAAATTACATTTATTTAAAGAAATAATTAGTTTGAATTAAGAAATGTTTTTGTCTTGATTCATGATACTGTCTGAAACTAATTTGTTTTAAAAATGATCCCGTTTTAGCATTTGTCCTCACATGACTCTTACTCCCACCTCTCCAAAATAGATGTAATATAAATTTGCAAAAAGAGTACAACAAAACAAAGAGTACAATTGTGCATGTGGAGGAGTTTGAAAAGAAATGTCTCTAACAGAATACTCCTACACTGTGCAGACGCGCATAGCGAGCTGGAGTTTAGCTGGAGTTACTGTTGTTCTACAAAAAAATTTCAATACATCCAAAGAAACAGAGCGCACACATCAAAATGTTGCTCATTCCTACATGTAAAATATGCTAAAAAGCTTAGGGTTTTGATCAGAAAGTAAACAAAAAAATTGTAATTAGCTTTAACAAAAATAATAATAATAATAATAATAATAATAATTAACTCTTTTTATTAATTAGGTAAATAAACTCATACCCACTTATGCCTTGCTCTATGTTATCCCGCCTTTTCTCTTCATGCATCTGCTTGAGACATGTCAAACATGCACTCCGACTTGTGAGTACAAACCTCATTTAAGACACTTTCACAAGTGTCTAAAATGTCCCACTTGTGAAACTTGAACTATTAAGTCAGTTGTATTATAAGTAATAGATAAGCAAGAAACAGATGTCAGCCAAAAGGAAAAGAGTTAGAACAAGCAGGTGGATGAAGTTGGCAGCTGCTATGATGTAAGACTGACCTTGGTACCGGGGTGAGGAGATGTCCCAGAGCTGGTACTCATTCATATTCTAGTCCTCCCAGGGGGGTCAGCCCACCTCCCAGCTCCTTACTGTGCCACGGTGCTTCCTTCACAGCACCGCCATGGGCTCTAACACCCGCAGATATCAGCAGCCTGCAGCTACGCCCTGCCTCTGATCTCTGAACGAGTGAAATAACACCAGCGAGCCCACCAAACTGAAGGAAAAAACTGAGAGTCTGCTATCCGTCTCCGTGTCTGTTGTGCCTGTGAGCATGTGTGTGTCAAGAGAGTGTGTGTGCGTGTGCTTGTGTGTGCAAAGGGCTGAGGAAATGAGTAATATCTAGCAGTGAGAAACATGTCTGCTATGCAGAGCCACACAGGCAGACCAGTTGCTGCTGCCGCCCACTTGCTTTAATCACTGTGAGGGATACAAACATGCATACACACATATACATGCACTCAT